>NC_083493.1:14584548-15184548 GCF_905332965.1 Bombus pascuorum
TTTTTCTCTCCTTTTCTTCGGTTTCGTCTATTTTCTTCTTTTAGCAACGCATGCAACTTTTAACGCGCAATGGACTGAATAACCCTTCGCAGTTGTTGGCCTTCGCATGCTTTTTGCTCATGTTATTTTGTTTGTTTATCGATCGAATATTTTCCACTTCTATTGTTACTTTTTTCGGACAGGTAGCAATATAGCCCTTAATATCAACCGGCATTTTTTCGATTCATCGAAAAAGCTATCGTGTTTTATTTTACCACAGAGGATTGTCGTGCGGCTGACGTTATTCCAGCGAATACGTTATTCACTTCCAGTCCGGGGGACAGCTGTAATTCGTTGAAATACGTTGGAAATTTCAGGATGATAGTTTTCGCGCTGTTACATCGAGGACGGGAAATGCAAAGAGGTAAGAGAACCGGCAAAGTTTCCTGCAAGTATCGTTCATTATGCCAACATCCCACGGAACAAAGCAGCGGAACAAAGCAACGGAACAAAGATATAGATCGCGGAACAACGTGGTAAACAACAGCTTTCTCGAACGAAAAACTCAAACAGATCGGAAGAGTAAAGGCCGCAGGGAGAGGAAATCCCAAGATGAGGAAACTTACTGTTTCCGCTCGATATCTCGCGGTAATGGGAATACAATGCTTTATTTTAACGAATCGTCACTGAAAAATATTCAAATGTGCTGTTAAGAGATAAGGAACTAGGTTTTGACATAAATATTTTGATCTGTTGGAGGGTAAAAGTAGGAAAATTTATTACATAATATTAAGTAGATTATTATGATTGCTGTAGCTCTGTGCTACTTCAACTTTGTCGCGTTAAATTAACTCAAATGAAATATTTATAATTAGTCTCTTGCGTTCTAGTTGCGTCACGACTATATAGCACAGGTTTAACGAAAATGTAACTGATGCAAATATTAGGTATTAGTTTGTCCGAAAAGTTTCTTTCTTTTTATAAGGAAATAATAGACGCGCGATATTTTTTGTTTCATAGTTTATTCAATTATGCACGAACATAATAATAGAAATAGAAGGAAATGGATCATACCTAATTGAATAAAATAATATAAAACAGAAATTGTTCATCTATTATCTTTTCAGAAACTTTTCAGTCAACTTAATAAAATACGATGAATATAATGACGATCTACCTAAGTACTATCCCTTTCGAATTCTCAAATGTATTAGTATAATTGTATTAGTATAATTATTATTCTATAACATTAATACCTAGTGGTATATTCAATCATACACCCCTACTCAGAAATACAGCTATCAAATTAAAATGGAGAATCCATTTGTGGATTTATAAGGCAACGAACGTTCAGGATGAGACGATGCTTTTAAACAGAACCATCGAAATGGTTGGCTTAACGAGATACAAATGTATGTATCTTTGGGATAACGGATAGTGAAAATAATCAATGGCGGTGACATGAAAAAATTCATCTGCCACGCGCCGTTCACCAGATACGGCTCTTCTGCTAACCCACGTGCTACGCTCCTCAGCTTTCAGCTACACCTCCGTCGCCCACGCTGAAAGTCACGGCCTACGTTCGCGATGACGCATCTATATGCATCTGGTATTTGTTTTTACGGACAATCTAGGAGAAATAAATGGAGAAATATCGATGCATTTTGAATGGTTATCCTCTATCGAGAAACTACGCGAGAATTACATAAATCCTTTTCACGATTTATCTCTATCGTTGGATTTTTGGTGATATTTACTGTTACAATTAATTTTCCAAGACGAACAAATTGTATTGCGCGTATGTCGTACACTGGCTCGGGAAAGTGTTTGGATATTTACCACAGAAAACTTTTATGTCTATGCTTCATGTGTTACACGTATTTTGAAATTTCATCGACATGTGTTACGATTATATTGGCAAAATTTGAGACCAATATGAAAATGTATGTATATACACGTTACAAAATATTTACTGCAGATGTGTTACTAGCATACGACGTTCAACTACTTTTCTGATCTCTGTGAGATACAAATAAACGAATAATTTTATTAACATCTTAATTATCGATCAACAACCTGCTGAAGTTCAAAACTGCTTGTCTGTAAAAAATAGAAAACGAGACTTACCGTATTATTGTTCTTCTATCATAACATCTTCAATCGCATTATTCCTATTTCATGAAATACACGTTATTTTCAAGAAACTGATACATAGCTCGATCGATCGTATTGAACGATAAATACATAAAAATTACCGGTACTTTCGTATCGTGGGATGCGCGAGACGCGTGATGGGATGCGAGCGATTCGCGAAATTTTATCGTTGGACGATTCACCTGGAAAGAGCGGAGGCGAATAATAAAAAAAAAAAGGGTATTCGATCGCGTTGCTTGAATTCCATTTTTTAGGGCCCCCATCTACTACCCTTTGGCCCTTTGGTGCAACTCTACAAGGGTCGCGTTAATTGTCGAGCTGACACGCGCACGTAAGCCCACCTATCGAAAACCATGTCTCATAATATATCAGCGATGACATCGAGGCTGTCGTTCGATCCCTTCCCATCAATTTGCGGCAGTGCCATGTTCCCAGCATAGACATATCCTCATTTATCCCAATGTCCTACACGTCGCCAGCCAATTTGCTAATCGAGCCAATCATCCAATCGTATTAACCTTGCCGGCCATTCAGAGACCCCGGTCTTCTTTTTATTGGTTGGTTCCTGCGACAGGTTTCACATTTGCAAACACACCAGCCTCCAAGGTGTTAAACGGTCTGGTCGTATCGGGACACGTCGTTTACCTTTATCGATCGATCTACAAGAGCCATTAACGCCTCAAAAGGATACTCGTTGCCGTGTAAAGGCGAATTTAGACTTTACACTTTGGACATGCATCGTGAACGATTTATTCACGCGCGAAAGCTATAAAGATTGTTTCCATCTGCGGTTCATCCAGTCCAGGAACGACCAGTCAAAGATAGAGTCAATCTCTGCTTTCGAGTAGGATTATGGTCAGAGAAGCAATAATCGACCTGTCGAATGAAACTAAGCTATCGTATCAAGATCTTCTTAAATCAATCCATAGTATCGGAAAAGAAGAATGGAACAGGTTATGGAGTTCGATCAGGAGAATCCAACTTTGCGTCATAGTTCAAAACTTTTATCATCCAATACCTTTCGTCGATTCTGTATTTCACCGAAAAACTCGCTTAATTACAGAATCTATAATTTTACGATTCAACGATAATTCTATGGTTTTACAATGTTTCTACTACTTTGTTCGCAACATTGCGACAAACTACGATTTGCTTGGTCCTCGATTGGATTAAACAGCACGACGGGGGAGACTTTATTCAAAGGAATTTCGAACGAGCTCGCAGACTACAAGATAAATGGCTCGCTTTAATAACGAGAACGATGGACGACGTACGAAGATCGTACGATGTGGGATCACGTATCGACGAAAACATAAAGCATCACTGGGGATTCCTGGCACGCTCGGTTTAAGTCAGAACCGTAATCCGAACGCCCCTTTCTTCCTTTATTCCATGAACTCCGCCCCGTGAAATTTCGTCGATAAAGACGAAACACACGGCAGAAGCAGCGTGGCAGACAGATTGGCTGACTTTACGCGATCGCTCGTTAACTCGAAGTAATCGAAAATTCTTTCATCCGGAATGGGAGAAAAAAAAACGCGTCTCGACGTATGGAGGTATTCTTTGGAGTCAGGTATTTTGCCCTTTCTCCTGTATCGAACCATCGTAAATCATCCGTCGATGTTTCCAAACCGCAGCTCGTTCTTTGACTAAGCAACTTTGAAGAGAGCCTGTATGTACCGATATATCGATCTTCGTCTTTTTCATCTTCATGAATGACACCAGTGTGCTCGTTGGTATTTGCCAGACTATCCACGCTATTGCCTAGGTTTCGTATTTTCTCGTAATGCTTTCCTCCTTTTACGTGTAATTCTTCGTAACTCGTTCCTACTCTCTATGACATCTACGTTTTAGATCTCGTCTTTCAAGGGAAATTACTTAATTAATGTGTCGTGTATCCGCGTACTTCGATCGGAAGCTTCGCAGGTACAACTTTACGGCTTAATTAGACATAATTCTTCCACGATATAATTACAGATACACTGGGAGGAATCGTGTAACTTAACGAATATTTTGTGTACAGGAACCGGAACGTATCGAACAAAAGTTAAAGAAGCTGGAACCTTTCTTTTGGAATTTTCTTTCTACAGGAAAATAGTAAGTACCGCTTGTAACTACCAATTCGTCACAAATCTGTACACTTTGTTCAAATTCAAATAAAACTGTTATAACAAATCGTAGTGGTCAGAAATATCTTCCACGTCTCTCTATTAGCCTTCGCTCGATTCCAGTCGGCGCGTTACGCAGTTTCCATTTCAATTACGCGAGGCTATCGTTCCCACGTAATGTGGTATCATTTACAGTGACCGAAAGCTTCGCGGGGGACAAAAAATCGTTGGATCTACGCGGTATCGATTTTATAGCAGCTCTCGATTTACTAGCGACCGATTCGACCGCAGGTTTCATCGCGCACCAGCTGGAGCCAGCCGCCACACGGGCAAACGTACAACGCGGGAACCAGCCGACGAACGAGTACACCGGCCCACGCCATCCGCCTCTGCGTGCAATTGCACCTCGTAGCACCGTGGAAAATTGGATAATGCGACTCGCACAGGCCGGGAACAAGCGGAATCTGACCGACGTTATACAGACAAACCGTGGCGATCTTCTTCGATCCTCGGGCGCGTTTCGAATTTTCCTCCGCTTCCGGGAAGAACGATCGCCCTCGATCTCACGCAGTTCCGCGAATCGCTTTCCCCTTTTGCAACTTGACGTTGTGTGGGTAAGACGATCTAATCTCGACGAAGGAAAGGTAAATCAAGAAGGTTTGCTTAATCGCGTTTCGCGTGGTCGTAAAGTTACGATCGTCTTATCCCGTAGAAATTGGTGATCGCACGCAACGTCGCTAGCTAACTTGTTGACGAAGCCTCGTTCAAATTGGTCAAGTAATTTGAACTTAGGTTTGGATTAATAGCACGAGTTAGGTTATTTAATTAAACGGTTGTTCCGAATGAAATTTCTTCGGACAGCGGATGGTAAATAATGTGAGTAGGGAGAATAGTGAAAGTCGCATAGCGCAAGTCAAGTTACTTTGATTAAGCGGCTCAATTTTTCGCTTGTGTCTTTGACGACATTTATCCTTACTGTTATTTCATATCATTTTCTTATTACTTTAGTACGAAGCTAATATCGTACACGTTAATATTTTGTATATAATGACATCAAAGAGGAAATGTCTTGTATCGAGCGCCGAGAGGAAAGAAAATACTTCAGAAGTTAGAGAAGGTAGATAATTAATGACGTCAAGAACAGCAACATGTAATTGGAAATTACTCGGCTGTTTCAAGAAGTAGAAAAACTTTAATGGTATTGAAAAATAAATACCCGCGCTCTGTTTTGCAATAATGGTAATGAATCAACGATAAAGAAATGCCACTATCTAAATATATATATATATATATATATATTATAACGCTAATGTCTTGAAACATTTTGAAATTTCCATACAACATTTTAAGTTCCCCTGTTGAAAGCAAGAAGATCACATTGAAAATGACGATGAACGACCAGCTTATTTTCAAATGTTCCGAAAAGACGCGAATTCTACTAATCGAAAATTCCCTTGTCCCAATGGTTATGTCTCTCCATTAGTCTGGATACTAGAAATTCCACTGTAATGGTTTGTGAAATGATTAGTTCAATTTTCTAAAACTTCCTACGCTTAGATACATTTCGACCGGAGAAACCGGTTGTCCATAGACGATTCTGAGTTATGAAGATCGATTCCGCCAAGTGTAGCTTCTTTTTTCATCGTGTCACAGAACGAGGCACTCGTTCTTTTTTTGCAATAACAAGTTATTCCTTTTTGCCGCGACCGGCGACTGAAGAACTGCGAGAAAGCGGCGCTGGCAACTGGTGTTTCGCGTCGCTTCCTGCAAAGCTAAGCAAGCGGTTGCAGTGCTACGGGGGGACACGTAATTAACGTTTATAAACCAACGTGCCCCGGAATAAAGAGCCCTGGCCGAATAGTACGCGGCAACTACCTACGTATACGGAAGTTACGACCCGTTATTTATCGCGTTATTACGCTGAATATCGTCCGCCTGTTGGAAATAACACGAGGCATTTAAGGGATCGTAAAGGACACTCGTTTCGTCTTTACGTCGTTTTCCCCTCGAAATACGAGAATTATGTTCGCCAGGTTGTTACGTGCACACGCTAGCCGCTCGTAAAAATCCTTCGCGGCTCACCACCTCCAATCTTTCCTGGATACGGTCACCGTAGATCTGATCTAGACATTTTTTATCTTTTCGCTAGCCACGGTTTACTCCGCGCGGTGTTTCCAACGGGTTAATTAGTCGGATAAAATCCGTATTTTAATATTTAGTCTGTGAATATTTATCTAAGTTCGTATTTGTCTGAATAGGTACAATTAAACAGGTAGAATGTAGGTAGAGAAAATCGTTTGATACATTGAATAAAGTATTAATTGATATAGAAAGCGCTATATGTTAAATATCTTATATATCTCTGCGTCTTTAAATTTTCCATAAAAATCCGCGGTCTACTAATATCGCGATATGAAATTGAGCTATTGGTAACAGAAAAATCTTTTTATATCAGAAATGTCAGGAACGCATTGACGATACTAGGTAACATACAATTTTTTATTACACGCTACGATATGAAATCACTTGTTAAAAGAAATAAAAATATTTACAAAGTATCGAAAAAATAAAAGAATATGTGTATTCAATCTTCCAGATGATATATGATTTGAATAAATAAATTCATCAGAATATAATAAATATATCCATCAGTCATACTCGTGTTAATTGTTTAAAAATGTTGCCCAAAACAATTTTATTTGTGGCGGCATTCGACAGTAAAAATACCATCACTCGACACTAACTTGTGCCGGACGAGGCCAGCGCAGTGTACCAAAGTCGGTAAAGATGCCGATGAGATCTCATCAAGTTTTGCCCTGGTATTTTCAAATGACAGCTCTCTAGGTCTCAGTTAATAGGAATCTTAAATTCTTATCAAAAACTACTGGGAATCGCCATTACGTTTACGTCCAAATTCATCAGTGCCAAATAGGCTAAAAGTTTTGACTGACTAGACTACTACAACCCGCCATAGTCCCCTTCCTCTTTAGGAGGAGCCGCTACATAGAGGTACAACACACCATATGTGTATGGCGCACACGGGTCTTCGCGCCTCTAACCCAAGTTGTAGTCTGTTGTACATATGGTCGTGTGTAGAATGAGACAGGTTCTGATGTCGGCGTACTGCTGCATTTTCCTTCTCATTTTTTGGGTCGTGGAAGAAAAATCGGACTCCACAACTAGCTATACCGAGTACTACAAAATATCAACCAATCTGTAAAGATGAAGATGAGATCCGTATATTACATGCAGCAGTACTCCAGCAGCGATACCCGCGACCCGCAGCAGAACCTGTCTCACTCTACGCACGGCAATATGTACAACAGACTACAACTATCACGGCCTATTCACCTCATATTTACACAAAATACGTATATTCAATTTTCTAAATAATATTTTATCCGAATAAATATAAAAAGATTATTTTGTCTGGGTATAACCGAAACCTGTAACGCGTAACTTCAAACGACATAAATTTAATCCACGAAATCGTCACAATGGCCATTCAAAGGAATCCAAACGAAAATATGATGGACGTTGGATCAAAGTTGCAATTAATATCGCCGATGAATACTGAAAGCGCTTTTCTTTATCATTTCTCTGCCTTTATACTATAACACGTGATAACTAGCGGCGATATTTTTCCGAACGGCAGTGATTTCCGTGCGCTAATTGCTCCGGCCAGTCTACAAAGTAAACCATTGGAAACACGTAATGATTTTGATCGAACGAACGTTGATAAAGCTCGCGGGCTATGTATCCGATGGAACATGCAACCGGTATTCGTTCCTATTTCCCTTATCGTGTTATAAAATTATATTATACATCCACCGGCTGAATCGATTTTACGATACAAACCATAAAACGTTCCCACCCTTCGCCTTCGAAAATCGAATATATTCGCGCCCTATAGACGTACAATCGTGAAAATCCGTATTTCATACGAGACTAATTTTCCGCACGATAAAAGAGAGAGAGATACACTGATACATTAGCACTCTAAAATATCTGGCTATTTGGTTATTTTCAACAACGTGTTATTTAATTACAGGATCACAAGTAAAAAGTTATGCACGAACGAAAATTATTTGAGGGACAGGTACATCGATAAACCGTGTCTACAATTTTAATACAGCTGTTATTTATTTTTTAAATTTATTTAAAAATTATTATTTCTTTATGAAATAAATTGCTCAATGCTTTTGGACGTTCTCATTGATTTCCAGCTTTCTAATTTCATTTTTATCTCTAGTTTCATTTTGCTAATATTCATGCACCATTGCTAAAAATATAAATCGGCTAGAATGTTTGCATATTTCGTAGTATTAGCGTAGATGATCGTTTACGAGACTCTTTCCTAGTTTCTCGAATAACGGGACAATTACAGACGGCTAGGAACACAGTTTTGCAAACTAGGCGTGGATTTAACGAGCCGAGACTTCTTGAAGGGTTAATACGTTCTCGAATCGGTGACCGTGACATCGAATTAGCCGCAATTTGCTGATCGGCTTCCTTTTTTTCCATCGAACCGCGCAATTAAGGAATAAACTTCCGCTCAGACCAGGCACATGTGCACACCTTTTTCTCGATCTAATCCACGTTCCTATTGACGCAAACGAATATCGTTGATAGTGTGCAGAGTGACAGTCGTGGTTGGACTATTGGATCGCACACCTCGTTGCAAATGGATTCTCAATCCTGATCGAATACCTTATCGAAAAACGGAATCTATTTCGACACGATCGTCTAGTCGAAACGGAGGAAACCCGACTGAATTTTTAAATCTTCGATAGAGGATTGTACACAGCGATTGCTGGCTCGATTCTGCCCGATACCTTTTCCAGATTACAAACGTGTATTATTGTTATTACGATTATTATTTATTATAGATGGGAAAAAACTGCGATTGGCGTAGAAAGATAGAAATCGGCAGGCGAGTAATTGAGACACGCGTTATACATAATACAGTTAATATTATTATCTTATAAAATAATTACGTAATTATTTATTTTATTACGCAAGGATAGTAAATCGAGACTTATAAAAAGATCCATTCCAAAGTTAGAATTGTAAAACTATGGAAATTGTACCGTGTGAAACGCGTAAGCTCCAGGAATGATAAAAGTACCAAGTAAATTATTATAGCCATATTGTACAGTAAAAGTTATGAAAACTACGTACATTCGCTACATTGTTTCACTGGAACTTTAAAAGGCACAATCATAGCAAATCGAAAGATAACAAAAGATTATACCGTTTAAAATCTACCGCGGTCTACTTTCTCTTGAAATTGACCATTCGTGATAATGGAGAACAGTACGTAGGACGCATGTACGATACTATGCAATATAAAGTTATATACACCTGTGTGGGCGGAGAAGAAAAATACCATGGACGCGGGAAAGACTTGCTCTCGGCGATCAGCCGGCAGCGACGTCTTGATTACAGTAGAACCGGATCGAATGAGAGTTATACGATCATTCCCTCTGCTCTACACATGTTTAACTACAGACGAATCGATCACGAGTATATTTTCTCTAATTAAAACCGATACACACGACAATGACGCGTATTAATCGATCATCCATCGACGAAGGCTGAACATCGTGTTAAGTGCTCTTTATCTTATTAAGTACAAACAATTGTTGGCTCAACATGGATGCATTAACCGACTAATGGATACTGTTGAAGCGTATGAGAATTTAATGCAGCTTAAATTCAGCGCAGTTGTAATTATTTAATACCGTTCCACTTACAATATCCACGTACTCTCGTAAATTTCAATATGGACATATTTACGGTGGCTGAGGAAAATACTCGAACATTTATCACGGACAATTTCTATGAATACATCACGCGCGTTATACGAAAGTTTTCGTAGTTTCGTTAAAACTATAATGAGACATGATTTTCATGACTATATTGGTAGAGTTTGCAACAAAATCCAAAATGTACATACAGTTGTTCGCAAAACTTTCAAGTCCGCGTTGCATGCGTTGTAGAAAACATTTTCAGATATCATTAACACTGCGATGAGACACGACTGTCGGGATTGCATTGATAAAATTTCATCCAATCTGAAAATGTATGAAAATATTTATTGTGAAAGTTTATTTAACCAAAGACTGATTAGTTATCACACAATTATATTAAGTGTTAAAGACATTGATTAGAACATTTTATATTACATTATTATAATGGACAATTAATTACTCCAATATTTTTATCATTTCCGTGAGATACATGTTTGCACCAAATACTTTGTAGATAATTTCTGTATAGATTTTCACATTTGTTTCTTTACCAATTGTACTTTACCAATATATTATGTTGTCTGAAAAGTTTCTTTCGTTTTATGAGAAAATAATAAACGTGCAATGTTTTTTGTTTTATATTATTTTGTCGAATTACATACGGTACATTTTGTTCTGTTGAGATAAATACCGCGACATTTCACAGACTTGGTTTTACGTTTATGCGAAGGTGCACTGTTGTAAAAAACACGTTCGCGAAAGAAAAACACATTTCGGACAACCTAATGCATACTCATGATACTTCAGTCTTATTCAGATGCTAATGAAATTTCAAAATGATTCGTGTAAGACGTACAAATAATGTAGTGTCTGAATTTTTTCGCGAGCAATTATATACGCGTAATTAAAACGGTACAATAAATTCAGGTTCGTTTCCGCAACGACACGACGTCGATAATTATGTGTTCAAGAAACGATCGAAGGAAGCTTGTTCCTTCGGCAGGAATTACTTCCGCGATTCGACGCCAAGATTCGACTAATTATATGCTCGTCTAAGTGCAAACAGAAATCGACAAGCGACGTCCTTCGAGGAGACTGAGAAACGGAACGACGGTCTGCGAACAATATCCGACGACGAGAATTTCCAGCTTGCTAATACGTATATCGAAACTGAAAGCTGTAGGATCACAGCACAGGATACGACGAATATTAATTTAATTAAAACATCCCCAGCACTGCTTATACTTGTTAAATAATCGCCACTTCGTAATTACGAAGAGGATAATAACCGCGGAAAGCTTGCAATCTCACTTGCGTATTAACCTAGCAGCTTGTGTCCCCAGTGACAACCAGTTCAATTAGAAAAATGAACTAGTCTTCTCGTGTAGTGCAACAAGGCCTCGTTTCCAACCATGATTCCTGAATGTTGTACTTATTAATTAAAATTGATTTAAGTACATTAATACACGAGATCCTGCTGTTTCGCATTTACATCCTCGCTTGAAAGTCTTAGGTTCATGGAAGGATAACAGTTACGTTAAAAATTTTTCTTATTCTTTCAAACGGAGTATCATCGAAAACGATAAAAAGGGAAAGTCTGTCGTCGATTGTTATTAGCGAACGAACAAAAAGTTCGTCACTGACATCCTGTTTAACGATAACTTAACTATAACGATTATCATAAAAAAAAAAAAAAAAAAAAAAAAAGAAAAGAAATCGTCGACACGATTTCGAATTTCATAATCTCATTTCCACGCGAAAAACGTAGCTGAGAAAATCGTAGGTCTTCGTTTAAATTCCCTATGAAATAACAGAAAATTCACTACCGATGACTCGGGGTTCTTGGCATATTTATAAACGAGGGTTTACGTCAACGTGGCTTATCGATATAACGGAGTGGTTCTCGATGTGACGAGTTGGCGAAGGGAGTAACCGCAAAAATGGTGGTTAACGTAGCGGTAAAAAGGCGAGATGAATGTCGCAGAAATCTGAGCCATGGGAGAGGGATAAAAGTTAAAGCGACTGAAGAGCATGCAAAGGGTAATCTCGTCGGGGTAAATCGCAGGGAACAACGAGACGCGGGCAGAGCAATCTCTGCCTCGAGATAGCGTCCTCTTCCTTTCTATTCCTCCCCCTAGTCCGGTGCAAGTTAAAGCGGGGAAAGTTAGGGGTGGAGATTATGGTGGACGAACACGAAACGCTGCATCGTTTCCCTTCGTGCGGACGAAGCTGCCGCTGCTTCGCTATAATCTGCTGCTCTCTTGCTGTCTCTGGTAACGACTTCCAGGCGAATTGAGAGACAGAGTGTTCAAGGATTGTTCGCGTACGGTTACGCGAAAGCGGTGTTTACCATCTACCTGTGCATTTCGCTTCCAGAGGCGGTCGTTGGTCGAGACTGGACAAACGTTTGAAATATTCGCCTATTTGCATAAGGGGCGCAACGGATGCGCTCATGCTCGCGTCGATGGAAATGTTGCAAAAACAGTAACGATACCGCGTTCAGAGATCGCTTTATTTGTTCCACGTCGAGTCACGTTCGTATGATACGTTGACAATGAGATAGATTTGCTTGAATTTCGCAGGGTAAACTAATAGGTTTTCTATGATAACTAAATGTCAGTATTATTGTTTTTGCCTGTGTGTGAACGCGAATGATGCGTCAAATTATTCACCTGTTTCACCAGATATCGATTAAGCTGGCGCGCGAATGGTGGCAAAAATATATGTTTGCTCTCTCTTTTCGTAGAACATTTTCGATCGCGTGATTCTCCAATGTATTCTTCCCCCTCTTTCCTCTCTTTGCTTTTTCTTTTAAGAGTACGTATACACAGATTTAGGGAATATGTTTGGGAATGGACTGTTTATCGTCACGGAGTCAATAAGCCGATGACACGTTGCGCAAACATTTGATTTAAACGACGAATACGTCCCATCGGTGGATCGTCGACGATGACTCACGATAGGACTTGACCATCGATTTACTTTGCTATCCACGATATAAAATCCATCGTTCTTTTTGGATTTATTGTGATAAAAGAGTCAATAGCTTCGTTCGATACGATCGCAACCGTTCAACTCAAGATCGAAACTTCTTTATGGGCTCTGTTCGTTGGCAGAGAGAGAGAGAGAGAGAGAGAGAGAGGGAGAGAGAGAGAGAGAGAAAAAAAGATACGACGCGAAAGCAAACAAAACGGCATCCAGACGGCTGGTTGAAAGCAGCCTTCGAGTTCGCCGAATCCATTAAGTTCCGTACTTTGAATACCACTAGCATCGAAGTCGAGTCGCCTCGGTATGCCAACCTTCGCACGGATCCTTCCGGAAGCCGAGGAAGTTTACCGTTTGCGTAGGACACGAACAACATTCGTCGGCCGAATTGACTCTTCGATAGAATAAAGAATTTACCTTCGACTAGATTTCCAGCGACATTATAAAATGCGATTTGTTTTAACGAGACGTGTTCTCCGACCGTAAGGAAAACACATGCTGGTCGTTCTTCCGTGAAAGAAGAAACGCGCTTTGGTGAACATCAATTGCTGTCGTGACAAATTTCGTTCGAACGCGAAGCAATTGCTTCCTGTATGCTAACGAATTCCGTGCACGTCTCTTAAAAAAGTTCCTTCCGCCGCTTGGGTGGTGGTTAAAAATTCGTGAAAAGTGGGCGAAGAGAGAACGAACGTCGACAGCCGAAGCTTGCAATCAAGAGTGGCCCGGAATTCCAAATACGTAATAAGGAGCTATTCAATTGTACAAATGTAATTGCTTAATTGTAGATTCGTTAAAAGGATTAGTAAACATACGAATACGATATATAAAATAAAATAAACGAAGAAACAAGGAATAAAATAATGTTTCGTCCTTCTGGACGAGATTAGCATCTACGAGTCTCGGACTATATTTAACCAGATGCAAGCCAATTATAACGAGTTCCTATCGAATATATTGTCAATTTGTCAATACCACCTAATGACATAATCCGTGATCACTTAGTTACCAACCCAATAGAAAAAGAAAAATTTTCTATAGAAAAGAGTGGCCAAACGAAGAAACATTTTCGTAGCTATCCTAGTGGTATGAAAATTTTCATACTCGAAATGTCATACGTGGCATTTTATCATCCGAAACGCGCTTTCTCTATTTCATCTCCTGTCACCGATATGAAATTCGCCACGGTACTTCGATATTACACGTAGAAGTAAATCGAATTCGGTTTCCTCGGTGTTATTCTCGAGAAGGATCCACTGGTTGGGAGGATTAAAATCTTTACGATCACTTTTCTCGGTCCGTAAGAGGATCAGTCTCGCTTCGTCGCACTGAAAATACCTATTGGAAGGTAGCATCGGAGCATAGTTCTCAGCTTTGCATACAATTCCCTTTCTCCTTGGAAAATGGAACTCGATCGAACGAATTATCACGAAACTTGACAGTTTAAGGGCACAAAATGTGCAACTCCAGTGGAACGAACTTCGTAACGACACGTGAAAACGTTCGTGTCTATGTTTCTGTGAATCGAAATTTCTCTATTCTCCAATTTAATGTACGGAAATCCGTGTTTGTTCTAATATCGTTATCGGGTCGTTTGGAAAGTTCGTAGCGTTTTTAGTAATCGTAGCACTCTTTTCGTTGCGTCCTCTATGTTATATGCTTCGTCGTATTATGTACTTTCGCAAAATATTGCGATGCAGCGATCGTAGAAGAATATTAATCGATAGAAAGAGCATGGTATTTCGATAAGGAAAAAATATTCCTATTCTTTGATGGGATGTAACTAAAAAATATTCGATATTCTTCGAGAGCGTAATCCATCTTATCCATATTTTAATCCTTTTAAAACTTTCATAAAACACTGTTTTCACGGTGGAAAGCGAGATATTACAGAGGCTTGCAAAAATTCTTTTTCGCAATTCATCGATGAGAGACTCGATGTTAACTTTCGCTATGAGCTACTCGCATAAATACAATATGCGCTACACCCGCGATTTAATCCTCTTCGTCAAGGAATTCTTCGTTCTTTGATGGAAGGTAGAGTCAAGATGTCTGCTCGAAAGAGCTGGCTAAAGATCGTAAGAAGATAAAGTCTAGCTTGACGCTTATTGACACGACGCGAATACAAGCCTGATTTAACGAGGGAAACTTTAATTGCGAGTTAATGCTTGCACAATTAGCAATCTCGGGAACTGAAAACTTGTTAACCATCGACTTCCTCCGCAGAAAACCCCGACAGGCAATACGGCGGATTACACGTGGTGCGCCCCAAAAGAATGAAAATCCAATTGGCGACGTAATGGAGGATCGTGCCTTGGGTTCCCTCCCGCCTACTTAGTATCCCTCTGATCCCTACAAACTCTCAACTCCCTTGGGGACTCGCTTTTGGTTACGTCGACGCTCGTTATTTTTCCATTTTAAAATCTACGAGAGATCACTCGCATAGAAGATACAGATTTCATTTGATTATTTATACTTGATGTGATTTTTATTATATAACACAAAATACATAAACTTTTCTATCGCAATCATGTAGATAGTATCATGCAGAAGCTTTAATAACAATACCTAACAATCTTTTGATTTTACCACTACGAGCGAGGAGGTACATTAAAAAATTAGAAAAATAATTTGGCTTGCTCGGTTAATACGAACGAACGATCGATATTAAGTGTATGAAAGCAATGAAACTATTCTAACTTGTTTCTACGGCTTCCAAACTACCAACAAAGCGACATCTCACCAAAAAAAAAAAAAAAAAAAAAAAGAAAAAAAAGAAAAAAGGAGAAGGTAGGAGGAGTCAGTTGACGAATTTCCTGGTAACACTGTGTTTCCAATTGTGTTATTCAAATCGCGTAGTGTTTGTACGCTGCCACCTACGTCCATTCGGCGAGATCGTACAGAACGAAAGCAGCAGGGATGACATTTCATTCTGTCGTGACACATTGCCGGTACACGGTGAAGCCACCACGGGCTCTAATCAAAACAGTGTCCGCGTGCTTCAGCCCCATCATTCTTGGATTCACCGGTTCCGGCTATTAGGAAGAGAAAATAAATAACCGTGGCCCTGTCCTTTTATTCAAATAGTGATATTTCCATTTGCCTCTCGCTGCTCGTACACAATGGCCAAAGAGAATGAAACACGGCGCGCGTATTCATCGAAAAGGCGTGCCGGCGCAGCCGATGGTAGAGAAACATAAGAGCGATCTTGCGCTGACTTTCGACGTGCGACAAGGGGTGCGAGCCTCCCCTCTGTTAGCCCATTACTCAGCGGACGTGTCCCGCTGCCAGGTACAATTTGTTCGACTCGCGGAAGCGAGAAGAAACGACGAACCTCACGTTATTCCGTGACAGATGAGCTTCGCTGAGTCGCCGGTGGAAAAGAAAAAAATGAACGACTAAACGTCCGACTGTCGTAGGAAAGAAGAGAAAAGAAGGTTGGAATTCTTTTCTTTGAGCCGTCGAACGATGTTCCATCATCGTACGCGTAACAACAATTTCAAGAGACACGACGTTGCGTGGAAATCGTATTTTCATTCGCGGCCCTTTTTCATCGAGCAGGTGGCAGAGCCGAGTGTAATCAGGCGAACGCGAGCAAGTTATTTCCACGGCTCGAGAGAGGGAACGTTAATCGAGCTAGAAGAAGAAAACCTTCGGCTCGACGCCGCGTACTAACACCTTTTCTTGATCGACAACAAGGAAATTACGCTTTAACGCCGTGGCGTAAGAAAACGCGGTCGCAAAAGGGGCGGCTTACGTTCGCTCGGCGCAAGGAAATATTCCAAAGAAAATAACCTTCCAAGTAAGTTGCAAGTACGTCGACTTTCAACATGTAGAGTACTTTCCGGGACTATGGAGAAAAATGTTAAAACCTTGAAAATAAGCATTTGAATAAATTCTTCTTGACACGTTGCTATGGATCGTATATAGTCCACTTGGTCGTAATAACGAAAGAAAATAATCGTTGGAAGAGTATACAGAACCATAATTAAGAGAAACTGCATGTAATTAAAGTTCCATCGTACAGAACGACATTTGACGTGCGCCAGGCTAGTCTACCTTATGAAAAATAAAAAAGTATCCGGATAATTTTCAGCAGGCTAGTGTATGAGTATTCTAAGAGTAAGATGCATTCGTGATCCTCTGCAAAATTACCAACGCTTGTAATCGTCTCTGGTCGATAAAATGACACTGTCGTGTACCGTGAGGTTGTGAATAGGATCTACAGCTTTCAGTTTGAAAGGGAACAGTTTCGGGTTTGACCCACTCGGAAGAACGAAGGGATAAAGATTCGAATATCTCCTGGCAAGTTGGAAAAACGGTAAGAAAATAATCCCCACGATTCTAAACGAGATGCCTTCCTGCTTTAGAGTCCTCATCCTCTGCATTCACCGACGAAGAGAAGGTTCGTCGGTGAACGCGGTTATCCATTCAGTCTGAAACGTTCTCTATCCCTCAGCCTCTTTCGTTCGTCTATCTCGTTTTTTATTTCAATATTATTCGAAGCTTCTTAGACGGCGATGTCGCCAACTATCTCTAGGTATAATACGAGTACGGTTATAAAGGAAGAGTCCTGAGCTCGAACAAGGCAGATTTCGAACGAAACGACATCGTTCAGCTTAATTTTCCCGAACGGAAATTCTCGTCCATTAAAAAGTTGCTTGGTAGAAGAACCGATGGATGAAGAGCGTCGTGTCGCGTTAAACTATCGGATCGAGGCAGAGTTTCACAAGCAATCGCACAACCTGTTCGACGTGTTGATCCACCGAACTCAAAGCTCATCAATGAACGAACAGAGCGTCGGCAAAGCTTTGACACCAACACCGACGACCAACGTAGCGGAATCGAAGCACGCGTAATCCCGATAAACCGTCTACGATCGATTTTCTTCCTAGAAAAACATTTTCTCCTTTATAGAGGCAAAATTGTCCCGACGAATGTTTCTGATTAGAAGTCGCTAGAACACGTTAGGCAAACATCGTTGGCAACGTTTCGCTGAAATTCACCGTGCACTCTGTCCGCTTGGCGTTGATTCGAAGAGCAATCAACAGCAGCAGACGCGTGTCGGCTGCGTTTGCGATCACGCTGGGAAATTAATTCGCGACGAGAGCATATCCTGCGATCCTGTGTTCCTGGCTCTCTCAAATAGACCGAAAGAGAGGGGTTGCAGCGAGGATGGAAAGTCGGCAAGATTTAATCGCGTAGCGAAAGTACCTAGAAACGGGGAAATTAATATCGTAGGAGGTGGAAGAGCACGATGAAAGGGCGTTTAAAGTTTACAGGCGAGCGATGTGACTTTAGACGGCGTAAAACAAAAACGTCGTCTGGCGAGGACAAAGGTGGAAAAGTTCCTTCTATTTTCTCGCCGGTATTTCTCGCCGCTAAAATGGATATAACAGAACGAAACGACCGAGATGAAGGAGGAAAAGAAACGTCAAGAAAGATCAGATGGTGTCGGTATTTCGAGGAACACCTCGATATTCTGCAGAGATCGTTTCTTTCTCTTTCCAACCTGTTTCGTTCCTTCCTTTCGACATCGTCGACTGTTGGCGGCCAATAAGGAAGCTCGGATACTTGCTCTCAAGATCCCTTTCCTCTGGGAAACATCTGAAGAAGGAGAGAGAGAAAGAGAGAGAGAGAGAGAGAGAGAGAGGAAGAAAGATCGAATCGTCTCTCTGTTTGCCAAGCGAAAACAGGTGCCGCGAAAGACTCATGCCAGCCGCTTAATTACTTGGGGAATTCCATCGAACGTTTAGGAAACTGGAATCGTGCGAAGAAGTTCCGAGATTGCGAGATAACGTGGCTCCTAGCGCCGCCAACTTGACGACTAATTCTATTTGTTTCGTTACTTTCAATTACGGTGCACGTGTCAAGGAAGGAGAAAGGAGAACTCGTTATTCCTTTGGAAATTATACAATTTCAGTTTTCACGAAGTTTTCAGTGCACGGTGGTACTTTTCGAAAACTTTTCAGCCTTTCATCCGGAACGACACCTTGGTGGAATCCCTCCTATTGTACTTTAAGAGAAAGAAGCGAAGTTTCCAAGTTCCTATCGCGTAGAAATATCTTTTCGAATACATGCTTATGGCTAGGCTCGTTGCACGCGATTGATACGCGTCATTTTTGCAGTCGTGTCGATTTAATGGCACGTTCGGCCGACACGTTTATTTATACGGAGAGGTAAAAATAATCAAAGGCGAAAACGTCGCGTCAAATTGACAGGATCACGTGCGGGAATAGACGGAGGCGAAGACGCCGCGTCATATTTTAAAAAGTAATTGAGCACGAACGTATGACACGTTAAATTGACGCGGTAAAATTCAGAATCAATCGAAGGTGAATACGAGGCAAAGTGACGCGATAACGTCCAAAAATGATTTTCATCTTCGTTTATAATTCAAGAATGCGATGTCAAATCGACGCGATAAGCTACGAAAATAATCTTTATTTTCGTTACTCGAACGTGAAGTTACGATGCCGACCAGACGCGTCAAGATGCAAAAATAATTCAAGACGAAGACACGACGTCGGATCGGCGTTATCGCGAGAATGAGTGGCACTCGCGTTCAACGGATCTCGGACAATTCATGGCAAAAAATACTGATTCGAATTCCGTTATTTTCAATACGATCCTAACGATATAGTGGCGCGAGATCGTTCTTCGGCCTTCGATGTAAACCTCCACAAGCGCGGTAGTTGGAATTCGTGCTTTAGTTCGCGCCAAACACATTCTAACACTCTGGCACACCTCCTGTGTGGCTTGACGCACGGTACAACGCGGTTCGACGCGGTTTCACAAAGAGACAACCCGGCGTGCGGCATTGTACGGGCTCGCGAACAGCACTCCTGCCGGGTCTTCCACGCGACCACGCGAGTTATTGAATTCGCGTTTCAACGCCGGCTTATTACCGAGCGGCTTGTGATAGCACGGCATTCACCGCACACCGGGGCGTCACCGCTGGAAACATCGCGTTCGAAACGTCTGACGCGCGATTTCGCCGCCACAAGAGAAACTCTCGAGACCTCGCAAGTCTGAAAAAGTTAAATCCGCGAACAAGTGTATCGAAATCGTGGAACGGAACCGCTGATTGGAAGCTTTAAAGCGGAACGATTTCTTGCACAGAAGCAACGCCGAGGGATTCGCTACTTCCGAGCTGGCAGTCGATTCAATTCGGTTTATCACGCCTCAATCTCCCGTTGTTTTAGCTCCAGTAGAATTGTCGTTGCGATGCTTTTTATTTTCTCCACTTTCAGACTTACGGTACGGTTCAAAGGTACGGTCCTGTGCTTTATATCGGGTTCAGGCTATTCGAAGTTTCTTAGTGCGAACCGTGTCCAGAATTATATCTCGATGGTGAAATTTTGAAAAAAATTGCAACTAGATTCTTCGAGCGAATTAAGCAACGTACTTAAACTGTAACGTGTCCGATATCGTCAAGCTATACACTCGTACTTGTTCAAAACTATTAGTACTATTAGTATGCTCGACGATCTGATACAAAGCGCGATAACCGACTCACATTGTTACAGGCGCGAGTAATATTCGTTTGAGATAACAGTACATAATGCGTTAGGAAGAAAATTTTTATTATAAAAGATACTGGAAACAGCAACGAATTAACGATTAAAATGATGTAAAATGAAATGCAGAGAAAAATGACAATCACAAGAATTATTTTCCAAAATTTGATATTTACGATTCGTGTAATAAACGAATAAAGTTGTGAAAATAGCTCTTTGCCTTCTTGAGGTTTTAATCGGAGTTGACCAGTTTGGCTTTCGGAACACTCGTATACATTGATCGCGTTCGTGTTACGAATCATTGGTCAAAGATCAAGCCTTATTTAGTTAGTCAGCTGATATCTTTATAACACCAGACGACGTCTCAATGGGCCACTTGACCTTCTGATCCAGCTAACTGCAATACTGGCGAACCATCGGAACACGCAGTTTACACTCGAAACTTTCGAATGGCTTTTTATTTTCTTAACTTTTTGGCGTTGAAACGAAGTTAGTATCGTTTTTAGATAACTCTTCGATGCTTTCGATCTGCCTTTCTTTCTCACTGTACTTTTTCTCTTTTGTCTTTGACTGAACGTACGGAATAAGTCCGAGTGGCATGTGTTCTGCTTACATCGAGGTTCCGTGTAAATTCACGTGGGTGCAAAATGATGTACTGAATCGTAAAACACTTGTACTGGGTAGGGGAAACTGCGTCGTTGGCACCCCTCCGTTAAAGACAGTCTGGAATTTCGAGGGAGGAATTTCACGGTGGAACGCCTTTGCACGTCGAAAGAACGCGAACGCGGCCGAAAAACGAACTAGCGGAATTGAAGCTCGAATTACCGTGGCAGGATACGCGTAGTTTCGCGCTACCGCGAATAAATGGAATTTTAGAAGAGCCTGGAAAAAAAATCACCGACTCGAAATTGGCGGAGAACTCTCTGCTTATGAATGAAACCAGCTACTGAAACCTCTTCCGCCTTGGTCTCGCGTTAATTTCATCAATTTTGTGGCCAGACGTGAAATAGTTTTCGAACAGACAATTATCGAGGAGAATCGATCCAGCTGTTTGCTTAACGTATTTTACTTCCACTGCTTTCAGTGCGGAATTAAGTGGCAGAATAATTCTTTTCCAAAACGATACAATTCCGTGTAAACAAAATAAATCACGACGAGAAATCGGGTACCGTTCGTTCTCCGGCGAATCTCTGCGTTGGAAATTCACTTTGTTTATTTTACAAGCGTACTTTGCATGGAAACAAGCAACGTTTTTTCTCTGACGTTAAACAATAAACCCGTTCAACGTTGCGAGAGGGAATTTCCCGTCTTTCAAAAGTGTTTAAACGAACCAAGAGGCAAGAGCTCGCGAACTAATCGAGACAGAGAGCTCCGAAAGTTCCGTCTGTTACAACGTTTTATTCCTTGCAGGACTTCGGAAAGCAGACAAATGAGCGAAGAATTTTTCTCCAGGAATGCTGGATTACCGTGGATCTCCTTTCATAATTACATCCACAAATGCCAGAGAACTCCGCTTTCTGATAGTGCTACGATTCTTTTTCATCAGTTCCTCTGCTCTTCTCGTATGTGAATTCACTCCATGAATCTTTTAGCAGACCGAGTATAGTCGTTCTCGAGGCAGCGAGTTTTAATTATTTACGTGTGATCATGTGTCCCGTAACTAACATGCGCAAAAAAAATCCTCGTCATGGGAGACGTTATTTGTCAAAAAAATTATTCCAGCGAATTTCCACGTTCCATTAACGACTAACTTCGCTATACGTTCGGAAAAAGCTGACCGTTTCATAGCGACGATGCGTAGTTCATTTAAATATTCGAACACGAAGGAAGGACGTTATTTTTCAGACTGGCTCCTATTTCAAGAATTGCAAAAACGAGGAACGATCTCGACCGGCTGCGACGAAACTCCCGCGAGCTTCCGATATTACCGTGAACGCGGATCATCGATTGCGCTTCCGAAACGATTTCAGATAGAATTTCGCAGATGCGTGTGCACCAACACGAAAAACCGAAGGCAATATTGCCTCGCCCGTTCTCTTGGTACATCACTACTGGTTCAACAGCCGAGAGGATAAATATTATAACAGGCTAAAAATCGACGCGCTGTCGATCAATTTGCAGCGGGCTGTTGGATTTAATCGTTTAGTAAGAAATAATTCTATTTCCGGCGATAAAAGCGAAATAGTATCGAAAAATAAAAGTACGTAATACGCAGTAGTGAAATACGGATTGTAGAATACTCGAAGTCAAAGTAACTTTAACAATGGAATTGAAAATATACGTGTAAAATATAAGCGGAACGAACGTCATGACGAAAATGATGTGTGTGCACGTACGAAAATATATATTTGAATATGAAACGTAGAAAACTTGTATGGGCATATTACGTGTGTGGAAAAAACTTTGTTGAAATTTAATTGTCACTGGAAAGAAATAACAATTAGCACGATTAGATTGACCTCGCTCTTGTATCTTTGTATTTTTAAAAAGACATTTTACAAAAAGAAATTTTAGAAAGACACAGAAGGCAATGAAATATCGTGCCGGGACAAACGTTGTTACTCCTTTTGAGATTAATATAGTACAATAGGTCCCAACGTAAGCCTCAGAAAGATTGCTCAATTTTTACAATTTTTCTCGTATAGATAAGATCCTTCATGCTATAAGATTCCGTGATAAATAGAACTGTATATTCTATTTGAAAAATTATGCTTACCCTAGCTTTTGAAATATGTTTGAATTATATCCCATATAGTCCATATTGTTATATTAGTGTGGTCACTGTTGAAAGAAAAACGAAAGGATTAAAACAAAGATATTTCCAACGAAAAACATATCTTACTTCAAAGATAGAGTTATAGCCGTAATTATTTTATTTTAGATCGAATGTATTAACGACTGATGTATTAACGAATGATACAACGTGTGTAAAGCGTTCCCAGATTACAAATATAGTCTTATTTGATCAACTTGTTCTTCGAATGAACCGTGAAGCGCATTAAAATTTCGAATGACGGTCGATACCGAAGTCGCGGTAGCAATTAACGGCCCCGGTAATCGTGCGGTTTGCAGGGGAAAAATTAATTGGGCCATTTTTCATGCGGCATACAGTGTAGAGGACGCGCACGAAGCAGGAAGTACACCACGCGTGGTTTGTTACCACGAGAGGTATCGAGCAATCAAGTTAATGAGGAAAGAGGAACGGAGTCGATGGGAGGAGAGCGAAAAAGAGACACAATGAGGAGGGCCTTTCACCTAATGGTTTGAGAAACGTGCTCGTTGGCCCGCGCCACGCCATTTATGGCAACGCGGCCGAGCTCCGCGACGATTTTCATTCGACGACCCTCCGAATTGCGTTTCCTCCTTTTGTCCCCGATCGAGTAACGACCGTGTTACACTTACCCTGCGTCATCGATGTGCAGCTTCAGGCCAATCTTCGATACGCATGTCCACTTTAGAATTTTCGAAAATTTCCTCTCGTTACGACTCGGTTACGTATCCTGAAACGAACATAGGCAATTGCTAAGTTAGAGTCGTTTCTAGCAGCGATCATTGTATCATTTATAGTGAATTAAAATGGAAATAACAAAAAAACGTAACCAGTGTGCTTGTATAGGAAATTGGAAAGATCAAAGATCAGGGTTGAAGGGTTAACATGTTTACGACGTATGATATACTTTTACGTCAAGTTGAAAGCTGCATCGTGCTACGAATAGCGCAACACCGTGTCGCCTGCTAAAATTGTTTCGAGAAGCTATGATAGATTATTTAGAAACTATGAGTGGTAATCGGAATATTAATTGCAGTTTGAAATTACGATTAGAGTAGACGTTTCAAGAAACAATATACTAGACGAAATTAATCTCTGTTATACAACTGTATTATAGTTGTTGCTTAAAATCATGCCAACTGATATATACATTTAGGTATATATATAAATACACATAAATATAAATACACATAAATATAAATATGTAATACATATGCAACGACAATATTTAGTATATATCGTTACCTTTTAATATTTTATAATGCACTAGCTGCCCGCTCACGACTTCGCCCCTACAGCTTTTATATCGATGAATGTATATTTTATTAGGAGCGTAATTTAAAAAAAAACACTCAAACACGTCTTTGTTTATTTTTAACGGAAAGTTCATATGCCGAATTTCAAGTTTACAGACATGGTTATTCTCCGAGAAAAAAACTTATACCTTTTTCGTTCCCATACGGGTTGCATTTTTTTGCTTAAATACGCGTTTGTTTATTTTTAACGAGGGATTCGTATGCCGAATTTTACTTTTGAACTTTAGTGCAGCTAAACCCGTAAAAAATTTTTATCATCCTGTTATCCCTTTAGGTTCCTTATTTATAAATATCTTTTTTTATCCCGTGCATACATCATAGAAAAAAGTATAATAAATCTCCTAATTTCAAGTTTCTAAGTACAACGATTTAGGCTGGGCGTTGATAAGTAGTCAGTGAAACTTTATATGTTGTTATATAAATAATATATATGTAATATGTATGAATAACATATAAATCTGCGAAAACATAGTCTACCAATTATCCGCGATTACAGAGACGTTCTCATTTTGTTCGATAATTTCATTTTATCTGTTTTATCAAAACGGTCGACATCTCGAAGCAGAAGAAGGAGCAGAAGCTCGAATTGTTCTTTTTCGATTCCAGAGCTTCCTTCGTTCACCTCATATTTTCTACCCTGTCCACTATTTTTCGCCGTGCACACAGAGAGGTTCGTCCGGCAATTACGTGCGGTTCGGTCCATTCGACAAATGTACTTGAGACATGCAGTCACTTTCCAACGAAACACGAACGCAATTCTTCCCCGCAATCGAACGATTCAATGTAATAGAATCTTTCTTTTTGGTCGAATTTTCGTGAAATATCTGCTAGTTCAGTGAACGAGATATCTGATATATCGTACGAAATATTCCTCAATGAAATCTCAACTTGCGATAAAACTTACTGCTACGAGTATTATGAATTTCCTAACACCTACGGATATTGAATCCTTTCTTATGAAACTAACGCTACTTTCTTTTATATTTTTATACTAGTCTTCTATAGATACAGTAAATGCGTTAACTCAGCAATTAGCAAATGATACAAAGCCGAGAATTTACGACCAATGTACTCGTGCATTGTTCTTTCTTTCCAGATAATTAAACTTAACGTGGGTATCTCTGATATCAAATACTCCTACGAATTATTGTTCGCGCCCCTAAATCTTCTTACGACAAACGAACGTATTTCTCACGTAGATAATCTTCGTGTAAGAGATGATACAAGAGATGATCTCTATATAGTACCTTTAGTATTATCCATTGAGGCAACCATGTTCAACGCTACGATCGTCAGAGTAATCAAAAGAGTCAATTCATAATTTTTCATTAAAATTTGATAAATCTATAACATTGCGTGGTTAGGAAGATTGAAAAATATAAAAATTCATAGGATACACGTAGTGTGCAAAAACATATAAAATATTCAAAGTCCTCGTTTTTCTCCATCTGTAACTAAAGTCTATTTCATCGATTTCTTTAATTACATAAAGTCTAATTCCATTAATCTCGTAAAAATATATATAAAATAATCGTAGATCTCCTTAAGAATAAAATAAATTTTTCATAAAACGTCTTAGATTATCTTTTCCACAAAATGTAACAGCCCTATGTCTTACACATTTCCTCATACGTTCCTTATACCTTTGATACAGATTTCACGCTTATGGCGTTGAACATTCGCCTGTTAAGGGCCAACCGAACGATACGATTATATTCACCTCGTTGTAAAGAAGAATAGCAGCGATCCACGATAGTTCATGGAGCGAGGAAGGTATTTGCCTTGGAATTAACGCGCGCCATCCTTTCGAGTCGGTAATACGCCTGATGAGCCACCCTTAAGCGCGAATCGTCAGCCGATTTCGTGACCAAGAGCGACGCGACACGGGCTACAAATGACGCCTGGGATAACGTAAACACCGTAAGCTGGGTGCGGCGTGTAAACGCGATCAGATTTACGACCGCGGTATTTACCGCGATAAGCCACGACCCACTAATGCGAACCGTCTGTAGCAGCGCGAGGATTGAGCGTTGAACATGCCACTCTCGTGGACAGAAACTTTTCTATGGGGGAAGAGAAATGCTCTTTGGATGGCGCAGACGTCTCTGATGGAGACCTATAAACCGGCTGAGAGAACTTGAACCGTTCAATTTCTGCGATAGTCGTCGAAAGTGCAACAGAGGAAAAATCTGTATTTCTTTCGCGACATAAAAACTCTCCGAGGAAAAAGTTGTAAAATACAGTACAGCTTGAGAATAACGACGAGAAATAATAGTTCTAAAGCAATATCGAGAAATAATTACTCGATCGGCGATGTTTCTCAGTAGAGATTCATAGAATTTAATTTGTACGGAGATCAGTCAAGTAAATTACCTCCTCCCTTTAATTTCTATCGTATTAATTTCTGCCTTATTTATTACGGTATTTATCGAAACTGTTTCGAAAGACATAGACAAGAAATGCAATACTCTGAAAGCTTGCAAAAACTATTCAATGTAACTCGTTACCTAAAAAGACGAGCATTTAAAAAAAAGGAAGAAAAACGAGGAAAAGATTCGAATTCTAGTTGAATCTTTCTTAACTTTAACTTTAGCTCAATACGTTGGAAAATAGCAAATGAATGTACATAAATTTATGTTAGCAATAAAGAATATTTTTGTTGATCGTTCGTAGCTTCTTCAGCGAGAGGAAGTAATTCAGCGTTGATAACTAATGTACGTAAATATAAAATATTCAAACGACCGAAACAAATTATCGTTTATCTATATAGCGAGTAAACAGATGCATATTCATACCGCGAGTGCAGGAACTCAAAGCCACGTCCGTTTCTGCATTATCCGCGACGCAGAAGAAACGAGAAACAGAAGGCGAATCTCACGGGTCGCATCTCCTCACACGGCACGTACGCGGACTCGTTTCACGATATTATGCACATCCAGGGATTCCTGTCCGTGTCGAAAATCGCCACGAAACACTGATAAAATTCGATTCCATCGGGAGCGAATAAAACTTGACTCCCGAAACTTTCCAACTAATAAAAGAAAGAACAGTGTCTAGACGGTGCGAACAGTGTCCAACTGGTCTACAGGGATTTCAAGAAATATTGTATTTAAAATATAGATGAAGAGACGATCAAAGTATACATCGTCGACCAATTCTTCGATTACAAAGAAATACTTCTTTCTGTCAAAACACCAAGTGGCATAAAAATCGAACGATTAATAAAATTGGACTCACCATATTTCAAATGTATACTAAAAATAAATAGAAAATAAGAACAACGAAAAACGTTCGATTTTCACGTATTAAATATCGGTAAACATCCTAATACCCGTAAGTAATAGCCAGTAGTACTTGCTATTGGACGAAAGCTCGAATCAAAAAAGGCGACTCGTCAAACAAAGATGCGAGCAGAGAACACGAAAACAGGTAAATAAGATGAAAGGGTAGCTGAAGCTTTTTTCTCCCTCTTGCGACGTTCTAAAGCACATCGATCCACCTCTTATTCGTCAGTCGTCAACAATATCCGAGTTTTCGATCAAAGGATCCTGAATGCTCGAATGCCGCTTGGCCGAATAAAAGATCGCTCGCTGCCGAACTATTTGCCGATGATCGTCCAAACTCCTTTTTGCGTCGCTTCGATACCTCCTTTATTGTTTTATGACCCTTTCAGTGGATCGCTTCCTTCTTAAACGGTTGAACCTTATCCTACGTTATTTTCCTGTTTGAAGCTCCGTATGGTTAAATTACGTTATTTGAGTGAGTTAAACTTCAATATCTTACAATTTAGTCTTAAACGGTCAAATCATTTTCTTGTTTTTAACATTTTCTTTTGCTCGACCTAAGATGCACGATGGTTTCTCATTTCCTCGTTATTATATTAAAGACTAATGCCGTCTCAGAGTATACGACCAGTTTCATTATTCTGTGTAACGTTCAAGACCGAATTTTAAAACGTTGAAGCATCAGTGAGTCGAATAACTCTATCTTGTTATTATTATATCTTACTATTGGGTTGGCAACTAAGTGATCGCGGATTTTGTCATTAGATGGTATTGACAAACTCCGCAATCACTTAGTTGCCAACCCAATAGTTTCTCCTACTTCAGCTACTCCATATCAAATTTCACGACGAGTTTCGATATCGATTCGTACGAATCTTCGAAAGATCAGCTCGCCTCGCGTCGCTAAATCGTCCTCCATGAGAGAATCAGCTGCATAATTTGCTCGTCTCGTAGCGCGGAGATCGAAATCGCTCTTTTTACCGCGACGATCTCTCGCGTTTGTTGAAAACCGCGCGAAAGAAATTAGCCGAATTCCGAAACAAAGGGAACTTTTATCTCGCGAATTTTTAGCTTCGTATACTCTTGCCGCTGTTTCGGATTTTGCATCGCGAGCAAATTTGCATGGAAATGTTAGGCTTTTAATTCCAACTCCGAATCGCTGTATAAAGCGATCTCTCTGCTCTATTGATTTTCGGTAGCTGATTTTACTAGCAGTTGCCGCGGGTAATCAAATATTTAGGGTTTTAGTCGAAAGATATATTCATCACGTTGAATTACACACAGCTTTCTTTGCGAAAATAATATTTGGTTGACAAAATGTGGAATTTAATACTACAATTATTAATTTCCAACCGTTTATCGTATAATGCGTTAAACGCGAATAACATAGATGGGGCATTGAATGAATATGTACTTTGAAATAAACATTAATTAGCCGCTGTTGAATATGGATATAGTAAAATTTCGTCGCGAACGATATTTCGCGCTAAATTCTCGGCAATATTAATTAATTAAATACGATGTACGTCGACCGGACCAATTATTCAAATAACGTTTTATCGAGTCTTTTTTACCAAGGGAAACGTGTTTCGTGAAACATGTTCGGTCTCATTGGAGGATGTATCTCCCGGGAAAACTTGGTAGTAGTTTCCCTCTTTTTCAGAAACTCGCTAATAAAATAGAGCGCTGTAAGAGAGAATGTGTAACTATACGCCAAGCGAATGGACGAAACACGGTTAACGGTGTCGCGTCCTCGCAGTTACGGGCAAAGAAAAGGAAATTAAACTCCCTTACAACTCTATCTCCATATATTTTGGAGGGAGAAACGCGATCCACTGATTCTATTCGCTTAAACGCGACCATCCTTTCGCATCTGTCTTTTTTTTCTTTTTTTTTCAATTTTCAGAGCCAATCGATATTTCGAAAAGCTACAGCTACAGATAGTTTTCAATTGTTTCGAGTGCTTCGACTAATGATGAAAACGAAAACGCGGGTGAAAAAAGAAAAAAAAGGTAGAGATCGACCCTTTCAGCATTCATCAATCAAATTGAAACGCGTTTCGTGTAACCCTGTCCGTGACAACTATCGATATTTCGATGGAAAAGTTTCCTTGGAACGACGACGTTCTATTGTAGGTACGGATAATCGCTCATCGCTTTAAACCGCGCCACGAGCAGATACCTCGTCTTATCGACGTTCGTAGTTCACACAGAAAACAGCAAACGTATAAACGATCCAACATTCCCTCGAAAAAGCCTTGCCATCGGCGAAAAATACCATTTCGAATCAAGATCTTACAACGCCGTCGTATGTACAATCGGTCGACTCGGGAACTTTGAAAGCTCTTCGTCTCGATTCAAACTCCTCAAAGAAAGCGTACTTTTTCCAAATTTTTCAGACAACGCTCGCACACGAGTCTCCGTGACCCGGTACCGAAAGAAACTTTCGTGGAACGTTTCCAATTTTTCTACCACGTTGCTTCCTCCTGATGATACGTACGTATCGCCGCATTTCCACGGCTTTTAACCAATGGCTTTCCGACTGCCTGCCTCGACAACGAGAAGACTACGTAATATTGACCGACTTCGTCGTTCCGAGTATTTCCAGCACCGGATACACCGAGTGTGTGCAGGTTTCAACGTAATAGAATTTTTCCTCCACGATATACAATTTTTAGAAGCAGCGGAATCGATCGATATTTCTCCACACGACGTGCGCTAAATCAATTTTGAAAACTGACGTTACGTATACGGCGTCATCAAACAATATAGTGGACACTCGAGCGTAATTTTGCCGGCCAACGGCGGCAGCCAGGTAACTACGTTACAAGGGATTTCTAGATATCCCTAGCCTCGGTTTCAGGGAAATTTCAACGCGAGCAGTCTCCAGAGTGCAATTCACTTACATAGCTAATACCTGGTGCCGTCAGCCGAACATCAGCTGCGAGGGCACATTCTATTAAGGAACGCTAGACCATCTTATCAGTTACAACTCCCGTAGGATTTTAGTTTCAAAAGTCTTGGTTAACTTCGCATTCAGGCACACAACGACGCGATTGTAGAACCTACCCGATGAAGATACCCGCTGCTCCGATTCATTAACAAACCGCCGAGCCCCTTTCAATTTTACGCTCGCAATACTTTGCACCGTTTGAGAATGATACTTCAAACTGGCGATTAATCATACACTATTATACCTCGAATTTTTATCTTTGAAACGTATTCTCGTTTTAACAAATAAAAGGATGTTTAGCGTTTCGATAAAATACACTGGAAAAAATGAAAACGAAAAATAATGCATTTCCCTTTTTTCTTTTTAATTTAAGAAATTTGTTAAAAGACAAAAAGATACGATTGAGTATCCGTGAAGCGAGGTAGCTTTTTTTTTATTCTAAATCGTTCTTTGATAGCATGCAGGAAAATAAATGAGAAAACTATTCCAATGAACTGACTAAAAGCTTAAGAGACAAACCTCGGATATTAGAAGAACTTCGCCAACAATAAAGCCGCGTAATACAGTGGAAAGCATAATTGAATTATAATTTGTATAAATTACTTCTTATCGCTGTTAACATCTACCCTCGCACACCAGCCCCTGTGGCCTAATGGATAAGGCATCGGTCTCCTAAACCGGGGATTGTGGGTTCGAGTCCCACCAGGGGTAATAACTAATTTTAAAATTAGCATTTTTATTAACCTTTACATTCCCTAAAATAATTTTTTCCAATTATGTACCTTTGGGTAATTTTAATTTTAAAAGAAAACACGTTCTTTAATTTTCAACTCGTTTTACGCGCGCTAGATCTAAAATGCAATTAAAGCAATCCTTAAAGCTAAAAAATTTATCGCTACGAATATTCCGCGATAGAAGAAGCTTCGTGTCACAGACGAATAACAAATATTTACAACGTCGAGAAAGATACTTAAATTATTTTTATCACATTTACTTTATGGATACGTTGATATAAATGGTAATAAAATAAAATAAAAAAATAATTTACATAAATCGTGGCTAATGCTTCAGTTACTCGCTTCATTGCGCGTTATGATTTCAATACAGATACGTCCTATGATATTATCTCGCTTCTCTTGTGTAACATCTAGCTAACTTTGTGATCTCGTAATAACAGCTCATTAACATATTCCATATACCATACGCCATTGTAATATCAATTTCTAATAATTCCATTCTCCATACGTATAAGCAAAGCTGAATATATAAATAAATAAACAAATTACAAATGCAAACAAGCGTATCGGATATTCTTCCGTAATTTCAATAATATCGCTTACTGTATCGTCAACACGTATCATAAACGAATCAACGTGTTACTTTTACGTCGATACAATATACAGCGAATGTAATGCTACACAAAAACGGTGACAGGATTTCCCTGCTTTTAAATCCGCTGTACACGTGGACATTTTCTGCTTTGCGGATTTTTGTCGACGAGCGGAATCAGTGTGGGGCCAATTATCGCAGATTGTATGACGGGTTCGCGAGCGAGATGGTTAACGGCGCTTCAATTGGTCTAATCGCAGTCACTTTGCCGGGCAAGTCCCCGCCGGGCACCGACGTTCACGACCCGTTTATTAAATAAGAGCAAAGGCCACGAACCATTTGCAAAGTGGGACGAATGGATTAGATTTCCTGTTGCAATTCTACGCGTGCATACGTCCGCCTTCAACGACGACTAATGAATGCACCGATGAAAATCGCTCCATTTGGGCGTGAGATCGCGTTACGTTACTCCGTGGAGAAAAATATCGTTAACGATGATAATGATAACAATAACCATTTGAGCATATCAGAATCAATAAGCTACGGCCGATTCTTTCCAAGCAATTTTCTATGGGAAGCTATTGTTCGGTTACTGTGCGCGATATTATACGTTAATTAATTCGCGTCGAAAGTTTCTAGTTTATAAATTTCTAATTATATTTAGTAGAAACATATCCTTGTTTCTATCGAGTTTATGACCGGCTGCTACACGCTTGTGATGTGTTAACGTGAGAATAGGTTTGGATATCTCTCGTTTGAAATGAAAATTATGGTTTAATATGATTGAAAACGAGAATGTTTGGTGCAAATAAATTCCGAAATATTACAAATTATATGGAACAAAGTGTTTCCATTTGTTTGATTATTTCGGATAATAATGGACAATGAAAGATAACGAATAGCTTTTGTGTAAGAGATGGCGGGAAATATTCGCCCGGAAAGTAACTTGATATCGAAATACTGTATCAGATGAGGAAGTAAAGTAAAAGTTCATAGATGTTATCCGCAGTATGGAGTAATTATTCCAACGAAAAGATTCGTTCAACGAAAGCCAATTCAACATTAGATCAAACCCAGAACAACGCGACGTGACTTACAAATTGACGTGTGTCGGTTTTCTGTTTGTACTACTACTAAAAGCATGTAATAAAGCAAGTGCATACTTTCGACAAAATTAATACCGACCGAAGTAATGCGTTATTCGTTATATATGTTATTACAATAACCTACATATAGTACATTAAAGTACACGTTACAGGACCATTTTCACGAATGAACACACACACACACGACAATCAATTTTCCCTCTATCAACAGAGCGACGAACCCTAAGCAAACTATGGCCGATGAAACGCGAGACGAGTTCCCTCGTGAGAGACTCGACAAATTTTTCAGCAGAAAGATCTTGTATCTTTGCGGGGACAACGAAGTCCTCGGGAGAACCGAGGGCCAATTGGAAGCCGTTTTCTACTCGTCCTGGAAGTCACGAGAACGAACGGTGACTAATAATACATCGTGAGTCACGACATGAACCGTGACATAACCTCGAATATCCTAGTCCTCTCGGCTTCTCTTTTCTCTTACTCTGTCTCTCTATCTCTCTATATATATTTTTCTATCTTGCGTTGATAGCGGAACCCTTTGCCTTTCCCTTTCTTATGCTCACCTACGCGAATCCTCGCCGACTCGCGGAACAGCTTGTAAAATATTAGAAGCCGGTGAGCAGCCTCGACAACAAATAATCAGTCGCCGTTTCTCCTATATCGCCGCGTAGGCGGAAGCACTATTATCTTCCTTTCGAATCGAAAGGACCGATGAATCGAACGTCGATCGTTTCGTAGACTCAGCTATACAAACGACCTAAGGCATCGTTGTTGTTGTCTCATTTTTCTCGTTGATCGTTAGTTGAAGGGAAATCGTAAACTTTAGAAACGAAGATACGTACATAGAGTAACGTCCATAAGTCACTCGACACTTATTAGTACATTTAGGATAAGCATACACAGTGGCTGACGGAAGTATTTAGAAACCTTTTTGGAGTGTAAGTCACACAGAATTGATCACAGAGGTCATATCATAATGAACTTTAGAATTGAAAACTAAAGAGAACCGATAACATTCGAAAGTGTTAATTCTCAAAATTTATCTACGATTTTACTAATATTCGTTTCGTTATGAAATTTGTTGCTGCTATACAAGAGCATTCGTTAACTTGTAATTTATGTAACGAATAAGTTTCATCAACGATATTAGCTCAATTGTGCAAGAGAGGCTATTGTTATAGCGAACTTCGATTATCAGAGTATATTATCAGGTTACAGTATGTTATACGTAGCGAGGCAATTCGACAAGAATTATATTTTACGTTAATAAACGAATAAAAAAGTAAATGATCTTCTCGCACGTAGAATTAAAAAACAAAAAAAAAAAGAAAAACACGGGTCACGAGCAGTTCGTATGATCGATGTAGCATGATAATTTTGTTCGAACGGTAGCTAGTGTAAACAGGGAAAAAATTACCGGCTAAATTAATTCCTCAACATCGGTGCTCTTAATAGCGTCGCTAATAGGTATCATTCTGATGCGAGCGTTACGAGGGCAACGAAAGATTCTTGTCGGCGCAGTTAGTCGACATTTTAACCTGGTATGTTAGCTCGTTACACTAATTAGAGAGCGGAAAGCCTCTCGAGTATCGGGCGTTGTATCAAGGATGAGTATCGCAGGAAAATTTATCTCCGAGAGTACATCGTGTATTGGTCGATCGACGGTATCTGAATCGATTCCTCCTTGTGGCTTCTAGAGCGGAACTCTACGTTCGTTCCACGAACGGGAAGATGAACGAGAAAAATCATTGAATAGCCCGACACCGTATGTTGCTAATGCTAACCGAGCGAAAACGAGAAACAAAGTTGTTCCTAGCGAAGCTACTTCACGTGGCGAGTTTACCGTTGTGTACTATGTATCTGGATCGATGCAAACATTCCACCAGCGACCTCGAGATGTTATTAAAATAATTATCGATCCTCGAGGCTTCGATTTTCTCCTGCTTCGTCCGACTAGAACCTTTCGGACACGATACGGACACGTATAGTATATACATACCGAGGGATTTTAATCGTTCGGGTCTAAAGTAAATGAGTTTAATTAAGATTTTAACGTATGAGACGGAACTAAGGAAGCTAACGAATACCAATGCGCGTCTATAGTCTATGCAAGGGACAACTGATGGTTTTCTATTTCTTTGGAAGACGAGAAACGATCGACTGTCGTGTTTTAACGCGTGTTGCTCAACGACGAGACAACTCGTCACGCGACGTCGGGTGTTCCGTTGAATGGAAGACACGATGTGATAAAAATCAGTCGTACGTGATTCGGTCTTTAACGAGCTACTTTCACGGCATTTCTCTGCTCTCACGGCCGCTTATTTGGTTCATTGTGCAACTTGAATCGTCCTTCGGGACCTGCCACTATTTACACCTCGGCTCTTCGTGTTCTCGCATTTAAATCGTACGCTCTGCTTTGTCTATGTTTCCAGCGGAAATGCGAGGAAGCAAGCCGACTAGTCGATGCAATACACGAATCAAGAAGTACCTTAAAGGAAACTTTTTCTTAAGGTTACACATTGACAGTTGGCCTTCCGTAACTTCTTGATTAAAAGTGCTTCTGCGAAATCGTTTCGCCTACTACGCTAACGCTGCCGTACTTAGCCGGTAACTTTGTAAATCGTCGTTCACACGAAACTCAAGAAACGGAGGAGGAAGAGATCGTTCGGTGCCTGGAACGAGTTCCAGCAAGCTGGAGGGGATTTCCCTAAGGACTTGTAGCGCGTAACGAGTAATTCTTTCTCGTGACACACATCTCCGAGAGGGATCGAAACTTTCCTCAAACGAGATTTCTCTCGTCTACCGTTGGATAAAAGGGGAGCCAGGCGCAGCCCCTCTTCCCCGTGAAAACTGCATGATGATTAAAAACGTGGTTTAAACGTCTAGAAGCTTTTCGCCAGTGCCGCTCCTTTCGTTCCCGTTTACTTGAATTTTCAGACCCCTCTGTTGAGACTGCGCCGCTCAAATTATACTCCCACGGCTATATTTCAGGACGGTGGCGTTCCCCTATGCTACCATTGAGTACCTGCAGATTATGGGATCCGGTCGTGGGTCGGCCTGAGCACGTAATTCTCTGTCCTTTCAGAGAAATCTCAACAGGCTTTATTTCCAGAGCAGGTAGAAATGCCCTGGTGGTACATAGTTCCTAGAGTAAAAGATTGCATCGGCCCCCCAACCCGCCGGCAATTGCCTCCAAAATTATTGCGTCAAGCTTGTAATCGTTATAAATAACACGATATTCGTACAAACGAAAACCTCCTACCTTTGTCTCCTTTCTTTCAACTATGAATTTTCAAGATACACTCGCACGAAACACCGATAATACCGTGAAGCGATATTACGTCGGCTATTCTGATGCAATTTGCTCGATAAATTCAACGGCGTTAATACGGCGGTCCTCGATTCTCAAGGAAAGAAACGGAAAATACTTATTTCCATTATACGGGGAAGAATTATTGAGACAGGTCAAAAGACACGACGGCGGAGCTCCTTAGAGAGTCGTTTAATTTTACAATGCGGCATATTTCTTTGGGATTCATAGCACCTGCCCTGGTAATAACAAGCAGCCGTTAACGCGGCGAAGAGGGACACGGAAGCCGATATTTCATTCGCGAAAATTGATGGCATGTTCGCGTTGAAGAGTTCCTCTTCGAATTAAATGAAATTTCAAGTCCAGTTTTATTCCGCTTGCACGGTGCTTGTCTCATCGACCGTTCTCCCCGGATGAAACCGGCTTCCTCGTTTCCTGAATTTTCCATTTTGCATTTTCCACGGAGAAAAACGTGCCACGCTCTTACAAGGCAGACTCCAACGACGCAAACGTTTCGGAACGATCGTGGACAGCTGACGTTTCGACGTGATCCATACCGAGTATTCCCGGACGAAACGTTGCGATTAATACATCGCAGACGGGTGCAGGATACTGCCGAAACGACGAGGTGGAAGACACAGAGAGGACCGCACGTGACCAACACGCGTGTTCCTACATTCATACGTGGCCGGATTTGGCTACGTGTACCCATTTATGATGCAACCTAGCTGCATCTCTGACCAGAATACGATCAGGCGAGCGTAAAGTGCAGTCGAACGCAAAATCGCCATTTTCCCCGGACAATAACCCGACCAATTGCACGGCTTTCGTCCGGTCTGTTAAAAAATTTCAGGTAGAAACAATAGCCAGCCACAGGATGTCAAAAAGGTACACGTTTAAAGGGACAACCGTGAAATCATTCTTTCCATTGGAAAGACAAATGACGGTTATTTTCGTTGATCATTGGTTTCAATAAAAGAATTTTCTCAGTGTTACGTAAGAAAAAAACCGTCTGAGGCAATCCCAGTTTCCAGAATGGTACGCTTTTAACGGTTCCAGCTTCTATGAGCGCCTTAAAAGGTGCACGGGCACGCGCCCACGCACGTGCGTGTCTTACCAGCTATGAGATCTTTCGTTCGAGTCGAATAAATTTTTTCATCTCGTTCGCTCGTAACGATACACCTTAGGAATACACCAAAGAATGTTGGGTCTCTCTCGAACGTGACGTCCCTTTGAAAAATTACTCGAAATTAATAAGTTCGGGTAGTGAACGGTTACGTGATAGAAAAATAGGAAAGGAATTTTTTAGAGGGGAAAAAATGTAAATTACATTCGAATATAGCAATAAACAAAAAAGGGCAATAAAGTTACAACTACTAGGACAATTTATGTTGGTTTTTATAGACCTGACAAAGTTACCACCGTAAGTGTGAATTATGCCGTGATTGTAAAACGTGAAAGTCGTAAAATACGAACTGTTTGTTTCCTTCGATTGAAATAAATATATTTTTATTTTTCCGCAGACAAGTTTAATAATTTATTATCTTTGGATTCAACTTGTTCATCTACCGATAAATAACGTAAGTGGCCATATTAACAGAAATAAACATCTTATTACTTATTATCAAAAATCTTCAGATTTACATCGTTTATCGTTTCGACTCCTCGATCATACCCCGTATATCTACCAAAACAGAACTCTTTGTTTGTCTAAGCTGAAAACGCATGCAACACGTATCAGCAATTAATCATGGGATATTTCTATTATCTCGCGCCCGATATCAGTCGTGTATTATTGTTTGGCGTCATTAATCCGACGTTAATCCTATCACAATGGACTTGGTGACGTACTCTGTACCTAAAATTCTTCCACGCATTACCCTAACAAATTACAAGTGTTATCTGGTGTGCTGAATCATCGTCTATACAAACGCAGACAAACAATCGGTAAATTATCTTTTCGTGGTACATTGTAAGCGTTGAACGAGCAACCGAGTTTCTTGGTGCAATTCGAATGGCGCGTAGAAACAAGAACGAAAGAGCTGCTCGTTAAGTAATTATTTTTAGAAGAACGATAAGCGTACACTGGTTGCTGGCGATCCGGATCACGGTGCGGTACGTTCGTTGATGTCACATCTATCAAGCGAATCAATTACAACGGCGTTCCTTGTTTCCTCGCGAATGAGAGCGTGGCCTTTGCTTTCGTTTAACAGGCACCCACGCACGTCCCAGCATTCTCCGGCCCCCGTACCCTTTCAATTATCCCATAGAATTATTTATGAGCTCTCCGAGACGCCCGTTAAAAATATTACATACATGTTATCGATCGTGATCTATAGAAACGCCGACTTATAATGCTTTTCCGCAAATTAGTAACTCCGATACGTAATCGTTCGATTGCGAACAATTATGCATTTATGGGAAATTTCTATATGCAAATATATGCAGAATGCATGGACGATAAAACCGCGGGTAAGAGGTCTCACTATGTCTGGTGTCATTTGGTTGCAGTCGTTCTCGTTGGCCGAAATAATTAAATAGATTACACTTAAATTTCCTCATTGATGGTCCACGATTCTCAATATTGTCATTGCTCGATGAAATTCTGAGAATATGTAATTAATAATATGATAATATATCGTTTATGTCGATAACTGTAATATTGTCTGTTCTTGCTTCGTTTCGTCTCATCGTATCACAGTTTTGTTATATTTTTATCATCTCATTATATTATTAACTATTTTTACTAATTGCGAACGATTAGTAAATTACATTTTACTATTGGTATATATCGTGACCTTAAATTCACGGATGCTTCGAGTAAAATAAAAAAGAACTTCGTAAAAGTTCGAATTTACGTCCGCAATCGTCATGAAATTTCTCTCTTGAATAATTAAAGAATGCGTAGAAAAGTGATGAATTGTCTATCATTTCGAAGGTTGTAGAATTTTAACGAGCAAACTGACGTAAAATTTGCCATCCAGAAATGTTTCCCTTCTGTCAATGACGAATAGCCAAATGTTTGCATAAATCGGATGTAACGGGAAACGTGCCACGCTATTGACATTCTCTACTTCCCTAACCGTTTCCAAAAGTTGGTCAGACTTTCGACGATCGATTAAACCTTTCTTTAACGACGAACAGTTTTCAGAAATGTCCACAGCTTTGCAACTAAAAAATTTATCTTTTTATAAAATTTACCAAACGCCTGAAGCACCGTTCGCCAAACTTCTTCGTACATTTTTCTGTGAAATAAGAAAATCGTAATTATAATTTAAAAAACGCGATTAATTGTGCTATTAACGTAATAAAAGAATATTATTACGAATAAAGAATACTTATTGATTTAAGCATATTATCATCCCTTTCGAAAATCTGGCATGCTCCAAACTCTTAAACAAAAGTATAAATACGACTATACCACTGAACGCGTTAATGCATCCAAATGAGATACTTATTACGCGATAAGCTTCTGATTCTCACAAAATTGTACACGCTTATTAAAACGTATGTACTTCACATTTCGGCGAATAGTTTAGCGGTCCGTTAAAAGGCAACATTCTGTCCGAGTATTTTCGTCTCTTTCTTTTTTCCAGTGAGAGCCGGCGGTTTCTGCGTGCACACTGAATCCCAAGTTCTGCGGTTGCTCCGGCTCGAAAAGGAGTGTTTTAATTGGCGGCATAGGTAGAAGGGAACTGGTTCGCTCGTTCGTGCGGCAAATTTGCATTCAGCGAAAAGGCGAGAGTGGCGGGTAAAGGGTGGAGAAAGAGGCAGGGTGGAATAGAAGGAAGGAGAAGGGGTATGTGGCGCGACTACAGCTTTTTAAGGCAATGCTCGGTGAATCGACGAGATTTAAGCCGAAACTGTTTCGCGGCTTCGCTCGATATAGAAACTTATTAGCGTAATTAACGAACTACCCGAACATTGGTTCGGCTGGTCACACGCTTCATCTGATATTCAAGAAACGAGTGAGTTAATGACGCGCGAGCCGATAACGCGATCAAATTAATCGACACGCGCCACACGAAGGAATCATAGGTATAATTAAAAATTAATATCGATTCATTTGGACACGACCGAACGATAATGTGCCCCTATTCTCGCCTCTGGCTAATACGGAATCGTTCGTTTAACTCGTACGATCCGATTGCTACCACGTTTCACACTCGAATAGTCTTACAATTGGTACAATTAAAAGAAAGTTTAATCCATTAAGGATCAAGCGATAGCTTATTGTAGCCATAAGAATCCAATTGCTTTAAATTTTATAAGATTGTATAATCTACGTGGATGAAATAACGACGAAAATGGATCAAACGAATTTTTGAAATCCTCTTTCACAGCCGCGATGTTAAAAAATTGAATTTTATAACGTAAATTGGTTGGGAAAAAATTGCAAATTAAATACTGCCTTCTATATTGCGTAAACTTGCAATATTTCGTAAAAGCACGGATATTTATTTATAATTTCCAAATTTATTACTCGATTTTTCATTACCTCTGTATCTAGTAATTACGAGAGAAAATTAGGTGAGCTTGGATTCATTCGTACGAGCCACTCACGATCCAACCCTGCCACTTCGCGGTTCGTACTCCGAGGATTAATTAATTTCTCGGTCAATTCAAAATCGCGGGCAAACTTGATTCCATTGTTAGCCTCTCGCCTACAAACTGCTTGGCCAAATTCGGAATTTTGAAAACTAAAGCATTTATCAGCCAAACCACGGGACAACTTGCATTCATCGATGGATGCGTCGAGAGCGAAACGTAACTTTCAACTTCAACCGACCAGATGCATTCGCGATCTATCGATCATCGTCAGTCCGCTTTGTCGAGTATGTACACGTTAGACTTACCAGTGCGTTTATTACGATAATTTTTTTAATATCTACCGCATGACTTCACAAGCCTGAAACTCGAGCTCGTGCACTTAATGACTCGACGCTGTCGCTGCTTAAGACAGCCTAAGTGGCCATTGCGATTAATAACCATCGTACGTATATGCCGATTAATTCAGTCATTAAAAGAATAAAAATCAAATTGTAATCTTTTGACATTTCTAAAATTGTATCGGAGAAATGTCGAATATAACAAGCAACGGGGAACTTGTTACTAACATTCGCGAAAGTACTGGCTATGACAATAATGCATTCGATTTTGCTTACCTTCTCCGATAACACCGCAGCAAGATCACGTACGGCATAATGGAATACGGTAAAGTCCACTGCTCGCTTATAAATATTCTCACATAGCTTTTGCTACGCTGAACTCACGCCAATCGAAGATTACATCATAGCTCGACATTAAATATATGTGTGTGTGTGTGTGTGTGTGTACATGGAAGTTCGCTGACTTCCTACGATGTTACGCGTTCCAAGTTCGAAGACGCACGTTTGACATTAAATAGCGCGATCAAGTTCAATACGCGAGTAATATATTCGCAAATCCAATTTAATTCCAACAGACAAGTTCCACTTTGTGACATTGGAGTATCGGTAGAAAGCAATGTTTCATTTTCATTCATTCGCTAATTACAAATATGTATTCAGATTATACGAAGTGGTCTCGAACTAAGAAATCAGTAGCCTGAGTGCTCGCAACACTCGAGTACGTATTTATAAATACTTCGACATTTGAAGATCTCTACAGATCTGATTTTCTGGTGTTTATTTCGCTTGGTAGGTAAAAGAGAATATTTTAACATGACCTGCAGTCATATACAACTTTATTACTCATATACAGTTATTTAAAATCGTCTTTAAAATTTTAACAATATCGTCGTATTATTAGAATATCGAAGATATTAGAATATTGTTTGTCTTAATATTTATGTCGTTGATTTCTATATCTTTGGATTTAACAGATTCTTTCCACTTTTAGGCTTTTTTTTTAAGTGTTTATTTATGCCAAGATTTGTTTTTTTTAATACATTGAAGTAATTCACATAAACTATGAATTATAATAAGGTGTGTTCCACTTTTAGGTATTTCATGTTGAGGTTGATCGATAGAAAAACGAGTGGATGAATTTGTAATAGAAAATACATTGAAATAAATAAAGGTATAAGTATAAGTTTGCGCTGATCCAGATCCTCACTCTTATAGTGTTACAATACCAATACTAATCGATAGGGAGCACGTTCATATATTTATAGCAAAGGATATTACGAAAAAAGTAAACCTTGTAGCTCTAGCTAAAGGCTACAAGAAACATAAATAGAAATCTATTTATTAACTCCTTTGTTCCTAGATCTTGTAACCCAAAACATAACTTATATTCAAGGGCACAATAATATGGACCTCTCCTTATTCAGAATATTGTTTCTCTTTCACTAAATTTTATTTTCTACGTAACAGCGATCTCCACGTCAAGGATATACTAAAGTAAAGATGTATAGATTTTCTTGAAGCAATTACTTCGACATTTCATATTAAAATATTCCTTTTGAGTCACAAAGCGACGTTAAAATAAAAAACTGTGTTTTTCATGCGATCTTTGATAATATCTTTGATACCGTTGCTAGTTCAATTAATACGTATATCGATTTGAATACAGATGAACGGACAATTTAGTAATTAAAAAAATTCCTCAAGTCGGACGGTGAAAGAAAAATTCCAACAGTTTCACGGCAACCATGTCCTGGACTATGCAATTCTGGCTGTGTAAACGACCCGACGTAAAAATTGAAACGTGCTTCATTCCCGGCTCTAGACGTGGTACGTTTAATTTTAATGCTTTCATTAAGGAACCCCCCGTGAATGGTTCGCTTCTTTCGCGATAGTACAGTGTATTCTTCGTGAACTTTGCTTCTTCAAAACTCGTTTTTAACGAATCCTTTGAACCTTCTCTACGAGGATAATATATATTCGCTAAAATATCCTAACTATTTAAATATTGTAGCAATAGATACTATTGTAGATTTGATTGAAACGATAACAGCATCGACATGCTTATCCGGCACGTTACGTATCGTAGTATTATCTTTCTTAGGGTTGTTCTTGCAAATTTTCTCGTTCGCAACAGGTATAAATATGCTTCGTACAAAGTCGATATCTCTCCTGATTTCGTTTAACGCCTTCGTGGGGTAGGGTCGACCCTATGTCAATGTTCATTGACCCTTGAATTTTGATGACGAACCTCAGCTAAAGGGCACTTTTCGCTTCGTCATTTTCTGCTATGAGAACAATGCTACATTCACAATCAGATATGAACAGCTCAAAAGTTATATCAATGAACATCATAAATAGGAAAGCACAATAGAAAAAGATATTTCGTTTTCTAAGATTTATCTTGGAATTCGCTACTGTTCATGTTCTTGCAATAAATAAATTACTTGCTTCTTGACAGATTATTGGAAAAAGCAATGAAATTGAGGAATGAAGGGAAAACGAAGTTTAAGTAAATTTTGTTACATTCGCTTTAGAGTTCGTCATTGTCATTTATTTAATTCTTTTCCCGTGTCATTCTTCCGTGATAAATAAATTTATGAAAATAAACGAATTGTCTTCTGGTAGGATCCACGCGAATATCACGCTTAGAAAATAAAATTAAACAGAGTGACGAATGTATAGCGTATTCTTGAATGCAAACGAAGAAACGCCAATGTCGCATAGGTATACGAGGCTTACGCACATAGTAAGCGATAACGGTGATAACGAAACACTCGACACTTAGAATGGAAGCGTTTTGTATGTGCTCGCAGAAATCGTTACCATATATACATACGTAACGTCCGATCTGCCCGTTCACAACGCGACGCCTGGGAATGCACCGCTGTCTTAACTTCGTTCTCATATTCAAACAGCAACGAAAGTTAGCTATCGTCTTTGCAAACGTCGAATATCAACATTCGTCTATGTCTATGTTTCACGAGAAAGTTATTCCCTTGGTTGCAAGATTCGTATTTAGCTTGTAAATTAGATGGATATAGAACAGAGAGGCAATTTTAAACGACGTGTATTCAGAGAAAAAAGTTGTACGAGTGAGAAAATGTTGAAATTTATTGCGATCCTTCAATGTTATACGTCTCAATGTCGCTTTAATTTCAGCCAAGAGAAAGACTTTCGATATTTTAATCCTTAAAGGTTATCGCGTATGAAATTTCGATAAACAATATATAGAAATAATATAGGAAAGTGCGTTTAATATATTTATATCATTGAATTTCCGTATCGATATTTCCATCAATTTAAAAAATGCAATATAAACAAAGTCATCGTTCAGAGCAGAAGCACTGTATCGGTAAAGCTTTAATGAATTAAATATTGATTAATTAATTTGATGAAATTCAAAATAAAAGCCTCTAGATATGTACACGTATATCGATGTTATCCTTTCTTGCGTTTATTTCGTTGTTATAAAATCCCTCGATCAAAATCAAATTGAAAAGCGTGACGACCGTTTCCAATTTTACACATATACATATATATAGATTAAAATTCTATAATAAATTGGAATTTTATTAAAAACTACTTATCACGCATAATCACGAAATTCCAAATATAATCCTCTAGGTACGTAGCCCTACTCTTATCTCGCTTTTGTAAAAAGGAAAAGAAAAAGAAAGAAGAAGAAGAGAACTGCGTTTATACAACCATTCGACAAAAACTCTCAATTAATATCCAATCGAAGAACAGGAATCTCTGATTCTCTGTGTATAGCTCGATACCGTTCTTTCCATTGTGTCCGCGATACATATTCAGCGCGAGAGACGATCGTGTGCCTCAGGTATAATTGGAAAACTATCGATGTGCTGTAACCTGAAAACGGCGAGACAGTCTCATGCCAAGCCGCCAATAACGACGAGAGCTCTTAATCCCAAATTGAAACTGGTAGCATGAATACGTGACTTGGAGGGCTTTCTAATTTCTTCCGGTACCAGTTGAGGAAAAACGTGATGTTTTAGTTCGCGGTAGCGCCGTGATAAGATTTACGATATAGCGACGAATGAGATGGGACGCGAAAAATAGCGATATTTCAGCGAGGGAAGATAAACTCGTGTTTACTTTGCTCTAAATGTCCGTGCATGTGGCGAGATATTAACATAGTTTTGTATAATCAAAACGGTCGATAACGTACGTTTACGTTACGCACGTAAAAATGCGATAAGGGGACCGGTTGCTTCGGCTCGTTTTCTGAAGAGATTTTTGCTGCTTCCTCTTCGAATAATATTACCCGCATTACTCTCCTTATTTATACGTGTATTAAATTTAAGCTTGCGATATTGCGCCTATATGCGATCCCGTTAACGCTATAACTGGGAAGCTGTACAACCTAACCATGAAAAATAAGTGAAAATGCAGTTCAAATTATTGGAAAATATAATTTCGTTTATGTAGCAACCGAATAAGGTCAGACCAGCGTCTAAAGGGATATTCTATCGTAGAGCGACGAATAAATTAGTTTTTTTTCTTTCTTTTTTTTTCGATGTAATTTCTATGGACTTCTATAATATTTTAGAATTTATTTCGCCAATTTGATCCAAATTTTAAATAATATGTAAGAATTTTCGATAGTTGCAAGTCGTACCAAAATCAAGCTAGAACGAATATCACTTTTAGTTTTGTTAAGCTACTCCGTGAAAATTGATGAGAGAAACCTAGAAAAATCGATGGTCTAACTTCAAAGTACGTTTTTTAATTATCGACTTCTCTCCTTCATTCTACTACACGCTACAGTCAAGCTTATCCTGATTAAGAATCTTTTTGGTTTTCTTATTTCAAACTAGCAGAATGGTTGGAATCTCGGACGCTATGAAAAGACACCTTTTTCCAGCGAGAATGTCCAAGCTTTTAGATTATCCGTGCCAATTTTTATTATTTTTTTTAAAAATGCTTGTATAATACTTTTATAATATATATATGTGCAACAATGCCGATGAAAAAATTATACAGTTTCCTTGTACAAAAATAGCAAAAAACGTAAAACTGCCATTCTACAACAGAGTATCCTCTTAAATAGTTTTGACTATTTCATACCTATGAGAAAAGTATGCAGAAACCTAAATAACAGCCAACGTTATCTACTTTTATATCCGCTTTAAACGGAATCTATTCTGCGTTTTTCCTTCTTACAACTGCCATTCCATAATTATAACCGTCAATAAATAAATAACAAAGAAGTAGCTTTTCTTAAAAAAGTAGCTTTTTAAAAAAAAAAAAAAAAAAGATAAACGGTGGACAAATTCACAGAACGCACATGATATTCAAAAACATGTAAAACATTCAAAGAAAATAGATAAACAACTAGAAACAGACTTATCTCTAGATTTTATTTCTTTCGGTGCGTTTATAAAGATATTCGAAAGCCAAGAGGATGTTTCCACACTCATCCGTAGTCGACTTATTATCGAAGATCCCGAGCTGGTTTATTAGCCACGTTGCTCTCAAATAGCAAAGTTGCTCCGGATTACGTCAAACATAAAATACATTACCGTTATTATTATACGTCCATTAAAACAACCAGAAATCGAGCACTGGTCTGCAGTCGAGTTCGCGATGAAAATCTGGAGGAAAATCGCGAGGCAACGAACCACAGCGGCGCTAGTCAAAGCGGAAATATTCATGCAGTCGATTCTATCCAATCCTGGCCGACTTGAATACGAAAGAAGGTAAAAGAGCGGCTGGCGTTAAATCTCTCGACGGCGGACATCGGCTGGTACTTTCAGTAACGAGAAAACTACTTCAACCTTGACTAAACCGTTCCACGCGCGATTCACTTAGCGAACGCGTCGCGGAAACCGCAACTATCCGCGTGGAATTCAAACTACCTTGGACGTTTCGCTGGATAGATACTGTAGTTGCCTAAGAATCCACAACGAGTTGTTTCTTTTTCTTTTTTTTTTTAGTCGGTTCTAGGGGCTTTTTTATTTGACGAACGCGAGAAAGTTAGGCCACTTGTGAACCACCGCGCCGCTCCGAAAGAAACTTCAAGGAAGTACCTTTTAAGTTAATTTACCGTAACAAAACGACTTTTCGAGTGTTTTTGAAATTCACGTCGCGCGGTTGTTTTACCAGGACCGTGAAACTTTGTACAGTTCCTGTCAGGTTTTTCAGCTTTTGACCGAGAGATTTATGATACTGTCGGCCAAAACGATCGAGAGACAACCGCAGTACAAAGGTGCAATAGGAATCATTTTTTGAAATGTCCTACGAATTCATGACCAATTAATGTTCGTAGTAATAAACTTTTGCACGTTTGAATACCTTATTGTCTATTTAAACTTTTACTTTTTTTTTGTCTTTCAATAAATATAATTCAAATATTGTAGCTGCCTTTTCAATTAGTTGGTATGAATAATTATCGTGCGATCGAAAAGGCATAAAGAGGAAATTCTACAAGTTAGATTCTAATTAATAGTTTGTAATATTACAGATTATATTATAATTCTATAGGTTCGCGTGTTATTCGTAGAATACTATGGTAATTATCGACTTCAACTTGAAAGTTGGAGCAGTTGAGAATTACGGACGAACTTCTGGAAAACACGTTTCGAGCTGGTTTGCCATAATAACACGATTTTTCGAGCGCTTTTGAAATTTACGTCGCGCGTTTCTTTTCCTTGGACCGCAGCACTTTGCACGGATTTCGTGCCAGGTTCGTACCTTTTGACCGTATAAGATTTATTGTACCATCGGTTTATCTACATTGCTACGAACAGTTAGTGAATTGCTACCTACTACGTATAAATAATTCTGTTGCAATCAAACGAACAAAAGTGGACCAATTCTATAAGTTTGATAGCTTTATACGTATAACACTGTGATAACGAATGCGCTGCGTAAACAATTTTTCCAATTTTTGAAGATATTAATATTTTAATATTTGTAATATTTAATATTTTTTAACTGCTCCGATTTTGCATTAAAAATTCCTTTGTCGACCTCTGGAAACCAATAGAAAAAATCAATAATGCTAATAAATGTATCAAAGTCGAATCCTTTAACGAAATCCACAATAACGGTCAAGTATAATAAATATAACATCAAATATTACAAAGTAAAGCATGAAATAATTATTCAAACAAAACAAAAAATAAAATGCAGAAACTCACGGAATAATTATAAAAATCAAAGTGACACAGAAAACGAACCTCTAATTGTTTGGAATAGCCTGTCACTTTTTTCTTTTTATCCTATTTTTCATTTTAACGAGAATGTCGCGTGCAAGTATATATTACGTTTCAGAACAGTTCGTGACTATGTCATATAGCGTAATTAGACGAACTACGAGACACGTTCGAACGCCTCCACTCGGTCAATAAAAAAACTGATACGTATTAACCTCAAAATGAACCGGCACGGTGGCCAATATAACACGATCATCTCGGGGGACGCGACGAGTAAAGCCTATGGTGTCGCACGACGGATTTCTTGTCGTCGGCTGACCGTTCTCTCGGATCCTGTATCGCTCTCTTTTTCAGCGAACCGACCATCCTTCTCTCTCCCGTTGTCCTATCCTACGCCTCCTTCATAGGCTTTACACGATGGGAACCGGTATGACCGGAACGAACAGGCAGAATTCTTTCTATGACTGTCAAAACAAGTCTGTCCGCTGATTTAACGAACTCGCATCATCCGCTCTAATCGATCATACGCGGCCTTTACGTACCTGCATTTCGTTGAACGTTCGAATGCTGTGTCAGTTTCGACCGAAGATCTACCGAAAATTCACGAACATCTACGAATCAACTATACGAGAAATTACTAGATATTCCTATTCGTATTCTAGATGTAATCTAGGATATTTCGTGACACGGTCACGTTTTTCTGAAATGGTTTGTAATTTTTGGACTGCAGATGTTTACGTATTTATAGAAAATTTAAACACGCAAGAGTGCAGGGAACGTGTCTAACATAATGTAAAGTTATATTTAAAATATAGACTTGTATTTAAGATGGAGTAATTGTCATGGTATTTAGCAAGTAAAGCAAATCTCTGCTGAAGTTTCATTTCTCGAATTATATAAAAATACGAATTTGCATAAATATCTAATAATTTTAGTAAGAATAGTTGTAGCTGTTTCTCCATAACCTAATCGGAGGAAAGTTTCCACGTTTGACATGTATACGCGACCGCGACCGCGACCGCGACCGCGATCACCCTCATAAAGCACCAAAAATACCAGAAGTTCGTGGAACACTACGCGCGAATCCAAACAATATTCGCAATTACGCGAGCTTGTTACATCCCACAGACATAACCAAAGACGGTTACATCGAATTAATATTTTCCATAAAGTAGAAGCGATGTTACAAAGAATCGAATAAACGCGCCATTCAGATATAAACACGTGTCAAAACATGTCGCCATTTTTTTCACTTTTTGCGTAGCAACTCCCGCGTCCTTCGTCAGTAATCCGAAACAGCGTTACGTATAAACAATCTGTTTCGTATAGAATAATAAACGTGGACTTACCGAGTGCGTCCTCGAGATGACCGCGTGCCAGCAAAAAATAAACACGAAGCGAAGATGCACTGCAAGTTTGTACAGCTTCCCGCGTGCTATGATCAAACGAAGTTGCGTAACGCGACAACTTGTTCGCACAATGCGTTGAAATACGAGAGAACACTTGATTTATCGCGTGGACACGCCAGGTAACACTGATACGTTGACACAAAATGTCGCGCAGTACGAGGAGAGACAATCCATTTGTTTTGATGAGAAGATGCGAAACGAAGTGAACTTGCACGAAGGTTAGAAAAGAGAAGCGCAACAATCACCTTCCACTACGACGGCTGGAGCGCGACTGACTGGCCGTGCCGGCTAGCTTACCGCTACGCTACGCACACGGCCTCGAGTTTCGAATTACGCGCGGCTTAACGACTCTACATTCTGCATCTGTCAGTCTTACCGCTCCGAGATGAATACATGGTTATTACGTGGTCATTTTAGAGCTGACGTTTTACGCATGAAATACTGTAGCTCACAAAAGTATTCAAACACTTAATTTTTATATACGTTATAATCTTGTCCTAGCTCTCTCTAAATATTAAAACGCCTTCTGACTTTGTACAATATACGATAGACCGCGGGTTTTTACGCATTTATAATGAATTTGAGGACGCAAAAAAGCGCACAAAATGTATATGATATGCAAAAACATATAAATAAATCCAGAATTTAGTATTCATTGTATTATTTAGTGAGACAATTATCTACCTAGGTTTCATTTTTTATCTGAATTTAAAAGTTGCTCGAAGCAACGATCGGTAAACGCAATGAACAAACGAGAAATATTTGATAACTTTTTAGCGATGCCTAACATACATGTATAATTTATACTAAAACCCTTATTAAATATTGTGGTCAATATAACAAATAATTGACTGTTGAAATACTGTAGTGACCTCTGCGAAATGTATGCTTTCGATAAGTATCTTACAAGTAATATCTTATAAGGTTAATCTTATCTATAAGGTTAAGTTTCATTATAAGGTTAATGAAATTTTGAAATATTTTACATAACACATACAGTGTATACATGAAAGTTTTCTATGATAAATGTTCAAACACTTTTTTCGAATGAAAAATTACCAGTTCTATTTTCCTTTCCCTCGAGCGAGATGAGATTTTTCCCGTTAAGCAACCAGAGGCATATTTACAGTAAAATGACCGTCTACTTAGTTACGCTTAGAATTATCGTGATTTTATCCATGATTAATCGTGTTGTTTGCAAATATAAACTGGAAATAATTATGATTTGCTTGTCAAGTATATTAAACGTTTTAGTTGCTATGCTACCATTAAATTGCGATACGGTTGGCGATAGTAATTTACGTTGATAGCCTGAAGAACGATTGCGCTGACAATAGAGATGGCAGAGACTGTGAAAACCGTTCAAAGTAAGACTAACCCACGTAAATTCCATTACGTAGAAAGGTCTATTGTTTCCGTGTTAACTGCGCACGCGTAGAGAAACAAAGCGACAAAGGGATTAACAGAACACATGGAATTACACCGAGGCAACATAAACAAATGATGCCTATCAACCATGTGGCGCGGTAGTAAACTAACTCCTAAATAAGGTACGCGAACGTGAAAATCAGAGCTTGCAGTCTTTGAGTATTAATTAAAGGTGACGTGGCTGGAATCGTACGGCTTAATGAAATTACTGGAAGTAATGAAAACTCAAATTAATTTGAGAAGGGTATTTATAAAGTGATAAGATTCCAGATGCTGGTCGCAGAAAAAAAAAGCTTTTTATTACGAAATCCAATCATTTCGTGCAAGGAAGCGTTGATAACGTCTGCATATACGATAGAACGCGTCGTAAATTATTTACATAAAAATTGTTGTGGTAGCGTATAACTACGTGTTTATTTCGTGTTATGTCTCGTTCGATTTCAGTCGATAGAAAAATCCGTATGACGGCTGACGAACGCTTATGATCATACGAATACAACAAAGCCTTCTTTAGAACAACAACACGGCTTATAATTTCCTCCTATGATTAGGTAAAACAAGCGGAAAAATTGCTCAGGCACCCCGTCATGATTCTCGATTTACTTTGAACAACAAGGTGTCGCAAAATCCACGAAGGAACGAAGGAAAACACGTCAACGACAAACGTCTCTTTTTCTATCTCCCCCCACCCCCCATTTATATGTATGTATCTTCTTTCGCTTCGTTTCGCTCGCATTTCTCGAGATACGCAATAACGTATGCCATGACGTTGAAGCTGACGCGTGTGCGGGACGAAAACAATGGTTACGATAACGATGATGATGACGGTGATGACAACGATGACAAGCAACGCATGAACCATAACGACGAGTATGATACGACTCGACGTATCTGTATATCCGTACTCTATGCTTATCCGTGTACGTTTTATGCAAATTCTGACGATGTGACGAGTGGAAATCAAACAGCGAGGTGACCCTTCGTCCGTTTCAACTTCGACAAAGTTACGATGCCGGTGCTGTAAATAAAATAAAAATAAGATTATTTTTGTAGGAAAGGGAAATTACATTCACCTGCGTTAGCTCCTCCCGCGAGTTCGGGAGGGTTTGGTTTAAAAAAAGTTTATATTAATCTAATTTTTTAGTCTTTTTAGCTAATCGTTATTTTTTGTAAGAGGAGCTTGCTCGTCCCTTCTCATTTTCGTCGAAGTTTCGACTATTCGTAGCAAAAGTTCTATTCGTTATTATTATTTTATTATGATCTACTGATGCTAATGAATCGATTACTGTTACTATTGTTTTATCACTTTCCATTGAACAAAAGTTACAGAAACTTCGAGAGCAGAAGTATAATTAAACGGTAGAAGTTAATGCTCTCCTCGAAGTGCGGTCGTCGTGAAACGTACGGTAAAGATGCGAAAGCTTGGTCGTTAGAAAGTTAACGAGTGTCGGTTCTAGTTCTCGTCGATGAATGTCACCGTGAGCAACGGTGGTACACCTGGTACGCGATCGATGGTACTATTAGTTGACTATCTCTGTAAACGTTACTTGTGACTGATGACTAGATTTTTAGTCCTCTACTAGAACCACAAATTTTTACAGCTTAACATACCGTACGTGATGAACTTCGAACCAGTTATCGGGCGATTGGGAGTGACGTTCATTGTAACTTTCAAAAGTAAAACTACCTTAGCTAGAAAATTAAGTTGAAAAGAAAACAACGTTAAGAAAATTAACGATAACGGGAGAAGAGAAAAAAAAAAGAGAAAGAAGAAGAAGAATAATGAACGGTCGAAATGAGCACGTTGCCTTTCCATTTCTTTTGAGAACGACGTGGAATACGTTTCGTGAGTGAAAAGAGCAAAGATTAATTAAAAAATGGAAAGCGGAAGTAGCCCAGTTTCTCTATGATAAATGGCGAGAACAGATGATTAATCCTGCAATGAACAATACGTAATCGTATCGGCTAGAGTAATAAAAGAAGTAGATTACCTTCAGCGGGCGCGGGTGCCGGCGCAGCCTCTGCTGGGGGTGCAGCTGGAGCTGGCGCTCCCTCCGCAGGTGCAGCACCTTCGGCTGGTGGGGCTGCTGGTGCTGGTGCTGCTGGGGTTCCTTCCGCTGGCGCAGGTGCACCTTCAAAAATTCACGTTAGTTTCTTACCAAGTTTTTGTTACAGACACTTAGGATTAATGAAATTGGCCCTTCGACAAGATGTAACAAGAAGATAGGAAACTCAGGTTGCCAGATTTATAAAATAATAGGGTACATATCTTTGTATCCTTAGGATTCCCTGGATTTCTGATATTGGATAGAAAAAAGTATATAATTACAACTTTTTCTATGAAATAAATATTGATAATTACGTTATGTACATAGACTTTTAAGATATCATAACTTTAAGATATGATAACTTTTAAGGTATGGCATAGTAAAACATCGACTATCAGATAACTGATTAATCACACGGTCGATTATGAGCATCGATCAACAAAAAAGATTTGGGGTTGGTTCTTCGTAAGAAAAATTGGCAAACAAGGACACAGACTCAAAACAATCGTTACCTCTGTGTTGAAAGATTTCTATTTAATATTAACGTTTATAAAATGATTCAAACAACAAAAAGTATAAGGAGAAGGGATGGAGACGTGCAGAAAACAAAGACCATATGCAAAAATAGGACAATCAAAATATATCAATCGGTACAAGTGCATTCTAACAATAAAACCGCCAGAATATCTAAGGAAGGAAGAAAAAGGGCAAAAGTTAATAGCACGAGCGAGACGCGGAAATTTGTAAAATTGCAACAGATAGTAGGAAGAGGAGAAAGGAAGAAGTTGTGATCTATGCGGGAATAGATTCCTCAACCACGAATATTTAACAATGAACTGCAGTGGAAACTGAAAAAGATGTCAGGTTGGAAGACGTAATCAGCGGAAGACAAGATAGGAGGATTATGGAACGTTCCGAGAAGCTGCAAAAGAAAAGAAAAGAAGAAGACAAGGTACAAGCAAACCAGAAAGAGTTTTAATAAGTGGGAAGGGATGTAATAGGTAGGACAATTATTAATCAGAATAGGTCGGAGTGTGAATGGAAGAGAGAGAGAGAGAGAGAGAGAGAGAGAGAGAGAGAGAGAGAGAGAGAGAATGGACAAATAGATTTATAAGTATAGGTATTCGTGAACCAAGTCCAATTCCTGATTGTGGTACATATATGAAATGGTTCAAAATAATATGCTGTCATATGAAAACAAAGTTATTCGATTGTATCATCGGAATAAACCGATATAACGTGTGACATGATTAGCTCGAATTATGAAGCTCCTACTGTACTGATTGTAGAGCTCGAGTCTCTTCGCAGTTAGTTTAAACGGTTAATCACCATCGTATCGACTGAAAATACGACTTTGCAATGACAAGCGAGGAGTTAGATTGAAAGAAAGCTAATGTCACAGGATCGTTTGCAAATGAGTCGTTGTAAATGCTATGGCAAGATCACCTTCTGCCGGTGGTGCCGCAGGCGCGCCTTCCGCGGGTGGCGCACCTTCCGCTGGTGGAGCACCTTCCGCTGGCGGTGCTCCTTCCGCTGGTGGTGCTCCTTCTGCTGGTGGTGCAGGAGCTGCACCCTCAGCAGGAGGTGCACCCTCGGCAGGAGGTGCACCCTCGGCAGGAGGTGCACCTTCAGCAGGAGGTGCGGCCGGCGCGCCTTCCGCTGGTGGCGGCGCTGTTCCATCCGCAGGAGCAGCTGGTGGTGCTACACCTTCCGCTGGTGGTGCCGCGCCTTCTGCAGGTGCAGCCGCCGGTGCACCTTCTGAACAAGTACATGCACCTCGCGTTACTAACACTACTCTAATCTAAGATGGAATGGACAGACTGTGACAAAGTGCGACTTGTCCTCTGGAATTTCTTTCGCCGTTGATGGAGCACCTTGCTCGCATCGTTATCATGAAAGACGAAAACACATGGAGATTATAAAAGATAATAAATGATATTGATAAAAGACTTTTGGACTTTCAGATCCTTCAGAGATGTTGCGGAAGACCGCAAGCGAGAAGTTTGATAAATCACGTTCTTTTGTTTTTACAGGACAGCAATTGAAAAAGTCAGTATATTATCGATTGATCTCGTTTTGACAGCAGAACTAAGCGCTGCGTGTCTTCAATAAAGTAAAAATCTAATTAAAATAATTCAAGCGGTATGGTACAAATGAAAAATATGAAAAATAGATTCTCTTAACATGAATCGATTGTTTTTTTTTTTTTTTTAGAAAATTTTGTAGATTTATCATGTTGTATCTAAATCGCTTATATCTTTAATTTTACTATCTAAAGAACCCTGACAATGTAAAGAATTATTTCCTTTTTAATCATGTTCCATCTGCTGAAATAGTCCTTTTTAATTATAAAGTAACATCAAACTGAGCGAATCAAGAAAAATGGATTTGCCATACTTCTCCCATTTAGTCCAAAAATTATTATACTAATATGTTATACTGCTAGATACAATAATTACTGTAGATTACGTGACACGCAGTTTACTGACCTGCTGGAGGTGCTGGCGCTCCTTCCGCAGGTGGAGCACCTTCCGCTGGCGGAGCTCCCTCAGCAGGAGGTGCTGGTGATGGCGCTGGCGGTTCTGGCGATGGCGTTGGAGCTGCTTCTGGCGGTGGAGGTGCAGGTGTTGGTGATGGTGTTGGCTCCGGCTGTGGTGAAGGTGTTGGTGCAGGTTCCGGTGTCGGTTCTGGAGGTGGAGCTTCCTCCTAGGCAAGAATACCCTATAGAACTATTTGACTACTAAAATTTGTATCACATACGTATAAGAACAGCATACAAAATAATTAGTATACTTGGTATGCGAACCATCTCTTCAATGGAACATTGCTTACGTTTTGCAGTTGTTTATAACTTCGTTTCAAATGCATGTGATTCAAACGTTAAATAATACCGTAGAGAAATCATAAAAACCGTAACAACGTTTATCTTGCACAAGTAGTAGAAGGCAGTGCAATTTAATTCAGCAAGACCTGTAGCACGCGGTCAGGATAAAATTACATTTCCATCCTCGTGGCACGTCGACGACACACACGCATTAAATTACGCGATTTACGGTCACCGTGCACATTTCGCAAATGTAGTCGCATTAAAGCGTCGTTTATAGATACATCATTTGTACGGGCGAACGATAATAATGCTTTATGTAACGCTCAAGAGCTTGCGACGTGGAGCCATCCTCTCCCGTGGCTATTCGATAGCGTAAATCAATGATCATTTACGATAACGAATATTGTCAAGATAATTAAACAATGGCGCCGTAACGATAAACGTTGCTAGGTAATTTCAATGCGCGTCCGTCGAATGAGTTCCGTGTGCACATCGTGACTGCTCGCGTCCCTTGCATATATAATTCTGGTCGCGTGTTCGTCTGAAAACCTGGATGTAGAATTTAAGCGAGAAATTGGCTGACGAACTATGGTAACGATCGAGGTACTGTAAACAGCGTTATTTTTCGAAACGCGACGAATCGCAAAGTAATAACGAACATGCTGTTCGCGAATGCTATGTTTAAACGTAAACAATGTACAGATCGTAGCGAACATTATATTGAAGCTTTACAAATACAATAGCGAATCGTATTTAAGCGTGAATGTACGTGTTGAACCTACCGTGCATGTACCTTCATTGAAAATTAAATTTTGTTAATTTACTTTTTCATTCTCTATTGTTTTTTTTTTTTTTTGTGAAACACATAAACAAAGATTGGTTAGAAAAATTAATTAAAAGGTGTCAAGAAATTTTTTAAATAACACGGGAGCTTAACGCGAACGTTCGATTTCTTAAAGCATCGTCGATATTTATAAGACGTGGCGTAAAATTTCCCGGTAGAATGTGCACGCCTCACTGTGCGCTCTGCCATTCTATACGCCTCGTTGATTCTTTGACAGGTTTACAGTCTTGCCAAAGAGCGAACGCTGGAACGCGGCAAAAATTTGATTTCTCGCGCTAAAGCTAATGATCGCGTTCTAATTGAGCCATTGGCGGAATTAACAGCATTATTTAAATGCTGGATCTTAATATTCACTTCGATGCGACACGAATGCAATTAAGATTCTTCTAACGTTGAATTTAATCAAAGGCCGACAGTTTTAAATACACTCGACACGGTACTCATCTATATGTAAATTCGTTGTCCTAGTTTAAAACCGGCGTCTTCGATCTTACAACATAAAACATAAATGATTATACAGGAAGAACAAAGGGATCGTGGTGTGTAGGAGAATGAACACACAGGCGCAATGTATTTCATTGTCGTTAAATATTTTGCTTTACAATTAAAATCTTAATTAACGATTCCCTTTCTTTCTTGCTATTCCATTACGTTTCATTTCTCCCTTTATCCGGTTCACAGAGAATTACATCAACATGTACAGTAGGATTAGCATGTAAAAAAAAGAACATTGACAGACGGAAACGTAAACGGTACAGGGTTTCTGTTTCTTTTAAAAAAATATACATATACATATCTTGTAGACGAAGAGAAAGATAAAAACTGGTCAGTCACAAAATTCTGTACTATGGATTAGAACTCGGACACGAAAGATATTCGATGGATTCTCGATAATACATCGAGGAATCATCGTAGACGAAACATATAGACAACGTGTTTTCTCTTTTGCGTGCATTTCGGGAGTTTTCTTTCTTAGACGTTAAGTTAATCGAGACGATGACGAAAACAGAAAAAGAAAAATAAAGACAGAATAATAGAAGCAATAACGAGGAGGTTTGTTGCGTCGAGTTATGTTATCGGATGGATGGATGGACGATCCCTTCTCGAAAACGTCGAGAGCGCGTGTCAATAGCCTCATGCCTCCACCTCTTCTTCCTTTACCTTCTTTTCGTCGCCTTTCTTCGACCAGTCGGGTTTCTTCTGCAAAAGTTCAGAAAACACATGTGAGATGGTCGCAGTTTACGAGCATAACTCGGTCAAATTTGCACACGCTGGGTCCGGGGTTAGCGCCATGGGAAACTTTCGCAAAGCAGGGTAACAACACGTATGTGATACTTTTGCACGGAAAATTTCCTCTGGTGAGGAGCGAAAAATTCGACGCGATAAATTATTAACAACCGCTCGTGTATTTTCGTTACGACGCTTCTCGTACATACGTATGCGCTTACATCGTACACTCGTGGCTCGAAACTTGTTGAATTGAAAGTTTCGGCTGTTTAAAACAAACATCGCCAATTGAATAATCTCCGATGCAAGTTGCGACGACCTGTGACCTTCTCTCTTTATCGTCATCCAAAAAGCCGTGCAGTGTGTTAGTGAAAAGGAGGCGAGAGAAGAGTCCGTGTGAAAAAGATTAAAAAGAAAAAAGAAAAAAAAGGTTCATCGAGGTTTCCTAGAAAACATCGAAATACTTTCGCCGAGCTGGTCGTTTGCAACGATAAAAACTCGTAGCGAAAAATACGGAAAAAACTTGCTAAAAAGAAAAACGAAAAGAACGAAACGTCGAAGAAAAAATATAGAAATTCGATGAAACCAATTATCGCGTTTTTGTATCGTTAAAGGGGCCCAAGCTTTCTCAATCTAATCCTAGAGTTTCTTCTGCTTCGTTCCTTCACACCATCCCTGTAATCTATATCATATCTAATACACGCACTAACTGTATTCTCATACTAGAAGCATGCCGATCTACGAGTTGATCGTTTAAAGCTTTACCTTATCTTTTGACGCGTTCTGCGAACATAATGCAAGAGCAACATCATTAGTCAACAGATAAGACATGGACAATTATTAGAGCGTACATACTAATTAATAACTTAACGATTAACGGGTCGCTCGTGATTCATTCGGTCGATCCAAGTCCTTGTTTCATTTCCAAGTCGCTCCTTTCGATCGTAGAGAATGAATCACGTTCGATAACAATGGCATGATCGAACCGTGCGTCGAAAATCGCAAATGCTATTTTATCGCCACTCTACACGTCCGGATATTTTTAATACGAATGGTGACTTATTTTAGAATTGTATCGTTTGTATCGGGCCGTAAATAATAGACGATCGATGCACGGATCGAAAGAAAGATTCAGACGGGACAACAATCCTACACATGTACAGCCTGGAAGCATGGCAGCCGAATAATGGCGGTAAAGGCAAGCTGCAAAAGAGCTTATTGCATGTTGGAAAGAATTTTAATTGAAAGTGATGCGCGCGACGCTTTCGCGGCTGGCCATCGTTTTACTTTGTTTTCTGTACGTTTTGCGTAGCACGCGGATAATTGTTTCCTAAACGAAGGTACTTTTGCATGAAGGAGCCTGGCGCGAATAACGAGATCAAACAGAAGATAAACGAAATGGATGCAGACAGAGTCGATGAATGAATAATTAAAGAAGGTGATAGAGAAAGGAAGGAAGAAAGAAAGAACAGGCACTTGTGAGTAAAGCGCTTCTGCGATTACGTACGAAACGAAGAAGAAAGTCTGTAAGTCTTAAATATTAACTTTGTAAGCCATTCTCACCTTTTTCTTTTCTTTTTTTTTTTTTTTTATTTTTACATCGCTTCTTTTTATTCTTTATTACATTTCTTTACTCTCTTTTCTTTTTTTTTATACCGCGTATTGGCTCTTTATTACGCAATTACCGACATTCTTTGTGAAATGGCATTAAAAGTAGGATAGAAGAAAGAAGAAAATAAAAAGTAGACGCGTTAAAAGCAAATTAGGTACGATCTCGCGAATAACCCACGGTATTGTCGTCGAACACACAAGACGGATAAAAGAAGAAAGATCAGTGGAGCTTAAAGAAAAAATTAGTGGAGCAGAACGAAACGATTCTCGATAACACTCGACCCATTCTTATCGGATATTCCGTAAAATCGTCGGGATCGCATTCATTCACTGCGTTTTATAGAGGAGGCGAACACATTTTCATATTCGCGCAAGATCGAGTCTCGTCGAGTATGGTTCCTTGTGCAAAAGAAGTGAATGAAAAAAATGTATCAGAAAATATGTCGCTGAATGAAACGAAAGAAAATATCGAGGGAAGAACGAGCTACGGTCGAACAGGGTGGAAAGATATAAGAAATGATCTTCGAGAAAAATTATTTGCCTATTTTTGACATGCACTTTCTTCGATCGTTTATTAACACAACATTCTTTGGCGTTCTATTATGTTTCTTTTTTTTCTCTCTCTCTTTTTTTTTGCTCTCGTTTGATGGCGCGCGCGAAAATTCGATTTCAAAAATAATAACTTTGGCTTACGACCTAATGCAATTCATACAACGAGGAACGGTTTATAGAGGTACAATAAAATCGAGAAAACAAAAAACGACCGGCGAAATGGAAGAGCGTTTACAAACGGTTCGATGGAAAGCGGTAAACAGGTCACGTTAATCAACGCGAAATAATATAATCGCGCAAGACGACGAAAACGTTTCCTTCAGCTATTTTTTTTTTTTTTTCTTCGCGGTTTTCCATTTCTGTTCGCGTCGTATTCACGCGGTTCGGTGTGTGCGTGTTGAAGCTCTTTTTCGATAATGTATTATTATTACTTGATTGCCTGTATACGCGTGTGATTGTTCTTTTTTTTCATGTTTTCTTTATGTTTTTTTTAAATCTACTTCTTCGTCTGCCACTCTGCCTTCTCGGACTTCTTGGGCTGTGGAGAACAACACAATTGCCTAGTCAACTATCGCTGCTACTGGGGGGATTTTACGTATACGAAAAAAAGGATCAAAAAGACGGCGTGCCTTTCAGGAGATCAACTGGTTTCATACCTGATACGTTAAATTCCATAAATTCGAATAATATGACCTTTTCGCAGTGTATTTACCACGAGAAAGACTCAGGCTCAAATCAAATACAGCTATCAGATATAGTAAATATTAATTATTATTATACGCATTCTCTGTGAAAATGTCGAACGCACGTATTTTTGTATTTATTTTATATATTTAGTTTCATTACATTGGCGAAAGATTAAAAAAAATCGCCATAGATACTGCAAACACGAATCACGGTGATTAAATCGTTTGATCTCTTTGAAAGGACGTCCGAACAGATAATCAAAATTCTACTGATACAAGGAAAAAAACCTGCCGATTGGGTTTTATGCACGGAAAGAAAACCAGAGCCACAAAAACTGTCTTTCTCATTGGCTGGAAAAAAATATGTATACAGACCTACCCGTCGTATGGGGAAAAAATTCAAAACGTCCGCGTTAAAAAAGACGAAAAAACCAGGACTTTTGTATCATAAATGGTTCGTAGAAATATAAGACTAACTTTTAAGTTTGATCTCGAATGAAAGGAATGTACAAAGGTTAAACGCATCTTCGTCGCGAAGTCTTATATTTCCGCGTACTTTAGCCGATAAACGAAACGCATAAATTGATGAAACGGAAGAATTCAAAATAGACCACCGACGGGCAGGGGAAAAACGTCTGCTTAAAAGTACACAGAATTTTACGACAATTTCCGTTGTCGAAAACGATCGTCCTTACCTCCTTGTCCTCTTCCTCGAGGGTGAATTCCTTCTTCTTAACCTGTTTAAGCTGGTTACGGAAGTTAAACTCGGCCGCCTTCTTCTGCAGTTTGGCGAACTTGTTTTCGTACTTGGAGACTTTCTTCAGCGTGGGTTTCATGCTAACGACATCAATGGAATATTATTAGCAAGTAAAACGTGGAATAAGTATTTATCGAACGATAAGAATAGTCCTATAAATTGGCAAAGAAAATGGTCGATCGAAGATGGAAATGGTTACTTACAATTTACCTCGAAGGTCGTTCACCTGGCTGTTCAAGTCCGCGATCTGTAGCGAGCAAACATCGTATTAGATTCACGTTTCATCCAAATCGGATAAAGATTATAATCATGCGAGCTTCTCATCGAAATTGTACCGCGGGACACTAGGAAATCGAAGAAACGATCCTCTTAGGCAACTTCCATTAGACCGAGAGAACATTTGTAAAAAGCTTCGAAAGTCGAATCGAGTAGACTCAAAGTGGATTATGCTCGAATCAATGATCATGTTCCCAAAGGGAGATCGTTTCTCCACGTTACTATAGAACGGGGCAGTTCGTGCTCACAGAAGGGACATTCATCCCCGTGGATGGTAATTACATTAAAAAAAAAAAAAAAGAAAGAAAAAGAAAAAAGAGAAGCATCGAGTGTTTCTTTTTAATCACAGTGAACACGATTTCAGTCGCAAAAAAAACACGCACACACACACACACACAACACTGCATAGAAACCATGGAAAGCTTCCACGAAACATTGGAGAAATAATCGAAATCGAGCAGCAACTGGTTAAGCGGACGAAAGAACGAGAACATAGTACTCGAGCAGAAATTAGCATGCGACCTGCGTGCCAGAAGCAGGCGGGATGGGGTTTGCATACACGGAGAGGTTTCGCAGCGGATACCGAGATATTCGGTTAGCGAGTCACTCGACGAATCGAGATTGACAGTAGATTGGTTTGCTGATTAACTGCAATGCCAGGTAACTGTGATAGGATTGGAATGATGGGTGAAGAAAAGGCTCATATAGTCGGAGAGCGGAGGAAAGATTGCATTGGAAAAGTATAGACGAGATTGTCGATGTACAAAGAGATGTAAAAATAAAAAGAAAGAAAGAAAAAAAGATAGAGACACGGTGAAAATAAAACACCAGCGAGTAGATTAAAGTTATACACGTGTAGCCTCCTCGATATACCCCGACGTACGGTGCAGAGAGTAACAGGCAAAGTCAAGCTATCGTTGGATGAAATTGAACGATTAAATTAAACGCTAGTCAGTCGTTGTTAACACGTTGCATCGACAATGCCACGATCAAAAGCCACGTTCTTCCGTTTACATTGAGCCGAAAACAAATACGGCTTTGATGGCTGTTGTTTAGGGGAAAACCGGTAAATTTATGTAGCTCAAAGCTTTATGTCGTGACACATTGACCGTGTACGTGATAGACATGGCAAACGATAAAAGATTGAACTGTACAGTGACAAATTTCATTCACTGCGATTTTGATTAAACGTCAACGGCATGTTCGCTACGGTGAAACGAAATGCATAACGCAAATTAAATAATGTATTATATATATGTATGTATGTATGTATATATATATAATACGACTGTATGTATATCAATTAGTTGTTCTGCTCCTAGTAAATCGTTTCAACCAATATTATCTTACCATGAAGGTTTTCCCATCCGAAAAGCGGCCACTTTTTTTCTAAGGATCTTTCAAACAAATTGATTTTCTAGTGTCTTTGAATAGCTTCTGGTAAAACTTCCTCCGGAAGCCACTTGTCGGATTCTCCGCTCTCTCCCTGAGAGACGTTCGAGTCTTTCCTTTCTCGTTCCCTTTTACCTTTACGGTCGTCGATGAGAAGAAGAAGACGAAGCGAGTCGATCAAAGGGAGAGAGAGAGAGACAGACAGACAGACAGAAAGAGAAAAAGAGAGAGATGGAAGAAAGGACCGACGAATCACAGACAAAGTGAAACAAAGAGGAACGTAACACAAGGATCAAGGGTAGAAAGGATCAGCAATGATAGGATGTGAATTTCATTCTGGCCAATCAGGGGAGAACTGGTCACGATCAGCTCTTTATCCACAGAGGGTGAAGAGAAAAAAAGAAGTAAAAAGTCCACTACAATCTCTTTTCTGGACCGTAGGAATTCTGTTCCTCTCGCTGTTCGACAACCCTCTAATTCTTTAGATTCGACACGATTCTTATCTCATCGCAAACACGTTTCACATCTTACAAAATTAAACGATTATCAAACTACATAGTTTATTAATCGACGCATCGAAAGTATATCTATCGATTATTTAATAATATCTAGAAGGAAATATTTATATTTGAATAAATATTTTTACAGGAGGAACAGAGTTCCGCCAGAAAGGATCCGCTATTTACAGGCCCAATTGAACACCATGACAAGAGGACACTGACAGTCGGTGGTGCGTGCGAATCGGTGCAAAATCACTTTCGCTCGTTCCCATTTCGACATCGTAGACGCGTGTACGTGTTCGCTTTCACGTCTCTTCCACGGGACAACAGAGGGAGAACAAGAAGAAAAGAAAAGATCCGTATCGTTTCTTTTTATTGACATTCACAGACGAGAGGATTTAGAGGTGGCGGACTAATTTACACGGGACTGTTCAGACGAAAAGACAAGGGTAACAAATAAAAAAGAGAAAGAGGCTGGGCCGGAGAATTTTCACAGCATGGCACTTCGGTCTCGTGATCTCTCCACTCGGTCTCGAGACAGTCCACCTTCGTGAGAGTTAACAGTGGAATCAAGATAAAAATAAAAGCGTGGTAAAAGGAGGTAACATACAACCAGCGTTCGATTATCTACACTTTTTGGGGGAAAGAGAAATACGATATAATACACGAGTATTCCGTTCAAACATGTAATCAAAAAGTTCAAGGGGCAGAGTTGAAAACGAGGGTCGGCAAAAGTTTCAAAAGGCAGGTTTCCTTTTACATACCTACTCTTCTTTGCTTCAAATACGACATCGTGTTTCTTTTAAATGTCTTCCATGATTTTCCTTATACATATGTCAGCAGCGTCTCATACGTATGTACGGAATAATATCGATCATCGACGATTATGACCATATTTCGTTGATTTTTTCTAGCCAGACGAGAAACAATTGCTCGAATAATATTGCGGAGCGTGTTAATTTTTTTTTTCTCTACTCGCGGGGAATATGAAGTGCCATACTTCCTTCGCGCGATGCGAACACACAAGTATAATACAAGTGTCCTCGCTTTTATTTACCGAGAAAACACAACTGCAGTTTTATTATAGAAATTGATCGATTTGTTCGCGATTGAATATCGCGATCGGCCGGAACGAAGTTAATAGAAAATCTACGATGCGTATTGGCGTTGGTGCAGCGTGAAGAATTGATCCATGCTGTTAATTTAGATATCAGCCGAGCCATAGAGAATTTGTGCGCACGTGTATTGAAAGAACGTTTGGAACTTTATGAAAAAAAAAAAAGAACAAAACGATTGAATAACGTGTGCCAGTTATTTCGGTTGCCGGCATCTATTGAGTTCTATTCTATTTCGTTTTCGAGTTATTGTTTAAAAATATTACACGCAGATATCGATAGACACCGATATGATTTAAAATACGGTGGAAAAATTTCTACGTTCCAATAATCGATTACTTTATTTATATACGCATATCATAAATAATTACAGAATGTCGTTAGTGGATATCGAAAGCCATGCGTGTTCAGAGTTAGGTAGATTTAAGAGAAAAAGCGGAGCCACTTTAATAAACATCCGGAAAATCAAGCTTGCAATTTACCAGAGGAGAAAAGTAACGGATAGCAACAAGAAGAGAGAAATAGATGGGAGACGTGAAAGGCGCGGAGAAATCAACAGAGAAAGACAGAGAGCGAGAAATAGAAAACACAATGGTAAAGCGAGCAGAGAGAAAACACGAAGAAGACGTGAAATGTACAGTAGTAGCCGATTAGCGGCGATAACGATACGATACGATTCTTTTTCAAACTTCCTCTATTCTTCCGCCTATTTACAATACTTTGTCCGTTTCGTCTGACTTTTCCGATTTTGCACCGTGCACCCACGCACGCACACGCGCACACACACGCGCGTAGTCTCACGCACACGTTTGAATCTCGCGTGACATTGAAAGGGGCCACTTTGACCCCTTCGAATTGTGTTCTTTTCCCTTGACTGTATATATGTACAATTTTTACAAAAAAAAATATATATATAAAGAGAGAGAGAGAGAAAGAGAGAGAGTGAAAGAGAAAAGAGGGAAAAAGAATTGGAATTGAAAAGAGAAATGAAGAAGAGTCGAGGATGATTGTTCTATCGTCGGGACATCGCGAACATCTCATTTCACGATTCTTTTTCTCAGCGAGAACGCGTTATGCGGTCGATACAAAACGCTTGCTGCGATCACGATCGCGACGAAACGATCGTTTGGCAAAATCGTCGGACCAGTCAGAGACGTGAGCTCGAGAACGAAATAAAGGGACGCAAGAGACGTTACACTCTCGCATCTACACATTGGGATCGACTTGACCCGACAAGCGTCTCCTCCATAAGCTTGCCCAGCCCTGATTCGATTCTCGCGAGAAGCTTTTATTTTATTTCCCTTGGCGAGTTAGTAGAAAGCTTAGAAAGCCTATGTCTGCGTTATACTTGTTAGAGAGACAGAAAGATAGAGAAACAGCGAGTGTAAATCAGACGGACGTATCTATACAGGTATAGATAATGTTTGTAAGAGAGATAAAATAGAGAGAAATAGAGAGAGAGAGAGAGAGAAAAGAGAAAGGCGGTGAAAAGAAGAGAGGAGGCGGGCGAATAAATCGACGAAATATCATCAAGAAAGAAAAAAAAAATTAAAATGGGGATGAAAAAAGAAAAAGAGCGATCGAGGATTAAAGGGCAAAAAATGTTTCAATTGCGGCACTTCATATCCACGCGAAAAAAGAAAACAATTCGGTAGATTGTTTCGTTCTATCCAGGAAACAACAGACGGATCGAAGAAAAGGGTAGGTAAATTACCGAGACAGGACTGACCAAGATTATACAGTACAGAATAAAATGGCCGTACGAGGCGTCATCGAAATTACAAAAGTAGAGCAAAATGCCGGAAGCGAAATCGTATTTCTTTGTTTTCACGTTCGTTTTTGTACTCGCGTTGACAAAAAATTAAAAAAAAAAAAAAAAAAAAAAAATGGAAAAAAAAGAAAAGAGCGAGAGAACGCAGTCGTTCCTTTTCATTGTTCGATTTCTGGTTGTTGAAAAGCCACTCAACGTGTTCTCCAAGAGAAACATCGTGAAAGAGAGAGAAAAAAGAACTCAAATAGAGACGTATGTATATGTACAGAAAGAGGGTGGAACAACGAGAGACAACGCGAAGAGAGACATTCAGAGAGGGGTTGCACAAAAGAAACGTGCGGCTGGCGGTTGCTCTCTTTCTCCTCGCATTGTTCACCGTTTGTTTTTTTCTTTTTTTTTTTTTTGCTGCTTTCTTTTATTTATCTCCTGTACCTCATAGTCCCTTTTCCGAACTTCACGCTCCAAATCCCACTTCTGACCCTCACAAAGGTAGACGCGGTCGTAATACATTTGGCAAATCTCCCTCAAATCGTCTACAAAGAACATGGAGTGTCTCTCAGATATCTTTCACTCACGTGATACGTTATTTTCACTAAATAGCCAGGAGGCAAGACGAGAGAAAGACAGACAGTTTTGCATTTGCGTTTCCAATTGTACATAGACGTATATGTTGAATTCAATTATCGCTTCTTTAGAATTTCTTTCTTTTTTTTTTTTTTTTTTAATTCTCGCTTACATCGAGACGACTAATCCTTTCGATTTTCAACTTTATTAGTTTCCAACTATTACTGAAAATGGTAAATACCGAGTTCTGAAACTGTCTCTCGTTCTACTCGTGCGATAATAAAAGTCGCGCGAAAACTGAATGCCTAATCGTGTTGGGTATTCGAACCCGGCGATGTTCTTGAGAAACTGACACGAACGTGACCTGCTCTGAAATCTCTCCTTCTTTCGTTCAAATGGAAATTGTCCGATCGACCTCCATCTGTATCGAAACATAGACGAGGTTACACTCCGGTTACGTACCCTCGAAATTTCAATTCAAAACGATCGAGGAATCCGATAAAAACTAACCGCATCGCGGCGAATACGCGCAATCGAATAAGAGCGTTCGATCGAGAATCTAAAAAGAGAACTCTTGGAATTTCTTTCGCAAAGAGAAAAGGGGGTGAAGGTATCAAGAGTGAAATTTCGAGGGTGCGTTGACCCGGAGAAATAAGTACGTGGGACGATCGACCAATCGCATTGTACGGTCGCAGACGTGGCAAAGTTAAATTAAATCAAAAACGAATCACGTGGGAGGCCAGATAAAAATAATCTGTGCAGGAGACTCGTTAGGTTTTCTTCAGGCGAGCCGATCGTATTTACCTCGAATTCTTTCAACCTAATTTGCCTCTCGAGGTCAAACTTATCGCCCTCGAGCGCGTATAGTCTGTTCCAATATGCCGAACAGATCGTCTGGAGCTCGGCTAAAAGAACAAAAGTTTCAGGATGGAGAGAAAAATGCAAAAAAAGGTAAGAAAAAAATGGGAAGATGGTTTCGACCATTCTTAATGACGCGATTAAAGTCTCTTGTGTTAGCGATATGTAAATTTTCGATTATAAAATGATGAAAGAGAAATAGAAAAGACAAGAAAATATACAAGAAGATTGCATCTTCTACGAGAGAAAATAATATAGCGAAATGTCTTCGTTGATACTGTTTTCGTTGAATTACACGACCGATAATATCTTACCATTGACGTTGTTTTCCTCGTCGTTTCTATCGAAATTTCACTATCGTTATACTACTGTATCATAGGTTTAAATCGCGGAGGGGATAAAGAATCAAGGGATATAAAAGTGAATGAGATTCTCGCGTTTTGAAAGCAAGAAGCACGAAGCTGACAACTGCGTGAACGTTAACCTGATACGAAAGAGAAGGAGTCGAAGGGAAAATGAAGGAAACGTATTTTCGGAGTAGTACTGGCGCCACAAGGTGGTCTAGTTGCCTACGCGCAAATAAACGAAAGAAAAAAGAAAGAAAATCGTTGTTCTACGTGAAATCGCTCAAGATAGGAGGACTAGGTATTCAGCATTATGATATTATTTAACATCTACTTGGCTGCGATTCTACGAATCACGCGTGCCTGCTGCTTTTGTTCTTTTTCTAATCATTACGTACGCTCTAGGAAGACGTTCTAAAACTAGTCAAAAGAAATGTTGCGAGTGCTACGTTAGAATTGGTGCAATTAGATGATTCAGCCTCGATGCCTAAGTTCAATTCGTCGTTAAAGGTAACAACAGCCGAAACTTCAATTTCGTTTAAGACAACAAAAACTGATTATTATGTTCAGCGATTGTGCTAGCAAAAATGTCCTTGCGTACTAATGAGAAAAAAAGATTCAGAACAAAAGGATAAGAGAAAAAAGAAAAAAGAAACACGATAGAAAAGAAGAACGGAAAGAAAAATATTCTGTTCTCTGCTTTGTTAATTGCAGCGTCATCTGTTTTGTTTTTTATCTTTTCTTTTTCTTTTTTGTATATCGAAAACTTTTCGACCTCGAAATCCTTCTTGGCGACTTCGTACTCAAGGTCGTACTTTTCCCCCTCGAGAGCGATGATCCTCTTATGATACTGGATCAGAATGGACTTCACGTTAGCTGTCAAAATTCCAAGTCACCTTGAAACATACTCCTCTGTTTTCTTCCAAGCAGTATGATCGATTTTAACCAGTAATGTATCTTTTGTTTTCTCTGTTATACTCTAAGCGTTTCATTGCTCCAATCGTATTATCGTATTATCGACGATTTAAAACAAACGAGCGCCCGATACATAACATTAAAACATAAAGTAGTTTATCGTGTCACGTTTGTCGCTTTGTTAACCGCTAAGGACAATGTGTCAAAGCAGGGACAAGTGTGGCGGTGAGTCTGGTATCAAAGCTGAAATTTGTCAACGACGTTACGAAGTGTCAGCGTTGCTTTCGAGTATGTCGACCAAATCGAGTGTCTCTTCGATTACAATCACGAGTGGAAAACACGATATAACTAGAAAATTGAAAAGGGAGTAGTGGCGTGAACATAGAAAGCAATGTGAAAACGATTAAATACGTCGGACGTAGAAATACACGCGGGAAAAAAGTGTCGAACAGAAGCACGCGTCTCTCGAAACCAAACGAGTTACCATTATTATATACCGTGAGTATAACTCCATCATACACGAATATAGCGTTTTCTGGCGACAACTTGTGAGAACACAATAAGTTAATACGTGAATAATCCACGATTGCTCAGCTTACTATGTATAAAATACGTCGAGGTAGCATTAAACGAAGAGCAAAGACGATAAAACGGTAGATAGATCGCGCGCACAAATAAATGCGAACAGAAAAAGTTGTGCGAGAAAGAGTAACAAAGATAAAGAAGTATAGAGACAGAGAAAATAGCCGTGTTATGAAAGTGAGAAAGATCAGAGATATAAATAAAACAATAAATATTATAGAAACACGGAGAGACGAAATGCGAAGCTCGCGACACTTGCTCGGATTACGCGAAACCGATCGCGATCAGAACGAATTACGTTTAGCAAAGAGTTCGACGAGTTTGTATATTTAAAAAGTTAAAACAAAGAAGAAAAAGAAACGGAGAATAATTTTTATACTCCTTCAAAAAAAAAAAAAAAAAAAAAAAAGAAGAAGAAGAAGAAAGAAAATAATCGAAATCAAAAAGATAAAAATAAAATAGAGAAAAGTGCATCGTCATTTAGACGATAAAAATACACTTTGCTTACTTATAAATAATCACAATGTTACGGTTGCGTAACACGACCGATCCACCAAGAGTTTTCGAGCACTTTGCCAAACGTATCCGAGGCTGTTCGTCATCGCAAGTGAACGCAACCGAGCAAGCGCGGCACATTACTCAAGTGCAACAACATTGAGCATCGTTACGGTGTCGTGAATGCCTCGTTATTTGCACGTATCGTAATGTTCTCGCAACTGATTCTCTTTCTCGTAAGTACCTCGTAGTCCTTCTTCTTCACAACATATTCGAGGTCGAATTTTTGATCCTCCAATGCTGTGATCCTATTGTGGTATTCACGCAGCACGCGCTTCACGGTTTCTGTGTGGATCAAGGTGAAAAAAGATCGGACAGAATTCATCATATTGAATTTGAAACAACACGAGGGAATATTCGAGATTCTCGCTGTTAAAGCGAACGTTTAAACAAATTAGCAGCGTCGCGACGTCGAAGTGTCCGGCTATAATTTATGCACGAACGTGGAAGAATCTTCGGGATGTAATTCGTGAGATTCGGCCAACTTCAAAATATCCTGTGTGCTCGAAAAACGAGCAGATGGCCTGCGAACAAGTGTGAGCAGGACGAACGAAAAAATTTCGGGCACGACAATCTGTCACAGTGAATCGAAATTGCTTCACCCGCGTGTATCTGTCGATGTCAGACAAAAATGAAATTTCTATAGACCTACGGTAAGGTGTTGTTCGATCTTCGACCCTGACCGAATTGTTAGCAGTCTAACCACGCGCCGATGAACCGAGAAAAACGCGGTTATAGTGTTATCGAGTAATACATTTTTGGAAAATTCTGAAAGTACCTTCGCTAGCGTCGTCCACGTTCTTCGGCTTTCCACAACGTTCCTCGATAATGCGCCTTCTCTCGGCTGCCTTTCTCTCTTGCTCCTTTTTCAATTCCTCCGCGGCTTTCTTTCGCAGCAACAGCTAAGGGCGCACAGACGAAAATACTTGTCAGAACATGATTCGATAAAAAGAATGGAATTTCGTTTGGAGAAAACTTGGAAAATTCTACAGATAAAAATTGATAGACGAGTCGTTATTAACTATAGGACAATGCTTTCGAAAGAAAACTACGTAAAAAGAGCAATTTCTTCAAATGGATTAGAAATTTCCGAAGAATGAATCTTTCGATAAAATAAATACGAAAATATATAAGAAATTTTACTCTTTCTTTCAGCAAGCAAAAAGGAATTTTTTAACGATAGAAAAATCACGATTGAGTCGAAAAATAACGGAAACAACGCAACAGAGTTAAATATAGGAAATAAAACTGGAAATATAAGATTAAAGCTAAATTGCATAAAAATACAATGGTCGTGAAATATTATCCGAGCATCGATTAAACGTTTATAATATAGTAGGATATTACCAGAGAATAGAAAGCTTACCCTAAGCTTCTTCTTCCTGTCAGGGGTCATGAAACCCTTCTTCGCCTTCTTGGCTTTGGAAGCCTCTTCAAGGCGGGCGCGGACCTCCGCCCTCTTTCGATCCGTCTCCGCCTGTTTCCTCTTCTTTTCCTACATTTTTTGTATTGTATGGACTCCCTTAAAATATCTTATCTGACAATAGCCCGAAGCAACGTTTAACGAAGCATCTCGAAAAAGTCTCTTATAAAGAAAAGATATTTAAAAATAATATAAACGAGTAAGATAATAAAAAAACCGTCGATCTTTAGAAAGGACAAAAAAGAAAGAAAAAAAAAAGAAAAGAAAAGAGATGTAAATGATATGGCAATTTTCGATACGGTTTGCAACGAGCCCTTAATACGAAAATTGTTAGAAAAATCATTCGATTATCTCGACAAGTTATTGAAAAAGTTTCGCGAACAGGGCCGTCCTTCTTTTCTTGACTTTAAGTTTCACCGATAGTTTCCCCTATAGTTTCCCCTTTTCTTACGTACATCCTCGAGACGTTTCCTCTGTAAAGGGAAATAAAAAAGCCATCGTGAGAAAAATCGTTCCCGTGGATTCCCTATGAGCGGAACACGAAGCATTCGAACGGATACAATAAAATCATAAAAGAATTTTCAAAGAGCAACGTGTTTCGAATTCCGCATTTTGAAAGAGCGCCAAGCGTTGAGAAAGCGATATCGTTCGCGTGATTTGCGATATAAAGTGCGCGGTATCGTTATATACGTCAGTCGACGATAGATCTCGATTAATTTATGCGTTTGATTCGTACACATTGGCATCAAGTACCATGCAATAGTTCGCGTATATTTTAACCGGTAAATATTGTCAAATTGAACGAAATGAGACATAACATTATGACATAACATTCAGTACATAATATACGAAGGATAGGCGCGATTAGCATGCAGCTGTCACACAAGGACGCTATACGTCACAGGACACAGAAATATTCTGTGTTTCATGCGATTATATTATCTACGTTACCTCAGCTTTCGGATTACTAGATGGCTCGTGCTTGGAGTTCTAGTCTACCGCTACGTAGTCATACTAACGACTATTCTTAATCGAATTAATAGAATAGTAACAAATGTTAGACATTTCTACAACGTGGAAAAGAACATTAAATGGCACGGAAGAATTACAGAGGCTGTATTTCTATTCCCTCTCCCCTTACCTAATATATTACTTTGATTTACATTTAGAACGAACTTCTGCCAAGATTTATGTCGCCGAAACTCTGACAGAATTCCAGTATTTTCTTATCTTAGTAGCAATACCTTCCGTGCCAATTCGAATGCAAAATCGGGACGAGGACAGGAAAAGACAAGTTGTAAGGAAAAGTTGAAAAATACAAGTTACAGGAATATCGATGGTATATTTTTACAATCAACGGGAACAAGTCGCGATAGGGAAGAAAAGTTAGGAGGTGCTGTGAAATAACAGGAAAGGGATAGTTGATAGAACAAATAAGGTACACAAGGGAAGCACGACGCACGGTGGTAAATAAGGTTGAAATAGGGGCGAGAACCTGACGATAAATCAGAAGAAAAGTCCACCCCGTGTCGTTCGTAATATTTCCGGATCTATCCTTTATTCTTCGGGTCCCGATGAGATTTCATGTTCCCAAGGATACTACACGTACTTTTGGACAAGTGAAATAACCTATCAATTATTGATTGAAACTTTCGAATATTTTTCTTCTCGATTTCGCGGGAATATCGATAACGTTGGCTGAGAAAGAGGATTCAATCTGTTATATCCTCGAGAAGCTAAAATCGCGTTAAATTGATCGAAGACAATTTCTTCCACGGGGATAGACCGTGATATTACGAGAAATCCAACCCTTTTTCGCAAGAAGGAGCGGATCAGAAGGATATAGAAGAAACAGGGATAGAATGGAACGTCGGAGAAAGTTTCTAACGAAAGGAAAAATTAAACTCGTGCGGTCTCCTCGTTATTCCGTGAGACAGTGTGAACTAATGCCAAACTGTGTGGTTCGTTGTCGACCACTGCTCACATAGTTACGTCAACTTTCTACTGTCGAGAAAAAGTACATTTAACAGGACTCGGTCGGTTGAAGCCCCGGTTTTACCAAAACTACGTCGCTAACAAAAACCTCTGCTATCAATTATCGATAATAATTGATATTTAACTTTCAAGCAAACAAGTTACTTAAAAAAAAAAAATATTTAATCCACGAAAAAAAGATGCGAGAAAATGTTAAAAATTCTATTCTAAGGTAAAAAATCGTTCGCTCTTCGACGTTTTTGTAAAATGTAGCACAGACGGAGATGTGGTTTTTTTGGATATCAAAAAATGGACGTTAATTACGTTTTCGTTCGAACTAATGATCGTTCCGATGAGAAACAACTACAATATTTTTACAGGGATCTCACAAGCACAAAGCTCACAAGCAATGCGTACCTTTCAATGCCATTAACTTTACTGCAGGGTCCCAAGTAGACGGAAGATCCATCGTTCGCCATTTTCGTGTAAAGTCAAGAAACAGATGCAACCGGTAGCCGTAAGAAGAGAAACATAAAATAAAGAGAACATTTTAGAGATATTAAAGCCTGTGTATCCTCGTGAAAACGTCTTAGAACAAATAACGATACGAAGAAAATTTCGAATATTCGGAACTCGAAGCTTCGTGTTATTTTTGTGATTCGAAACCCAGGTAAATGATAATTTATATAAATAGCTCAGTAGAATATTCTGAATTTACGACACGAATATATTTTTATTTAACTAATATTCCATAATATTCCAATTAAGTTTGTACTTAAACTCATATTATAATGTGATTTTCCGAAGAGAGATTTGCTAAGCTTTTAATTCCTGACTACATCGATGCTTCTTTAAACAAAAAGTGAAAAGATAAGCGTTCCAAGTTTCGAAAGTTTCGACACTTTGCAAAGTTCCCGATTCGAGTTTCGCTAGTCTAAAAATCAAGTTTCCATCCGTCTCTGGTATAAATTAAATTTTCCAAGATACCCACCTAACCTCATCGTCCGCCATCGTGGTACCTGGCTGCTACACCTGTCTACCTAAAAATAAAGCGTGCAAGGTGTTGTTTCACGAATTCGTGGCAAAATAACGATAACGTCGCGTTACGTCAACGGTGTAAATACGATCGTTTCGACGACACGGATAACCGAACGAAATGCAAACATTACACGGGTTTAAATATAAACTGCGTGTAGAGAGCGGAGAAGAAGTGGGTTGAGGAGAAAATTTGCGAGCACGGAAAAAGGGGGGAGGGGAATCGAAGAAGATCTCCGAATGCGTCAGTGGATAAATTTTTCTTTCGTTGGCCGGTGATAGCCGTTCCTACAGATCGACGCGATAAATCCTACATTCTGAACGTAAATTTTGCCTCTCGCTGCACGATCAGCAACGGTATAGAATATCCGGGGCTCGAAAATAGACGCGGACCGTCCCCACTTTTCGAGCCGTGCGTCGCCGAGACGTCGCTACGTCGACGATCCAAATTTGGATGCAACGACCCGGTAGATCGCACGTCTCCTCGAGACTCCAACTCGATCCGATGGCGAAAACGGGAAGGCAAATCGAACTGGAGAAAACGAGAAACACCGTGGAATCGTTCTCGTAGAAACGTTATCTTCTCCGCTATGGAAATTGTTTCGTTAAAACTGAAATTGAATGTAAAACAAAATGTTATCCTAGTAGACGAAACTCGTATAGATGAAATAAAAGAAGAAAAAAAAAAGAGAAAGCGAAAATACTGAATTAAAGATCGTCGATATTATAGGAGATATTATAAAATCCAAGTATATTCACATACGAATATTAGGGTACATCTAATCATTTTTCTTCCTTGTAATATTGAAACAAGAAAATGTAAACGTGAAAAATAATACGATGAGAATGATGAAACGTTAGAGAAGACTTCGTTGATAAATGAGAATACGAAAGCTCAAAGTAATTCATTTTCTTGGCAAACATCTTACGTGCCGACGTGGTCGCGAAGGTAGTGAATCAGAAATAATGTTTGAAAATAGATATCAAATTTATTGCACGCTTGAATTGTATAACCTGGTCGTGTGCAACAGTAACCGTGCTCAAAATGTCAGTTGTCCTCATGTAGCAACGATATCTTACTCCTTGAATGTAGAATGTACTCTTTGTCAAATATTTCTTCTTTCTTCAGCTAGAAAATCTACATTTTAATAATTAAAGTGTCCTTTGATAATCGATCTTTTCTTTTTTCGGGCGGTATATATATCAAAAACTATGAAAAATAACGAAAAATCATCAATTCACAGAATTTTCATTCTATCACTGGCAATTGCTTTATATGTATAATGGACGATCGTCCTCGCTAAGTATAGATTCCCTCTCGTTCGAACCATTCCAAGACACGTCCCACCGAGACTTCAATGTGTGTCTCGTCTCCGATGTCAAAGAAGATCCCGGCACCGTAAAAATAGAAAACACGCAGAAGTCTACCTCGGATGATCCACGATAGCGAGACCATCCTCTATCAACGAGAATCGCGTGCTCGTTTTTTTTTTTTCCTCTCGAAAAATCCAGCATCCTAGCGAGACATCGTGAAGGAGACAAGCCATCGCCGTTCTTTTTCTCGCATGAAATTGAAAAACGTGGAGGAAAATTCACGAGAGACAGAAACGAAGTCGGAAGATTCGCAAGCTTTTTTTCTTGCAACAGGCGAATGATAAATGGCGATGACATGGACGCGTCTGAAGTTATATTGGTCAAGAGGATATTGGTAACCGTGACGAATACTGGTACAAGGCTGTTTACGTAGATCCGCGCGGATTCACGTAGCAACCGAAACGATAATGGAACCAGCGACTTCTACTTCGAGCATATTCATCGAAGAGTTATGAAATATACAGGAAACTGAGTAATTTAATCATTTGAAATGTCGTATAGGAAGTTTCATTGTTTTTCCTATCCTGAGGAGGCTTATAGGCGATTCGAATATAAGTTCGAAGAAATTAAGGAACACTGGTACGGATCTGCAAGATTTCCAATAAAAAGAAATCGTTCAACTTCTCGAAAGTATGAAATGTATAAGAAATGAAATAATTTGATTATTTGAAATACGAAATACGAAAGGTTTAATTATTTTTCCGATCCCGAGGAAATTTTAAACGGTTCAAATATAAATTCAAAGACATAGAGATCGAGACTAAGAGACACTGGTATAGATCTCCAAGATTCACAATTTCGTCGAAAGGAAAAAAGAAACGTTCACCTCCTCGCGAAAAGGAGAGATTAGACGAATCGAGAGTACGAAGTCTCGGTTCCTGTCACTGGAAGATCACAGACGTCTCACTCGAGGCCGGTTACCGCGGGGAACGTCACAATCGCTGGAGACGAGTCGAAACGTCGGGCAACACTCGTGACCTTGAAAATAGTCTCTCTGTTAAGCACACCTCTCACTGACACTCGATACTCGACGAAACGAGAAGCGACCTCGCAGAGGTGGTCGGTTCGAAGAAGGAAAATCCTTCGCGTGGTCAGCCACGAATCCTGAAGTGAATCACGAGGATCGTGCGACGACGCGTTCCAGGCGGCTCCCGGCCGAACATGACGGTTGAGCTTACCTTGAGAAGAACTTTAGCTGGCTACGACTGGCCAACCGGACCTTAGGCAGCTGACTGTGCGATCGTGAATCCCTAGTCGACGTCGTGAACCTCCATCGTAGGCTGTTCACGTGGTAGTAGCCGACCAATGACGACTCGCCATTGGTCGCACAAGCATTTTTAGGCGAGAGCTATGCCCGCTGTGCTTGCTGCCAAAAATAATCGGAAACTGAAAACGGAGCCGAGCCTGCTTCGTCGTTCGTTCAGCTGCACGTTCGATCTACCGCTTGTCTTCCAATACGCTTGATTAAGTATGTTAATCTAGCTGTTACGAGTGTCGAGAAGAAGGCCGCTTTCCTTCATTCCTTTTCATATCGTTAATGAAGGTCGATCGATCAGACAGACTATTTCTAGTTAATTGACACAGTTCTCGTACGTAAAAAAACAGCACTTAAGCTTGTTGTCTCGCGCAGAGACAACATCTACTTAATTAGAAGCACGAAAATTGCCGTAGGTGTAGTTATTTGAGGACTTTTGTATTACAATAGAGTATCGCATTAGGAAAAGATTATATATGTGAACACGAAGAAAGCTTCGTATCCGAAATTTATTTATAGGAAATAAAACTGAAAGATGGTTGCGTAGCATACGTCGAAGCTTGGTTTCTGTAAAGAATGATGATCAATCGACTGATCGAAAGATCGAAAGATGGAATAAAGATCGTAGTGGGAATTTAACAGCTGCGGCTGATCGTTCGAGTAGCTCGACACACGTCGAGACGGAACGAAGATATTATTAACGGATTGTTCTGGATTTTGGGTGTGCCAGCTGTTTGGCACTAAACGCGGTAACGCTGACGGAAACATCGTCGCATAAACGTAACACTTATGACTGCAACTAATATTATTTCTTCTCCGACTTTTAATGGGGGCCATGGTACGCGAAGCGATGATCTAACCACTTCCAGAGATTCTATTTCAAAGCTTGTTAGTACATATAGAATTTTCTCAGAAATACATACTAATCGTACATTATTTGCTATTTTGTAAATTTAAATGAAAAAATCTGTTGATTTATTTTTGACTTCGAATAAAATAAAACGATTAAAATACACAAGTGTTATATAAAATATTTGAGAGAATCAGCTAATTCAACGTATCTATCGACGAGACTACGTTTGGTGATTATGGTACTTCACTTTCGGTATTTCACAGCTGCCGATAACAAAGCATTGCCGATTTCAATTATTTTGTGTCGTGTCTTGTTATGTTTGTCAAACGAGAGCTGTTTTCCTTATTATTTTGAAAGATCTCGCTGTTTTTCGATGTAAGTACATCGTACTTCATCTCAATAATTATTCTTCGAGTTCATATCCGCTATCACAGTAGTTAAAAATTCGTCCTGTTCCAAAATCTAACTTTGGTAATACGTTAAGGGAAATCTATGGAACGTTTCTTTATCGAAATAAGTTATTTTCGATGTAGCACGCGAAATGGGAAAGTGCGACTTCTCTCTCGAGCATTTAGGATGGATGCCGCACTTTTAGCCGGCAGAGATGCTGTATCAGTGGAAGCTAAACTTAAACGACTTAAATGATGTTTTTGATATTCAGAATGGTAAGAAGTATTTTAAAATAGACACCGTGCTATCTCAAGGAAAAACATGTATTTTTTTAATGAAAAATCTAATAGTGCTCTCGTAATACTATAATATTAGCAGTTTTATCTTATCGGTGTTTACTTCTAACTTGTTTTCTACAGTAGTTGCGTAGCACGTTTACCTTCTTTTGCATATCTATTCAATTGTTCGCTGTTATTACCATGTCGTTTGCGAATAAGAGTAGTTCCATTTCTTTCCCCATTTTTGCATGTCCCTTATTTTCCAAATATTTTATGGTATCGAAGGTCATTGACGAAAAGGGAATTGGTCAGACTGTCTCTTGTGATATCTATTTTATTATTTTTATGTTTTCTGCGTATTCGTTACTGTTTGTTTTCATTCGAATATTTGCGTTTTGATACAGTTCGATTGCTACTCATAATTTGCGTATTTATCCTTGCTATGTATAGTTTCCTCCAGAGAATCGAATGTCAAATTGAAATTAAAGTCGACCAAGATTATATATACATATCTTTCTCTTTGTACTCAAACTGTTTACTGTTATCGATATGAATATTTTTATCGATAATATTCTTCTGTAGTTGCTTGCTTCTTTTGTATAGCATCATCGTATTAATTCCACCAGCCTGACGGGGTTCTGCCTTTTCGCATTGTAAGGTTCGTGAGGTTTAACAGGTGTTTCTTCATTTTGTGGGACAGGAATCTGAAGAACTCGTTGGTAATGCCGTCTGGTCTAGCAGTTTTATTTGTTTTTCTTTTCTCAGAGTATCGTTCAGTTCGTCGTACTGGATTCCTCGGTCGAGAGGTGTTTTGCAAGGGTGTTTTGCATCCACCAAGTGGTGAGGTTGACTCGTATTTACTTTACATATTCCTTTGCAGTGTCTTTCCCATTCTCTTGTATCTATCTCACATTTTGCGTATGTTTCGGTGTTTATTTTCTTTACTAGCTTCCGGAAATTTCTATAATTCTTTATGGTGTTCGTTTTTGGTCTGCTTCACGATGGTTCGGTAATATTTTCTTGCTTCTAATTAATTTTTCCTTTCTCGGGTTTCTTCTTTTTTCCTCGATGCTTTTGCTGCTTCTTTCAAGCTTGTTCTAACTTTGCAGTATTCTTCGTTGTACCATGGTTTGCTCTTTGGCAGTTTCGGTCTGCTTTTCATAGTATTATCGCTCCTAATGTATTTGCTGCTCTTCTTACTCTTGTTATCAGCAGTGTATGTAGGTAAATAGTTGATGATTAGGGTTCTGTTCCTACTTCCGTTACCATATCTTTATCTTGTAGGATTTCGACGTATCCGTCGAATTTATAATTGTCCCAGATTAATTTGTTTTCTGTTCTGCCCTCCTTTACCTCTTCAGCTTTCGGTTTGCTTATGTTTCTGAGGCTTATTTTTACCGATAGGTGGTCTGGTGTCCCTATTTCTATGAATTTCAGGTCCTCAAGCTCTCGTAGGTTATTTATATCCATCCATATCATATCAATTGCGCTGCATTCTTTTGCCTATCTTCTCCTGCGTCCGGTTTGCTTCTACCATTTAATACCAACATTCCTGATTTTTCCATGGCTTCGCATAGTATTTTCTCTGCCTTGTTTATTTTTATATCCCTTGTTTGTCTGTAGTGAGTAAATTCTGTTGCTTCTGTAATGGCTTCCTTTAATTGGTTACTTTCCCCTATTCTTGAGGTATAGTCCCCTCCTATTATCGGTAATGACATTTTTTTCCTAGATATCGATAATCATTTCAACCAGAGTTCTTATTATCTGTTCGTTTCCTCAACTGTGTAGGTATAACATATTATGTACTCTTCTTTATTTAACTTGATTTTGATACATAGCCATAACTCAGTTATTGATGTTATTCCTAGTAATTCTATTAAATCTTTTCTGTACAGAGCGTACACAATGCCACTGGCTCTTCCTATCGACTTTATTCTGTTTATCTCGCTTAGCATGTAACTGTAGTTTTTCAGAAATGATAACTTATTGTATCTCTCGCTCTAAATATTTCACATATCTCACTCGAGCTATTTACATTCCTCATACCATGTATGTTGCAAAAGATTATACCGTCTTGCGTTCTTTCTTTTCTTCTGTTTTTATCATCGATCTTCCTTTCTGCGAAACAACTGCTCATTCACCGGCCCTTCGTTTACCTTCCATATCAGTAACTCGTTGTCGACGTAAATTTTCAGACAGCCCATTCTCACAATCTTTCCTAGCTCTCTTTATGTCTCGATACATATTTTCCTATTTCTCTCTCTCTCTCTCTCTCTCTCTCTCTATGAGTTTGTCGTGTTGTCACCAATGTAAATATTCTCGCCTTTCAGCATTTTCCTGTTCTCTTTCATTCTTTGCTTGGATTCCCAGTCTACCAATTTGATTCTTATCATTTTATCGTTATTGTCTGTTCTTATTTCTTGTGTATATTCTATTTTTGCGTCAACTTCTAGCTTTTCCCTTAGAAAATGTCTCGCTTGTTCTGTTATTGCCTTATATTATCCTTTTTTCTTTTCTTCTTTCGCCTTTCTCTGCATCTTCCAGCAGCTTGATTCTGTTTTCCAGACTTTTCTTCCCTTCAGGTCACTTTAACTCTTTCTCTTTCACTGCTTCTTTAATTTTTGTCGTTTCTTTAAGCGAACTGTTAAGGTTGTTCGGTGTATGAGGAATTAACGAAACGCGTGGGTAAATTGTAAGGTATTGTAAGTATATATATATTGTGAATATTAAAGTACAAAGTGTGGAATACAATGTAAGCTGCTCCAGATCCTCATGCTAGCAATGTTACCCTGGGACTAAAAGAACCCCGAAACCAACGTCGCACGTGTCCCGTTTATGGTCTGTCATCGACGCATTCTTTTATCTATGCGCTATCGATGACCTTAGCACTTGAGAAAACCGAAGACCAGATGTAGAGTTTTCTTAAAAGTGGCGATCACTTCAACATGAATTAATTACCTCTGTGCATTTTTTCTTGTTTCCTCGGCCATCGAGTCCATTTTATCTATCAATTTATTTAGGATGTGTCTCGTGTTTTGCTCTGTCGCTTGTTCTATACTCAGAGTTGTTTCGTCGGCGAAGTTAGAGTCGTCTGTTTATCGTTTATCGATGCCAATTTACTTCCTGCGATAATTTTTGTTCGTCCTCGTCGAGTGGAGCTCCACTCGTTTCGCATCTCCGATGTTTTTCTATATTTTTCATTCTTTCGTCTATTTACTTCGGAAAAAGATTTCTATTCCAAAATTTAAACACGGTTGCAATTTTCCGTGAAGTGCGGCATCTCTTCCATAGCTTTGAAATTCGTTGGAGTTAAAACTGCGCGGCTAAAGTAGGAAACGGTAGGTTAAGTAGAATGGTCCTCTTTCCACAGACAGGTAGTACGTATCGACGCTTAGTCAGACCGCAAAGTCGGTCAGTGGTCAGACATGCGAGCGACGCGACGTTGATAACACAGAGCTCTGTGCTCGTTTTAGTTCGAATTGAACAGATACAGCAAGAATTTAACATCTTATAGAACATGGTGTTACATAAAAAATCAAAGTTCTTTATAGAACAAAGTAATTAAAATAGACGAATTATATGCCGTTATACAATTTGTTCTTATACCTAGTACCAACTGTTAATAAACAATCAATATTTCGATAATAATTAAGTTACTGTTCTACTTCGACAAAATTATCCGAATATGAAGCTCCTACTTTTATATAAAGCATTTATCTTTGTTCACTACCCAGCTCCGAATCAATTTTGCAAAACATACATGGCCTGAGCTCTTCATAAATATCTAGGTATCAAAATACTATAAAATTTGATTACTTAGATCAACAGTGACTAATAGCTGCTACGATATTAAATAATCTTCCAATGAACGAGGTTGTTCTGTCAGATTACATATGAAATCGTTTTATAAATACATATTTTTAAATGTAATAAAATAACAAAAGATAAGGCAAAAAATCGCTGTATCGTATAACGTATCAAGCCTGTAAACACATTACATTACACAGACACATTATACATTGGGTTGTCCCAAAAGTTTCTTTCGTTTTATAAATAAATAACAGATGCACAATATTTTCTGTTTTATATTATTTAATTAAATTATATATAATCCATTTTGCTCTGTTACTACAAATGTTTTGCATCTATTATTTCCTTATAAAACGAAAGAAACCTTTGGGACAACCTAATATTTCTCACGAATGTAACAAATTCCTGTATCTTCGACACGCTATCATTTATCTATGATTTATTTAATTGATTTATCAATTGCAAAATATAAATATTGCAAAAATAAAAATACAAGCAACCTATTCAAAATGAATACGCGTATTCATCGAACTACCCTAAGAAAATGCTTCCATGCGATGCACGATTTCTTCGTCCAGAAAATATTATACATTAATTAATGCATCGATGCGTTCGCTGTTTCATCTAATCGGAACAGCACAGGTAAACTTGTCGTGGGCTGGATCGACTGGTCGTGCGAGAGGGAGGTAGAGGTAGCTCTGAAGCAAGGGTGATTAACCCGGCGTCCCTGTTGCCACGGCGACGATCCCGTGACGTCACGGGACAAGCCGGGGTTTATGGGTGACCCACATTCTAAAAATAGCTATCGCCGACCTACCCCCTACCATCCTTCGCGCTGCTTTTACTGCCTCTTCCTCCTTCCCTAACCAGTGTCGCCTGCTGAACCACCGACCCCGTCTCTCTGTCCTCCACCCCGCCAGTCCAGTCTCACCGAGTCAGCTCACCCTTTTCCTTCCGCTATTCCTGCCCGTATCCTGCCATTCTGCTCTCTTCCTTGTTTTTCTATTTACAGCAGAATTGCGATACTATACGTGTCGGCGAGAAAGAGGATTTAAAACACGGTTTTAATGGAAAGGATGTCGATAACGAAACCTTTCTTTTGAAATTATTAACATAATTTTTTGTATAAATTCAAAATGGAATATACACATTTTTCATGTATAATGTTACCTATAATTTAAATATAAATATAAGTAAAAAATATTTTGTATTCGATTTTTATTTATTCGTTTGATTCGTTTATTTCGTGGACGAGCGTAAAGGCTCTCAAACAAAAAGCCATAACAGGTACAATGAAAACGAGCTGTAATCGTGTTCGATCACGAATCTGCTTCCGTATATCGTAATAGTAATAATAACGATACAATGACAACGATATAATTTCACGAGTAATATACATGATATGTTGGGACTTCGTATTACATTAATCCTTTTCAGAGTATTGTACAAAGTCCTGTTCGTAAGTATACACTTCTGAATTACATTTAAATACATTGATATCACGTGCATAAGCTCTATTTTAACGCTATAATTCTTTTTGTTACTTATAGCGTTAGAAGGATACTGTGATTAATCGAGTTTTAAAACCGCGATTCCGTATCTCTCGGAGAGCTCGTAGCTTTTTATTATCGATAATCCTTCGGGATTCAAAACGAACGGCTGTAAGGGAAAATTTCGAACGCTTTTCAATCCGCGATACGGCCGCAATGCGGTTAACCAATAAATTTCGATGAGTAAACATCGATACAAATATAATGACATGTAAGATGTAATGATGTATAATGAATGAATAGATCGCGTAAGTCAAATGATATCGCGCGTGCATACGAATGCTCGAGTATTTCTGACAAACGCTCGAAAGGAAACGAATTGCGTTATCTTTATCGCTTCGTTTCTTCTACCGAAGATTATACATACGATTTCTCCACCCTCGTACATCTTCGTTGCGAGTCTTTCTTACTTAGATATATCGAGATCTTCCTTGAAATAGTAAATTCTATTGCTCGCTATAATCCTAGAAAATACCTAAACTCCGTTTTCTCGTTGCGTATTCGTAACGCCATTCTTCCTTGCGATTTGCAATGAAATATTCGTGGAGTAATAGATAGTATCTACTACCCTTTACGATCTCTGAACAAACGTGTTCATATTTCTCTGTTTCCCATCTAAGCTCGCGCGTTAATTTCTAAGTTGTCGCGATTTCTTTTCAATCAGTGTGATTAAAAATTACTTGTTAATCTTTGTTACGACGGTGATGAAATTAGAGTCAACGGCTATGCGAATGTCTTGGATTCACATTCAAGCAACAAGTCGAATAAAGAAAGATTAAAAAAGGAGAGACATCGCTGTTTCTCAGAATCTTAACGTGATACATTTCCAGCCACCGTCATTACAAATTATTTCGTTAATCTTTATTATCCGATAGTGATGAAATGGAAATTGGCGCAACTCGAACTCTCTTCAACACGTTCGAAGGACGAATCAGAAAGAAATCAAAGAGAAACAGACGTGTCACAAAATCTCACGCGATTCGTATTCAACCAACGGCATTACAAATTGTTTCGCTAATATTTGTTAGGGTGATGGTGAAATTAAAATCGCCAACAACTCGGATTTTTTGAACGAATTCAAAAGACCAGTCGGGTAAAGAGGAATCGAAAGAGGAAAGATAAATCACCATAAATAACAAGGAGAGACACGAAAGTGATTAGCAATGGCTCCATTCGATCAGGATAACAATATCATATCCCACTCCTTTTTTTCAATGAATCCAGCCATCAAGCAAAGGGGCAAGTATCCACGGGAAGCGGACGAGGTGCCTTCGACCTCACGACCCAGTTTTCGCTCCCATGACGTCATACTCGACGTCATTGCCCGGGCAAAAGTAGGTCGGACGGACCCAGCCGGACCGCTTGAAGACGCTTCCGAAAGTTTATTGAGAAATTCCCTGGTCAAGCTCGAGCCTATTCGCGCGTCCCTCGCAGCAACTTTCTTGCCGATATAATGACAAGATCCGATCTTGACGAGCAATCGAACGATAAACAAATTAATTGCCAATCTCAACCCGACATTGCCCTACCTCGACAATTCTGACATTCGTACGAAAAACAAACAACGAGATAATTTTCCAGTTAGGATTTTTTCTTAGTCGGGATACCGTTAGAATTTCGCAGTTGTAAATGAGGAACATTCAGATTCGTCGTTCTTGCTCTTTCCTTGGAAACTTTTGCAGCAATCGCAAACAGTAATCGTGAAACGTAGTTATACGAGTTTCTAGACAAACTGAGTACGAAAGAATGAAACGTTGTTGCAACGAAGATTAAGAATACTTGAAGCGATACGGGTTCGTCGCAATTAATTCGATACATTCGATGGGGAAGGACGAAAAAAATAGCGCGACGTTCCCGTGTTCAACGGCTCACCGAATTGACTGGATGCATTCGTTTAGCCTAAAAAATAACAGGCGTGTCGAGAAGGCAGTTAACGACGAAGATGAGCATGAATCGAGCAAACGGTTTCTACTGTTCGCGGGGAACAAGGGAGAAAAGGTTTTCGAAAAAGACAAGAAATGCGTCGAAAGCATGAAAGCCGAACGGTTAGCAAATCTCATGAATGGCCGCGTAATGTGAATGAAGCTCCAGTGACCCAGTTTTGTTGACCGCCCCCTGGCGCCCTCGCTGCTACCATCCCTTCGGGCAACCCTCCCCGCGTCGATCCCCACCATTGCATCGCGTGGGCGTTACGTCAGGGACAGGTTATCGACTGCACCAGCGAGAATATTAATTCCCGACATCGATTGAAAATTCGGACGATAACACGCACACCAATCGCAACGTTCCCTGAAATAACCGGTTAACAGAGGACCACTCGAGATACTGCAAGAAACTGCTGCATATTTCAATCGGATCGTATACATACTTGATACGTATCACGTAGATAAGCCGTGTAATTCGGTTGCTTGCATTTTCCAGAATTTTCACAGGTAGACAGCAGAGTATCAACGATGACGGAAATATATTTTTAACTCTGCTTTGGGTCATATTCCACTGAATCGTATTTTTCTGCGGTTAGAAAATTTCTTCGGTTTAAGGAGAATACGAAAGAATCATCGACGATACACTACGACCCCCACTCATAAATCCTAGGTCAGTTGTTGCATTTGTATCCAATGAAGGGAAAAATGAAATGAACTGTCGAAATTTTGCTTTCTTCTTTTTCTTCCTTCTATTCTTTCGTATTAATAAAATTGGTAACGTGTGCAATAATTTTATTAAAAATCGCAATATTCCTAAGATCAAGAAAGTGGAATTGTAGCAAAACGTTAAAAAATTGCAGCACAGTTAATAATTAAGGACATTACAGAATCGTTAAGCTGAAAATTATCAGAGTCAATCAAGATATGGAGACTATTACTTTAAAAAAGATTTTAGCGGATGATATACATACGTATTATGGATTGACGCATAGATAGGAATTTTAACGTGTTAGCCAAGCTTCGAATCGCAATCAAGAGAAACATCGCGATAACTCATTCGGTGTTCGAGGCTGTGTTAATCATCAAAATTCATCGTCTTACGATATATTGCGTGTTTATTCCGACACACATTGCAGGAACGTTCATAGACTACGTTTTAAAATTCACCCTCGAATTCAACCTAATTATGAAGAAAGAAACCTATATTACAATCTATAACAACGAGGAATAAGATTTTACAACCGTCCATATGATCGACGAAGAGCGAAAAGAAAACACAAATAAAAATAAGCTTCGCTTTGTGTAGAAAAGAATCGACGATGTGTAACCAAAGTACGACACGAGACAAGGGATCAATTAAAAATCGCATCGAGCCAATTCGCGAGTTAGAATCTGACCTAAAAAACAATCGTGAGTGGAAGCTGCGAAAGGAAGGAGCCGCAGAATCCAGTTTTCGAAGGACGAAAACTTAATCTACCGAACTCTCGACATTTCGTCGGTGCCGGCGAAGCAGAAGGCGCGGGGAGGTGGGGTCAGGGCGAACGAATGACGTCAGGGGGCGACGCAGGGCGTCGAACCCTCGTTGGCAAGCGAGCGAAGGGGTGCATCGACCTGACACCCCCAGTGCCTGGCTGGCCATCTATCCGTCCTTTTCTTTCACACATTCAACTCTCAGCATCTCTGTTACAGCCGGAACAAGGGGAAAGGACAGAGCCTGCTGTAACGCAGGACATCAATTTCAGGATGAAATTATGGCATCTCTCAATGACGCATATTACACGTGCGCATTTTTTCAGATCAATCCGATATTACACGTTTGAAAAAATATTTATCAAGAATTCATCGTTTTTACGGTTGATATAATACAAGATCGAATTGATTTGAGAAGGACGAAGTGTATGATGTTAAGAAAAAGGATGATATTTCTGTAGTAAGATAGACGAAATCTCACAGCACGAAAAGCAAGCGTACAGTGCAGCAAGGGAGAAAAGTAGGTGAATGAGGTTGCCGGAGAAGAGTATCCACGGTGGTGGTGGTGGTGGTGGTGGTGGTGGTGGTGGTGGTGGTGGTGGTGGTTCTATCGCCGACACCACCGCCGTCGTCGCCGCCGCCGTGGCTGCTTCTTCAACGAGATATTTTTGGAATTGTCGCATTAGGCATTCAGAACAAACATCAACTACGCACAAACTGTGCAGGTTTCTGTACGCGTCCGCCGAAAAGAAATCTGCGCGATCGAACGGCGACACTGGTCGATATGACCTTAATATTTATCCCGCGACGAGTCAGGAGGAGATAGTTACAAGGTAAGCATATCGATTGGAAAATATTTAGGAAGGTCGGCGACGTCACTGACCTTCGACTCGAAGGACCTTTGTACGAAAATGGACATGCTTACGATAGTCATCGCTCTATTTTCTGCGAATCGAATCGATATCGAGCAAAAATATATCGTTCGTTTCATCCGTCCTAAAGGAACTTTGCCGCAATAACCTTGATCAATTCTTTAGAGCTAGAGAATTAAAGGGAAAGCGCATTATATATTTAACGAATTTATCGAACAACGTCGAGGCAAGCAAAGGCAATCGGTTTGAAAAAAAGAAATGAAAGCGAAGAGAACTTTGGTATAGGTTCGCGGATTTCTTGAGTGTATCTCAAAGATAGACGCGTGCTTGAAGCAAATAACTCGAAGGAAAATATGAAGACTTCAGGCAGACCTTAAGTGGTTGATGCTTGGGGGCCAAAGCAACCCTCTTCTAAGCAGTTTTCTAGCGAGCGAAAAGAAGACGGGAAGGGACGAAAAAAAGAACGAGGCGAGAGAAAAAAGATGAGAAAGAGAGAAAGAGAGAGAGAGAGAGAGGAGAGGAAGAGAAAGAGGGAGAGAGTCATCTTCGATGGGCCACGTGGTGCGGCGTGCGCGGGACAATCAATGCAGTGACGTCACTGACTGTCCGACCAATCGCAAGATAGCTCCATTCAAACCTGGCAGCCTCGGCCTCTGAGAGGAAAGTCGTCGAGTTCCGTCGGGCTTTAGCCCGACTGCAGTTCGGCCTCGATCACTGAGACGCGCGAATTCGAGGATAGATCCGCTCTCTTGAATACTTTGCTCTCGTTTCTCGTTAGATAGATTTCGTCACAGAAAATAGTCGAGCTTCGTCGAGATCTTCGTAGAGTCAGATTTTCGCGTGTCTCTAAGATTCGATCGTAGAATGGCACCAAAAAAATATGCGAGTTTTTATTGAAGAAATTAAGGAGAACGTGGTTTGTCTCGGAAGAAATTAAATTCGTTAGAAATTGTAAGAAAACGAGCCTTAACGGTAGACTTAACGCAAAATAATTTGACAATCTGAAGTGTACGTCGGGAGAAAATATTGTCGCTAAAGAGGATATCAGAAAGTGTCGCCTGGGTGTTTCGATTGTTGCGGAATGTCGTAAGTAGTCAGTAGTACGTTTTGTTGGCGGGGAAATTTATGTACTTGACTTTCGGACAAGTAAATAGCGATAGATGGTACTTGTTTCTAACGACGAAGTTTCCTATTAAATCTTTTTGGAACGTAGTTCTTTGAATCGTCGATTGGTATTAGATTAAATGCAAGAGAACAATTCATTAAACCAAAGATCATTTTTAGATAGGATAAATAGTTACTATTTAAGAAATCGAAGATCATTTCGATGCAACAATACTGACAAACGAACACGTGGTCCGAGTAAAACCCAAACACACACCCACGCAAAATTTCCGACAGACAACACTATAGCTGAAAAATCACGCATACCTTTCGCTTTCGCTTGAGAACGAAATATTGCAATTCTTTTTTATTTTCTTTCTTTCTTATTTATATGGATGGAATTTCAAACGTTGTAGCCAAAGTGTAAAAATTGAAAATATCACATTCTAAATTTTGCAACAAATCTCCGTACTTAATTTGTCCATGACACTTTAGCTTTGAAGCATTTTCTCCAACAGCTTTTAACGCAAACACGCTCTCCTGCCGAGAATTTAAAGGTCATTTTCATCCGTAAACATGTCCTTTGCAGTTTTTCAATAGAACCTACAGCATCAAATATAGTCCGTGCAATGTTTTCTGCGACGATCGATTAATCAATTAATTTTTAAATTATTCATAAAAAATTCAACGGACCCGCAAGTATGACGCAGCTCTAGCAGGTAGCGTCATTGTCCTACTTTTCACCCGGTGCATTCGATTCAGCGAACTGGTCGCCGTTTTTCTAAGGTAAACCTACATTTCGAAATTTCAATATTTACTACGAAAAGTTATAATTCAATTCCTAGTATTTTAGGAAGAATAACTATTGATTCTTTCCAAAAGAAAAAAGAAAAAGAAAACAATTTCAGACACAAACAATAAAATCCCTCTAACATATTTATCGAGAAGCTTTAAATTAGAATTTCGGGAACTGTAACGAACGGTATTGAAACGAAGGTAATCGATTACTGGAAAATGAAAATCGATCGTGAAACAAAGAAAAAGGCTATCTAAAATATTTTCTTTTTTTTCCACACTGTTAATTGGATCAAAATATGCTGCACTACTTATCCTCGCCATCCTGCACCTTCCTGCGACCCCCTTTGTCCCTCGACAATCCTGTACATCGACACTCTGTTCCCCTCTTTTCCTTAGAATGCACGTCACCTCGGGGGAGGTGGTGACGTCAGTAGAATGCGGACACAGGATTGGCCGTTACCTCACTGACGTCATAGAGACAGACTACATGCGCTTGTACCCCCTACCCCTAACTCTTCTCATGCTGGCTGCAATAGGCATCGGGAAATGGTGCATGACAGTTCAAAGCCCCAGTTTTCCAAGGCTGTGCGGACCGAGAGGTCGCCGTACGTTACACCTTCGTCAACCTGACGTACCTTCCTTCTCTTCCCGCGTTAATTTCTCCTTTTTCTTCATCCTCCCCTATTTGTACAACTTTTTCTCCGTCTATTTATTCTAGTCGTTTATCTTTTTCTTTTATCGTAAAAATTAATTTTCCTATAGTTAGAAAATCCATCGATGTCGAAACTTTCAAATCATCGAGTCATGAAACTATACATATTCTAAATATACCAATAGTTTCTCGTGGCTAGTCCTATTTCCTACGTATTTATTTATGCAGCGTTTCTTTTTCTTCTTTCGAAGACAAATTTTGTTATAATATACGTTAAACGATTCATCTCGAAACACCTATCACCATGTACCTAGTGTCTTGTGGTTGTTCCTATCTCTCACAAAATCTCCAGTGTTTGCTCTTCTTTAGAAAATTTTACTCTGCTACGTTTTCGTAGCAGGACGTATGAATCGATCTTCGAATAAGAAATCTTATTTGCATTCGATCCCAAGTGTTTCGTCCCGTAAACACGATTCGCGAGTGAAAATATATCGCATGTGACGAAAGATTTGCTTGGTAAAGATCTACGTAAACTTACCTTTGTTTCTCATTCACGTTAATCGCATAACGAACCTGTTCACCAGGTACATCTTTGATCGTGTGACATCGAGTTTCATAAATAAAGCCCCATTGAAGAGGAGCTCACAAGGGATGGAGTAGCATGACCCGGTGACCCAGATTTCCTATGACTTGCGTCATTCACAATCTCTCCCCTCCAAGTAGTACGACAACGACACGCACCTGAAATAGAGAGAGAAAGAGGATGAGTGAAGAGAGATGAGATCAGATTGATTGTGAGTGAGTGAGAGTGCATATCCTACTAAGCAACCTCCGATTTCGGTAACTACTCTCGGTATTCTTTCAAGGACGTGCAGCTACATCCGGTGATTGAAAACGGCGATCAGATTCATTGATAAATATTGCGAGTGTTGAGTCGCTGATTCGCGGAAGATAGTGATCGAGTGTCAATTTGTTCGGACGATAAAACTATTTAGAAAGTAGTATATGTACGTATATCGTTGATAGTTCGTTAACAGTGATCATGGAGGAGAAAATTTAGATGTTTCATGCTCTCTTCTATTTTCGTTCTCTGCATTCCTACAAAGTTCTTCGTACGATACAACACGCCAAGCCAACGTATCGAAATAAAAACCTTCTTGAGGATTGAAGTCGTTGCACTTCTGCCAAAATATCCAAGGCCCATGGTGTGCTGTTGCCTGGCAACCATCTTAGGTCAATGGAATATACATTCATGGGAGAAACTGGGTCAACCCACGAGACGTTCTAGGTGTCTCCTTAAGTTGTTCCACTGGAAAGGTACGTAGTACTTCACAAGCCTCATACGGTAATTAAGCTTGAAATTCTTCGAATCATAGTTCATACGAAGAATACAGCTACGCAGATCGAGCCAAATATTTCTGCACCTCCGGTAGAGATCATCCATCCACTTAACAGATGCATCATACTTTCAATGATTATTTCCACAGGTAAGTTTTCAGAATTATCGTATTTCTATTTATTTCCGTCGAACTCTGCTTTTAACTCGGAAGCACAAGATAAGTTAATTGCCGCTATAAAATTCCCGCCATAAAAGTTAAATCGAAAGAAAAACTGCGAGCAATAAATGTCATTGGCTAAAACAAGGTAGCTGTAGAAAAATCACGCATCGTTGAAAATGTTGAACAAGCCGCCCTTGGCTTACCTTCTGCTGACCTGAATACCTATATATTAGGTGGCGCGCTATTTATAGAACCACCCCCGATGAACGACCCCAACAAGCGCGACGTAAAGAAGCTCGGTTCTCAACGCGAACAAGGAAATAATTGTGCTTTGCTTTATCGTGTTTTGTTATCGATATGCGATATCGAGATAATTCTGGAATGCAAAAACGAATTAATTTCAATTAACCGATTTCACTAAAAACAATCGCTTGTCCTTAACGAAACCTAATGCCAAGTATACCATCGCTTCGTCTTTAAAATCCTGACGGCTCTATTGCTATATATTTCACTACGTGTTAACTGACCTTTAAAACATTGCTTGCATGGTCGAATTATTTATACACAACTTGAAAATTTCACGTCTGAGCTATAGTACACCGCTATTAATATTAGTCCTAGTTTTCATTACGTTCAATTTCGCACCAGAATATTCTCAATCAATTTTCACCACCAAAATACGAAAATTGCACTTCAACTATACTCTCTTATATCTGTTTTTTGCCCCAGTTTCGCTGTACCTCTAGCTTTTCCCATTGTAGCTGTTGAAACGAGTTCAGTGTCCTGATGTAGTCAACTTTTCTTTGACGTCATCATATGACCCACGTCATGGATGCGACATTATCGTTGACATTAATTCAGATTTAAATACGCTTTAGTGTAACTGTATAATCATTGGCTGTTAACGATCGAATGTCATATTCTATGTAAAAAAAGAGAATTGCTTGTTCAACCTTGAACAACCCCCTTAAAATGTTCGAGCGTTATAACATCAAAATCAACACAGGGTGAAAATTGTAAAAAATATGTATTGTAAAAAAAAAGAGAAGAGAAGAACAAGAAGGATAAACAAGTAGCAAGGCTGCAAACTGCAATACCAAGGTAGGTCGATAAATGCATGACACATCGGTAACCCTAGTGCAAGGGTTGGTAAAGGAAACAAGTGGTTTGATGACTATTGGTAAATGTGGCAAGAATCGGTTACAAACATACTAGGATGGTTTAGTGTCCGGACTACGAAAAGTTGCGTTACTCGAAAGAAAATCGTGGTCAGCGCGCAGTGAGAGATGTCTGACCGAGCACGGGACACTTCTACTTGCGAACCATTGCCCTACTAACGCTAAGGCTTTGAATGGATACTGCTATCGTTTTATTAGATGATTATGCTATTGATTGCTGTATTACTTTTATTATTAAAACATTAAAAGATTCGTTTTTTTAATATTTAATGAAAATATTATTAGCGCTAAAATTAACGTCGATATGTATAGTATTCTTTTTAATGAAACTTCGTTATGTAATATCGACTTTCTTTCACGTGACTTGATTCAAACATTTATGAAATGTCTGATAAATTTCGTTTCCTAAACCTGTAATAGTTAGCTTTCATTATAGATATTAATCTCGTGAATATTTAAGAACATTTACTATCGCGCTACCAGCCACGTTTGAATACACAATATAGTTTTAGCATGAAACATTTTAGCATGTTCCTTCTAGCAACAAAAATTTTTTAATTATTCAAAAATTAGAAAATAAAACAGTTGTATAAAATTTGCGAACATCAAACAACCCGATTAGTATTTCTGGAGCATACCAGATGGCGGGTTAAACTTTGAGAAACCGACGAGTTATTTTGGCAAACGCACCGTACACGATCGGTGTTCCACAAACGTTTAGTTTATTAATTCGGAAAAGTAAATTTCTAACATACGAGTGTTGTGACGAAACGGAATAATTAGAAATTATGTGAATACGTGAGATCGTGTAATCTGGCACGTCGTGATACCGGCCGCCGTCGGACAAATGCTACCGTTGAAGATCGAGGCTTTTTAGCGGTATAAACAACATTTTAAAAAATCGAATTTAATATACGTACACTTTGTCTCCTCGTTCTGTTATTGCACAAATTTTCTTTGTCTCTATCAAAGAATCAAATTCTTGCTAATTTATCTAAACGATAAAGAACGACTCGTTAAATATGCAGAAAAAATCCTCTGTTTGTACTGATTTTATTATCTAATAAATTTAAATTTGGTGATTGAAATAAAATGTAATATGGAGATTATAGTGTAGCGATTAACCTTTGCAAAATAGATTTAAATAGCATGTCTAGTTAGATACTGGTGCCTGCTACTCGCATAAAATCCAGCATGATCATTTTTTAAACTATTGTCTTTTTTTACAATCTTTCGAAATTTCTAACACAGAACAGAAAATTAATATAATTAATTACATGTTTAGAAATCTATATAATGATATATAATTAACATAGCTGTTAGTAGTAAATGAAATTTAAAGTAACAAATGATATTATTATACATATAAAATGTGTTCCATTGTTAACAGATAAACAATATTAATATTTGTTGTAACATTTATTTTGTTATAATTCAAAATAGTTAATATTTTAAACTGCCATTATTTCAAAATCCAAATGGACATATTACTTTTTAACATATCATGTCTGTATGAACTAGATTCTACATTTTTAATAGTTTAACATTCAGAACAGTTTAATATTAAGCGCTTAATTTTTAACGAAAACTCAGATAGAGTGTAATTATATGTAGACCAGCAGAGCGATATTTTGAAAAGCTGGAAGTCTTAAAAACGAACAACGGAATCTCGTTAGAACCAAAAAAATTGTAATTCACAGAAGAACTCTATTTTTCTACGCCAATGAGATTGACAAGGCTTCGCGTGGGGTGGATGAGATTAATCCCGTTTACCTCAAGCAGATTTAGGGCTTCTTATGCAACTTCACGTGCGTATATTCGTATGCAACTGTCTAGGCACCTGTATGCAACGTTTCCTTCTTTTTTCCAAATATATTTCTCTTAATCTAATCATTGCAATTAATCTACTTCTCTTGCTAAAACGTTTAGATATCTTACTTTGCCTTTCACCTTTTTCAATTCATTTGTTCTTGTTTAAAAAACCTATATAAATAATAACTGTTCATTGCTAAGAAAAACACAATGTTATATATAATAAATTACATAAATTTATTCCCTATTGTGCGTTGTATATTGTTAAAAAAAGGTGCGGACTTGTTTATAGACCTAGAATATTATTGCAATAGCCCAACAGTTGAATATGCAATACTTTGATTTATCAAAAGATGACGAAAACCAAAAAGAAATATAAGTGACGCACCTTTGTAAAGGGACTTGGTTTGAAATCCTAACTCGTGCCCACCCTTCTGATATGTAATACCAATCTGACACTGCAGTGTATGGTTGTCCACTATATCGCATAGCAAATTCTTTGTACAATGGCGTCAGTATCATTATTTCACTATAGACAAGAACATACATGACGTTAGGAGAATCGCAAAGTTATACTTGTAATCCTTCTCACCATTTTTGTAACCATCACGCTGAAGATGGAAGAGGAATCAACTGCAAGAACGAAGAAAATGACAACACCAAAAACGGAATAACATAGGAAAGCCGTCTTATGTTTCTGTCTTATTTCATTGTAAAATTGCGATATGAAATATGACACAAACTTAAGTTGGGTCCCTATATGATCAACGAATTCTCCATAATTTCGTGGGAAACACTTACGCCTTCTAACAAGAAATGAATTGAACCAACTTGACCAATCGAACCAATTGAACAACTTAAGCAAGGTATACAAATTCCATGAATTTTGCAACTAGAAATGCATGATTATAGATGCATGTGCAATGTACATTCTATGCACGATTCAGATCTTCCGTTTACTATTCACTTTTACAGGCTATCGTGGATAAAAATTCACCCTAGCACAGCTTTTCTAGTTTAAAATGTTAAAGAAGGTAACAGGTAGAATCAACGTTTTCAATGTGGATTAAAATAGCAACGTGCTGCGATAACTATGTTGCACAATTGAAAGAAATTGTTATTTCATGTGGATTTTGAATATGATTACTTATCCACTGCATATGTGCTTCCCATATGATAGATTTTAAAATAGGAAATACATAGCGTTTCATGTATCGTCGTGACGATTATAAGTCTTAACAATTTAGAGTTTTCGACGAGATCGTACGGCGTACAGGCTTCACAGTGAAAGAATTAAATGTTTCAGTATCATTATGTAATATTACTGTGATAGATAAAAAGCAAGAGCCCTTATTATGAAGAGCAGAAAAATTATTTGCTACAGTGTTTACAAATAATAAAACTGCGATAGTTTTACCACAGGACGATAATATTAAAACAAAATTCGCTTGGGGTGAAATTTTACCCATGATAGCCTTTAAAGGTTAAAGAGAAACTTAGCTCGATTTCTGTATGCATCTTCTACATAGCATATTCGGCAAATCTTTTTCACGCGTGTATTCGTTATCACAGCGTGATCGTATACTGGAAAACGGCGGACTAGACGAACGAAGAATAATTAGAACACGGAAAAGAAAGTTGTCGATCGGTGGAAAGATAGACAGAAAAAAGGGGACAGCGGGTACCGGTGGAGTCAGTGGAGGAGTCCCAGGTTAGGCCAGGCAGACGTGAAGCCTGAGACGAGGATCCAGGGGTGCTAAGCCCTGAATCCTGAGAAGTGTCCAGAGCTTACTCGGCTAGTGTTACCCCCCGCCGTCACCGTCCTCTTTTTCTTTCTCTTCGCTGTTGTCTCTTCGGTCAGAGGGAACGTACAGCAGGGGCGTAAGGTTAGCTAGATGACTCCTCATCTTCATCCGCTTCTCGCATTCCACCCTTATTCCAAACACAGCTCCTTCACTGACAGAACTATCCGTCTCAACGACTCGTCCTTCCTCCAAATTTCAAGTTATAGTAGGAAATCAAATGGGAAATATCCAATTGGTTATTAATTGACGAACGACGGTCCTTCGGTGAGCCAGGGCAAGAAGTACTTTTACAGAGAAAACTGGTTCTGTTCTATCTAGAGAATTTGTTAAATGGAACTTAATGACTCGCACTTCTTACACTGCTTTCTAGCATTGATGTTCCTTGCACACGCTCTAAGCCATCGTTCTCAATACTCTTTTGATATCAGATAAATTTGTGCAACCAAGATTGACAATGATTCTAGCTTGATTTTTCACCTGACAACTAATGTATCTCGTGTCCTTTATCACATGACCTCCTTCGTGGGAAGCCGTAAAAATCGTCGACAGTCTACATTGATAATATCCCTGTTAGTTTTACTCTATAGCCGCGACTACGTCAATCTAAATCTATTAGCCATCAAATTTAAAAAAAAAAAGCTATTAAACTATGAGAAAGAGGTTTTAATAAATGGTTTCTCTGACACGGGTACAATATGATACTACTTTGAAAATATCTGTAATAAATTCGAAAAAAGAACTCTTTTGGGAATAAGATTAGAGTAGAAAGCGTGAATTATAGATGTTTTAATAATGATAAATCGTGAATTTAATGCGACAATTATGGTCTAAAGCAAGGCATAAAAATTAGGTCGCCCTAATACCGGATCCAGCTATTTAACGGGGTACCTGCTTCGCGTTGGTATGTATGTGAGATACGTTTTAAGGATTCACCTCTTCACAATATCATTAAACACCACTACAGACAACGAGACTGCTAACAGACGGCGATAGCCAGGTCACAGGGTGAACTGAAGTTATATAACGAAATAGAAAGCATTTATGTAACTGACAAAAACATAACATATAGATCCTAGAAAGGCCATCAATAAATTTATTTCGTTAATAGAGATCAATTTTTGCTACATGCCCCTTCGAGTATAAGAATTCAATGTGCGTATGTGGTCCAAAGAAAATATATTTAGAATAATGAAATTGCTGATAAAGTCAACTTTTTCAATACAGATACTAAAAAAAAGATCAAAATATAGATAAAATGAACTATTGATATTTGATCATGAGCAAACATACCGTCAAATATCGCATAACACATGAATATTGAAAAAAGAGAAGAAAAGCTAGGCAAGCAGAGTGTACCTGTGTCTGCTATTCGATCGTCCAACTTCGGTAACGCAAATACGATTTCGTTCGTAATGCCTGTGCCCTTATTTCCCAAGAAACACGTGTCTTGTGACCTTAAAGGAAAATGTTGATTGGCCGATGCAGTCTAAAGCCACCCTGCCATTGGTCGATGGATTAGATGACCACGTGGTGTCCTAGTATATAACCAAGGGTGAACTAAGAAGGTATCGGCAGTTGTGCTTGGAACATGGACAGAAGTGCAAAGATCGTTGTTTATTAACTTGCGCCTAGCTTCGATCGCGTAGTGATACCGAAACAATTTAAAAAGAACGTTGATCAAGTGCGATTACTCGGAGGTTCTGTTTGGCATTTACTTGTCATACACCGTACAACCCTTAGTGGATAGAGCACGCTTCGTCCCGCATGAATTTTATTATTTTTATACGTGAACGAAGTGAGTGGAGGAATATAACTGGACCAATTGAAAGGTGTACCTCGATGCTATGATGTGAACATCTCGATATCAGATATTGTTCTCACAACTTTTTGGAACAAGGTTGTTAATTTTGGAGTAACTATGATTCTGAAAGGGGCATCCTTGAAAAATGTTCTAGCCAGCTTTTAACAAAAATTGTCGAGTCACAGAATCTTCACTTGTGGATATCCACAAATCTGTAATAAAAGTATAAGAAGATATTTTATTCTTTATAGAACAAAATTATGGTTGAATTTTGTAGCGACATCGATTGTAACGATTGCTCAAAATTGATCTCGATCACTATCAGTCGTGTTCGGCGTTTCTAACTTCCGGTGAATACGGGAAAAAAGTTAGCCTAGATGTGTACAAACTATGGAAAGTTCATCGTAGAAATGTACGGGTAGGAAAATCGAAGGCGATGAATTTTGTATTCGAGTCGAACTATCCTATCAACCTATAGAACAACCAGATGTCCGATCCCCACAACTTATCTTGGTATGGATATACTTTTCATGTATTTACATGGACACGAGGTATCTATTACATATATGTTGTTTCTTCGTGACCATTAGAAATGTGTTAGTATAAATTCGAATAAATTAGTTAAAAATGTAATTGGACGATGCATGATGAATATAGAAGTGCATTTTTCGTTTGAATTGAACATTGTGTTATAAAGAGAGAGTACACGAAGTTGAAGAATTTCTGTGAAGAAAACAGCTCTAAACAAATAAGAGGACATCTAGGAAATTACTACTAAAGCGTTGCATTGATTTCTTAAAATATTTAGCATAGAATCACTATCCGTACACAGTATATATAAGAGGAAATATGTAGACCACATCACTGACATATGGTAAAAGAAGGTGCTAGCCAAGTTATACTTTACTCGTTCATTCATTATATCTATACATATTTTATTACTTGGTATCCCACTTTTTCAACTATCAACCACGAGAAAAGTGAGATTAAATAAATCGTAATAAGGATAATAACGCTATCTATAACGATTAAATTCTATGGAACAAAAGGAATTAGGAAAATCGTCCTCAAACGCGAATCGAAATCTATCGAATAATTTATGCTATACATACTAGATAAAACTCGTTTCCTATGCTTTCTTTTATTTTAATACATTGTTTCTGTCGCAGATGTTCTATGCATTTTACAACCATTTAAGCTGTGTAACTTCGGGAAAAAATTATTCAAGTGGAAACCATTCGCATAAGAAGAAGATAAAAACAATAATGGACCCTAATGCAGCTGCTGGCCACTGCACAAGATTAGACATAAGACTCTTGTGCGTGTGACAGCGGCTATGATGGGGCTTCCACGAAGCATCGATGGTATGACAAAATCAGATGTTTCACAAGTAAGATTTCTAAACGGAAATTATACAAATCTTCTGGATCAAAACATGAACGAATTTTATAATTTCTCTGTAGTACAAAATATGGAATTTAGTATATGACATAATCATTGGACAAAAATCTAATTACGTACTATATTAAATATTTAAAAACTAATATTCACCAACCAATCTATCTTTACAAGGTACAATAAAATTCTAAAATTATTGATAATAGGTATATTAACTTTAAATCTTGCAATAAACATTATAGAAAATCTTATAATATAACATATTGAATAGCTTGAGAGTAATATTCATTTACAAATATGTTTTTACAATGCATGATAAAATTCTAAAATTTCTCTCTTATTATAAATTTTACAAGTTATTATAGAAGACCTTATAAAACTTTTAAAGCTTCTATTAATAATAACTGTTAAACATTTATAGAATATCTTAATTACTGTCTTAACTGAAAATATAAAATACTTATAAATTATAAAAATGTTCTTTAAACCCTGATTTCTGTGACCATTTCTCAAGTCATAGTTACCTCCAAAAAATGATGAGAAAACGTAAAACATTACATTGTAACATAATTGTAATATAGTAATTTCTTTAATATGACAATAAAATGTTAATTATATCTATATATTATGATCATTATGTGTAAATTCCCACTCTCCTGGAATACATTTCCTCCTATCCTTTAAATAAAATAAAACTGTCTAGAAATTAATATCAGATAAAAATTTGTTTACAAAGGAACAACTATTATTCATCAAATGCAATTAGATCTATTTATGGCCTGTCAATTAGATAATATTGTTTGACAAAGTACATTTGTACATTACATATACATAGTCCTTTTGCTGTAAATCCATTAAAAAATCATATGATTGATAAAATTGATACCATAATGTTAATATCAAATGCATTATTTATATTGAAGACAATTAGATTAATTATAACCTGGATATATGTAAACGACGTCGCACATAACCTATTAGTTGAATCTTTTCATTTTCAATAATAAGCTAATATGTCATTGAAGTAGATTATTATATAAATAATAAAATAAGAAAGATGTATAATTATGTACTCTATTCATATAAACCCAGAATAGTATTATGAAATAACATTAAAATTATAATATTAATGTCACATTAACATAAACGAAATTTTCAAAGTAGAAAATTCAAAATAATATTTAACATAAATTTAACTATGAACAAAATTTGTAAAAAAGAAAATTTAAAAAATCTACCTTCAATATTTAAATTGAAATTATATCATGAAGTTCATCACAATAGTTATACACTTGCATATCATGCATGTGCGTTCCGAAACCTAACCAAATTAAATCATTGACACTCAGACTTTCTTCCTATTGGTCTATCCTATTGATATAGTGGGAACTCTCCGAACGCACGTAATTCAAACAACATTTAAATCCAAAAAGGCAAAGCTAAAAATATTCATCAATTTAAGAATGCAAATACTAATAAATTTAGAAGTCCATCGTACGTACCCCTTTATTGTAAATTATAAGTAATAATTAAACATATGGAATAATAATTCAATCAATTCAAAATATAAAAAGAAATAAATAACAATCTGTAACAAACATGTTTATCACAACGCTGCGAAACGCTAAATCATTATATAACATTAAATTTTTTAATTTGTTATGTTTGTATTCAAGGTCAATTTTGAAAACGAAATCAATAAAATGTGTGCTGCGCGCTTGCGTGTGTCACAACTGCGCATCATTTGCTTGCAGTCGGTACATCGTGAAGGTCTGCGAAATTAGTGTTATTATATGGTGCCTTTATATTTGCGCTCTACTTTAACGAAATTAACTACAATGAAATCGAACATCATGGATCTAGTTAGACAAAATTTTCACAAAGACTGTGAACAAGCGATTAATAACCAAATTAACTTGGAATTGTTCTCAAGTTACGTCTATCTGTCTATGGTTAGTCAACATATCGATTAAGTGGCTATTCTTGACGTTAAATTTTCTTTAGCAATAAAATTTAAATAAAAAGAAACATTTTATTTCCTATACCATTATTTTCGTCACAAATACTTTCGGTGTTTTTATTTCATGTTCTATTATCGTGATTATTTTTGTAGGCATATTACTTCGATAGATGCGACGTAGCTTTACCAGGTCATTATATGTATTTCAAAAAAGCTTCAGACGAAGAAAGAGAACACGCCATGAAATTTATGACTTATCAAAACAAGAGAGGTGGCAGCATCACTCTGACACCTATTGAAAACCCGCCAAAAGATGACTGGATCAGCGCTCATGACGCTATGACGGAAGCATTGAAGCTAGAGAGACAAGTTAATGAGGTGTGTATGTTTATTAAAATTTTATTTCAGATGTAACAATTATTGTTATTAGAATAGAAAAGTAATTGTATACAAAATTATATGAAAATAATATTCCTATATACATTTTGATTATGTCTTATTTCTTTAGAATGTACTAAATACTTTCAATTATAATTTAATTCCATTGATATTTTTAATATATTAACTTATTCCCTTTTATAGATTTTTAATATCTACTCTTTCAAGTGGGGGTGTAACTCAGTGGTAGAGTGTCCGCTTCGCATGCGGAAAGTCCTGGGTTCAAATCCCAGCTCCTCCAATCTGACTTTTTTCTTTTTTTTTTCTTTATAAATTTGCAACATAAACATTTTGGAGTAGTAAAATGTAATGTTTTTTAGTGAAATATAAAGTATATAAATATTTTTATAAATATTTTATCATTTTCAGAGTCTTCTCCAAATACATGCCTTAGCGACTCGACACAACGATCCAAACTTGTTAGATTTCCTTGAAACCGAGTATCTGAAAGAACAAGTGGACTCTATCAATGAACTTGCCAACCACATAACGAAATTAGAAAGAGTTGGCGATGGTGTAGGAGTACATATCTTCGACCAAGAACTAAGGGAATAAAACGTCCGTTTAAAAATTTAACACTATTATTGTAGTAAAAACGTCAATATACTATGCATAGACAGAGAATGAGTAAAAACTTGTACATTACATGATACTAATATGAGAAATAAATACAATATTTTAATTTTTATTGCTAAAATAAATATATATGTACTTGTATAATTTTGAAGAGTGTTGCAAATTTCTGCATCAAATTACAAATACTTCCAAAAATTATTAATAAGAAATTCATTTCAGATTAAATTTACATCTTTTACCATGTTAAGAAGTGTGACAAACGTTATATATATTGTACAACATAGTGCTAACTTTGAGCGTAATAAAGCTTGATAATCCTGAATATATATAGTTTCTATTTTTGTTTCAAAAACATTTATGCGTGATGTCGAAAATAAATTGCGAATCGATAATATGACATATGACACGTAACATACGAATAAAAATGAAAATTTCTTAAAGAATAATTTTTATAATTAACGAAGTTCTTTATATCAAGAAATGCGTATGTAAATTGTTTGTAACTAGAGATAAATCATGTTAAAATTGCGTAGTGATAGAAAAATTCTTAGTGATATTTTCAACTCGTTTGTTCGACAATTATATACTAAAGAGTAAGTTTGTAACTTTTATTTATGAAAGAATCTAATATTGAGTATAATTAAAAAATGTAAGTAATCTTTTTGAAGAACTAAACTCTATAAAGGAATATGTAAACCAAAACTATTTCTTGCCAAATTTTTGGCAACCTCCTGCAAGGATGAATTTTGCATTGATAAACCTACGAAATGGCCAAGTGGAAAGCCAGCCAATTTTAAGTTTCATCAAGAAACTGAAACTATATTAAACGAACAAATAAATGCGGAACTGAAAGCTTTTTATCATTATTTGTCCATGGTGAGATAAGAAATAGAACTATTTGTTTCTTAAAAAGATAAATGAATATATAGTTCTTTTAATAGTAACATAATATTATCTTCTATAATATTATCTAATATTATCTTTAATGTAAATCGGTTATTTTCTATAGGCTGCATACTTCGGGCGCGCAGATGTAGCATTGCCTGGCTGTGAATCATTTTTCATGCAAATGCATCACGAGGAACATGAGCACGCTATCAGATTTCTAAATTACGTCAAAATGCGCGGGGGTCTTGTAAATTTATGTCCAATACAACCTCCTTCCGACCAAGATTGGAAATGTCCATTGCACGCTTTTAAAGTAAATAATTAAAAGAAAGAATTAAGTATTCTTTTAATAATATGCAACTTTTAGAACATGGTTATTAAATTTATTTAGACAGCACTGAATTTGGAATTAGAGGTAGCTGAAAAACTAGTAGCAGTAAATGCTGTTGCGGAAAAACATGGCGATATAAATGCTAGTGATTTTATTGTTACCGGTTTTATGGAAGATCAAATGAAGAGTGTGAATGAAATGGGAAGATTTGTAGCTGTTCTGTCTGGTATCGGTGATCAATCATTGGCACGGTTTATATTTGATAAAGATTTACTTGAACATTACGTTCAACCAAAATTTAATATTCTTCGTTCAAAACTGCGACCAAATAGTACTAACAAGTAATATTTCCGCTTTCTTATATCATATAGTATATGATATATCATGTTTATATGCAATTTTAAGTAACAATATATGTACATGTCAATTACATTATAGTAAAAGTGAAAAGTCTGGCGATAAAAATACTTGAAAAATATTAATAAAAAGATCATTTTTCAAACAGTGTATAACAATTTAATAAAATTTCACTTACAAAAAAAAGTAAAATTTTTCGTATGATAATAAATTAATAAAAAATGTGAATATGAGTTCGTTCAAAGATTAATCGCTTCGTTTTCATGCAATGTAATAGTTTGTGAACACACCGAATCAGTGAATAATGAAAACCAACTGTTTCGTATCATGCGTTGAGAACGACTTAGCATGGCAGAACTATTACATGCATTTAGTTGTGAAGATAAAGTTGCAATAAAAACAGACGTTTTAGTGACTAAGTAATTTCTCTTTGTCGAAATTAAATACGGTATTCGGACTTATTTAAATTTTTTATTCGTTATATTAAAGGATTTTAATCGCGGGGTTATTTATAATAAAGTGTAGTGCGAGTGTTAGATTTAGATCGGTAAAAAGATCACAATTATTGTTAATACGTAATTAACCCTAATTTTCATGAAACAGTTTTGTATTATTACGAATGGACGCGATTAATTGTTTATGGTTCGAGGGTAAGTTCAAGAATGGCTAGCGATTTGTCGAGTGAGTGTACGGAAACAGTTGGTGTGTTAGATGAGAAAGAAGAAGGTGAGATATCCTTGGAAGATGTAAGTTCTTCCGAGGAAGGACATTTAAATTACGGATATGGCACTAAAATTTCTCATTGTTCAAATTTTCTGTCGACTCAACAAAATGCAACGTGCTGTACTGCTCCTGCCAAGTTTTATCCTTCCAAGGGTTCTAATAGAAGAGGTAAATTAAATAATATAGTGTTTTTTTAAATATTTTTAACTTTATATTGTTTATATTGTTTATATTGTTATGAAAAATAAACCTTAAAGTAATATATTTTTTTATACCTTTTTGATTCATATATATTTGTAATATTTTGGGATATATTTAAGACATATTGTTATGAAAAATAAGCCTTGAAATAAAATTCAATTTTTTTTATTAAATATGAATATTAAAGAAATATATTTTTAATATTTTGGGACATAATTCATGTAAAACGTATTTCTATTTGATAACATATTGAATCTTTCTATACACAATGTATTATTATTCTCGACATATCATGTTCTAATCAAGTAGAAGTTGACCTTATTCTACAAGATGCAGTCCAGGGCAAAGAAAATCTTCATCAAATGAAAGAATCAGGATGTATTGGAACAAAACATACAGCTTCTACACTTCAAGAAAAAAATGACGACCTTGTGCCTATTTCAAGCGACAGTGATATGGAAATTGTTGGTCTTGCAGATAATTCTAAACAAATTATTATACGTTCTCCTTCCAAAAATAGAAAGAAAAAAAAGAAGAAAAAGAAAAGAAATCGTGTACTTTCAATGGATAATCTAGTTTCTTCTGCTACTGCAGATGTATCTAAGAAAGAATGCGCTAGTATATTAAAAGATGATGCGACAAAAAATACTTCTAGGCCACATCACAGAGAAATGAGTCCTATTCATAGAAGAAGTAGATCAAGAATAATTCCAAGATCACCACCCAAAAGACATAGATCTCTTATAAAAACAAGATCTCCTTTTAGAAGATCAAAATCGCCAATTACTCGTACTAGATCACCAGTGGCAAGGAGGTCTCCAAGAAGACTTAAATCTCCTAAAAGATCACCATACAGATCTTCAACAAAGACAATGCCTCGGAAAATGTCACATGTTGACTTAAAGTCATCCCATAATTATACTGATACTACACATAAATTACTAAAAAAAGTCAGAAAATTAGATTCAATGGGAACTCATTCATTAGAAGAAACTTTAAATAAAAATAAAGAGCATGCATCTTCATTAAAAGAGAAGTTAACAAATATGATGAAAAGTGCTTCTAACAATAATACTGATTTGACAAATTCTTCAAAAGGAAAATCTATAAAGGATATAAATAAAAAGGAATCTAATGATGCAGATGATGAAGAAGATTTAGCATTATTAAGACAGAAAGCTCTTGAAACGAAACAAAACAAATCAAATAAACAAAATGAACAGCTAAAGACTGAAACTATAAAACATGTGAGTGCAAATATGAATGATGATCAAGACGAAGAAGATTTGGAATTAAGAATGATTGCACTTCGTTCTGCTGTGTTAAAAAAACATCAAAATAGAATTCAAAAGGGAATTCAATTGGGAAAGTCCAAGAAATCTAATAGTTTTCGTAGTGAAAGTCCATTTAATCAAAGCTTTTTAGATAGCATTCCTATACCTGGAGAGGAAAATTCTGCATCACCACCTCATACTCCATTCCCTGTAAATGAAAGTGATCATACAGAGGATATGGAATTAGATACATATGTTGAAAGAGAAAAAGAAAAATTACCATATTCTCCAACAGACAAAATTACTGCCAACATATCTATGGATACAGAACTATTAGGTATTCAACCATCTGATGTATCATTCATCTCTCTTAATGGAGCAAATAATAGTCCAAATTTTAATACATCTATTACAAGTAATCAGGATGATCAAAAATCTTATCAGGAGAAAATTATTGAAAATCGAAGTTTTTTGCCAAATATTGCATATTATGCACAATCAGAAAATCCATTATGTGCTACAAATACAAATATACAATATTCATCGACTGACTTAACAGAAACTTTTAAATCAGATTTTATGAAAGTACATGATTCTCATTTAAATGTACCTTCTTACGAAAATACATGTGCTACTGTTAAAAGTGATCATATTTCCGAAGTTTTAGATATTAATTCAATCCAAGAAATGCCTTATTCTCCAACTGACACTCCTGTATATGATCCTGATTTATCACATGCTCTTCCACAAGCTCTTGGTCCACTAACTATCTCAAATTCTTCCTTAGTTTCTTTAGAATCATGTACTTCTAATACATGTGGGAATAATGAACAATATAATAATGTATCAACAAATCAACATACACAAAGTACAAAACAAGTAGACGATGTAAATGAAGATGAACAATTAAATAAAGCAGAAACATTTTCACTGGATCCAATTATTAGGTCTAATACAAGCTATCTTATGGAATCAATATCTCCTAGTAGTTCAATGATAACAATTGATGATCTTCCTGAAACCGAAGCAGATGTAAATCTATTAACTGATACTTTTAAAAATATAAAAACTTCAGAGTACATTCCAAATGTATTAAATAATGTTGAAGACAGAATATCAGAACCACTTTATATGAAAGGATTACCAGATGTTACCAAAGATACAAATAAAATACCAACATTAATTAATAGAACACTAGTTCCAGCACCAATTTTAAAAACAAACAAACAATTGCAACTGCCATTACCAACTAGAAAAAATACATTGCAACAAGAACCTACATTCAAAAGTGCAGAAATGCAGCCAGTTGTTATTAATAAAGAAAGTAGTACAAAGATAAATGCTTCCTTTAAACCTATAAAATTAATATCCTTTCCACAAAAGTCACATTCTATTTTAACTATACCAACTGCATTTCATGAAGATCTAACTAATGAAATATCTACAGATAAATCATCTCATATTTCACTAGTAGAAAGTAATCCCAGTGCAACTGTAGCACAAAATGATATAATTACAAATCCAAATAATACAGGTGATATTAAAATTCTAACACAAAAGAAAAAGAAACTGCTTAAAAAGGGATTAAAAAGAAAAAATGCTGCATCATTAATTGCAAAAAAACACAATACATTATGTACAAATGATGATAATGTAAATACTGTAGATAAGCAAATATGTAAATCAGATCAAGTTCTTTATGTAGATGATAAACAAAATCAAAAAGAAACTCAGACACAAATGGACCAGACAGATTGTATCCATATATGTATGTCAGAAATGTCCAAAACTATTGATGATAAACTAAATAAAATTTCTTTAGAAACTAATGAAGATAAAATACAGAGAAGTAATAATTCATCTAATGATACATCAGAACAAGGAAAGAGTACAGAAGACAGAAGACAAAGTCTTGATGAAGATGAAGATGCATTAAGGGCAATTTTATTAGCTTCTTTGCCAAAACGAACAAAAATCACTAACAGTTGTTCCAATTCAGTACCACTTACAACAACAAGTACTACATCTGCTGTACCAAATCAAGCATTTGTAAATCAAACTGTATCAAATACGGTATTATCTACAGTTAATAATTTACCAATTCCACATATAAATTTATGTGGTTCTGAAAACGATAAAAATCAATCAAATGCTGGAGAGAAAATATATAATGCTACACAGAAAAGTTTATCTCTTGAAAGTATTAAGGCTTCAAACACAGTAATTGGAAGGAGAAGATCAATTCCTGTAGCAAAAAGTCCACAGAAGAAATTTATAAAAAGAATTTCAATTCCTGCAAGTACAAAAGTTGTAAATAATGCAAAAAAATACCAAAATACAATGATTCAAAAGAGATTAAATTTACAAAGAGCTACAATTTATAACAAGCAAAAAATTGCAGAAAATGAAGTTCTATCTAAAATGAAATCTAATGACAGTAAATGGTCTGCTAATACAAAGGCATTGTCCGATACACAAAGGATTGTTATAAATTTGGAGTCTGATACAGAAAGTGATTCTGAATCTGAATGGCAAAGGAGTATACCTGCTTCTTCAGCACCTACTGTCACAATGGGTAAACATCAACCAGCAATAAATCCTACAGCAGAATTTGAAAAAAACTTAGATCAATTTTTACGTGCAGTACGGAAAAAGCAAGAATCTATGGCAGCTGCAAGACCAACTTTAGTATCACAAACATCTAAGAAAGATGCAATATTAATAACAAAACCAGAAAAATCATATTCATCCAATCTACAAACACCACTGGTAAGAATACTATAACAAAATATTCTATCATACATGAAATATTTAATTATCTGATTATTTTTACAGGCTGTTCGTCATTTACCTGCATCTCAACAAGAGGAATATCGACGGTTAAAACAACAAATTTTAGAACGCGAAAAGCTGAAGCTACATAAAACAATAGAAAACAACAGTTTAATAAAAAATAAAAATATGGAAGTAACTTCAAAACCCATATCATCCAATAGCTCAAGTAAAGAGTTATATGCGAAACTACATCATACAATACCCTCAAAAAGTCAAAGTATAAGTACACAACAATTAAATAAGGAAAATTGCTCTAAAAATTTAGCAGATTCAGTAAAAAATACCACTATATCAACGAGCAACATTCAGTCATGTATCAGCAAAATGTATGATGTTGATAAACAAGAACATGCAAATCCAACTCAAACAAAAGCACTAACAAAGTCAATAATAAATAATATTTGTGTATCTGCTGAAAGTAGTCCAAATAATATCAAAAACAAAGCAGTTGGAAACATGCAACCGACGAATATATCGCGAAAGAGTCCAACGAAAACAAAAACTTCACCTAGCTTAAAAATTTTATCTACAGATGAAGTAAATCGAAAATATGTACAAGTAAAAAATGATACGAACGATCGAGTGGTAACAGTAAATGATAAAGTGACCTTAAATAACGAAACAATAATCGATCGAAGTAAAAATATTTCTGGAAATAAAGATAGCAGTAATAAAAATATATATGATACTGATATAAACCAACTTTTATGTCCTACAAAGGAAGACGTTGTTTCCAATAATACTCCATTTGGTAATAACAATACACTGGACTCAGATACATCGACTATTATTTTATCAAGAACACCTCAAAGTTGGAACGAAAGTCTTAATACATCCGAATCTACAATATATCTTTCACGATGTCAGGAAGATACATTATTGACTTCAAGTACAAAAGATAAACATGACATTCATTTTCTATCGCCCAAAAACAATATATCACCAAAAGATATAAGAAGTATAGAAGAAAATTGGGAAGAAATTAAAAAAGATGTCAAGACAGAGCTAAATAGTCTTATTAATCTTTCACACGCGGAACAAGAACAACGTTTAACAGATACAGAACAAGAATTAGTTATGAAACGGTAACTAACTTTCCAATGAAAATTCATTAATATCCATTAAATTTTAATGTATTTCTATATAATAATTTTTTCATTTCTTGATAAAATAGCTATACAATCTTAGATGATTTGGCGAGGATGTCTCAAAATCTTCGTCAGTGGCATATGGAAAGAGATCTACAGACGAATTTAGCGGCTGAAGTCAAAAAGCTCAGGGAACAGCTCAAAGTTGCTGAAGAAAGATTACAAGTACAACGTAATCGTATTAATAATATAGGTCCAAAAGTAGTAGAAGCTCGCGGAAAGATCAACGCAGGTCGCCAAAAATGCTATAAACTCGCAATTATTTGTACAACCTTGGGAAATAGAATTGTAGGAAAAGATTATAAGTAATATATTAATAGAATCATTACTATTAATCTTCAAATCACTGTGAGCACAAAATATAAATATTTTTAATTCTTTCATCGTATCTCCTAGGATACCTGAAGCTGGAGCACAACTTTTAGATAATAGATTGAAAGAAGTAGCTAATCACACGCGGCAACTTTCCCGGAAAAAAGTACCATCTATTGACATTTCTGACATATACGAATTATCAAAACTGGAAGAAGCAACTGTGTCTAGTGCATGTACAGAAATTTATCAAAGTGATACTCTGGAAGAATCCAATACAACAATTTTAAACGAAAATGAATCTCTAATAAAATCTAATGAAATTAGAAAAACTGTACACTCGGAAGTTACTACAGTAAATGTAAGTGATACAGACAAGAAAAAAGATGTAGTATTAAATAATTGTGCTCCAAGCGTTAATGAAGAAAGTACCCCTACACAAAACAACCATGAACAAGAAGTATCTACAGAACAAACAAACTTAAGTGATAATCCTGTTCCTACTACTGATGTGCTTAACTTACAAGATGCTCAAAAGCGGGATAATAAGGTAGTGGTACCAGAAAATAATGTAATAAGGTCTACAACTTTAAAAACGGGCAGTAAAAGGAGGAATGCTACGAGACTTGAAGGGGAACTTTCAACGAAAAAAACACTTTTATCTTATGAATCAATATTAACACACTTTAAGGTACCAAGGTGGGTTTTTGGTTTCTAAATATTTGAGTAATATAGGATATTTATTTCTAAATAAAAAGTATACAGTGTTTTTCTAATTTTACTTTTACAAAAATTTCGAGTATTTTTTTTGTTGTTTTTATCATTCTTAACCAGGAACACGAATCCCAATGGCGTCCTTTGTCCATACGAACTGATGGGAACATGCAGTGATGGAGATTGTCAATTTATTCATCAAACAGGGAGCCATACCAAGTAGCATTTAGCTACCAAAATGGCATTGTTAAAATATACGTAAGGTGGTTTTAATCTTTAATCATAAGATTCAGAGGACATTAAAAAATAAAAATCCAGATTTTTATTGAAAGTGATCACACTTTTTTTATAATCTATTAACTTCTAAATTCAAACATTTTTTATTATAAGTAAATGTTATCACTTAACAATTACAGATGCTACTATTTCTAAGGATGCAAAATCCCACATAGATGGAAGCTGTTCACAAGCAGAAGTAACACCCGAAGATGGTAAGTTATCTTCATCACGGCAAGAGTTTGTGCACAAATTAAAGTAGCAATTTTATTATATAAAGATCATAAATTTAAAAAAAAGCAGAATTTTTAATACTGTGCTATTTCAAGCTTCTATTCTAACGAAAATTTAAAGAAAATTTGCTGCAAGTGTTTATTTTTTACATATGTAAAAAGTGTCATATATGAACTGCAAGTAACTAGTGTGATTAATGTAAAAGAGAAAGAAGATATTGTTGACCGATTGTTGAAGGCAGCCGAATGACTGGCCAACGTCGGGCATTGCAACAAATATTCATTTCATACTTCTATATAAGTTACCTCATAAAAGTCTTGTACCTGTATAATAAAAGATTAATATTTTTTTCTAATTGCGAGTTTATTTATTTTTAAACTTAAGTTTATATCCCTTAGCCATAGAAAACAATATACAATCTTCCTAAACTCTATATTTGTTACTAGGAAATTTCCCTTGATTTTTATATTTGTGTTAGATTAATTTGTCCTTAACTCTAAGTTCATCCCATCGACTAATCCATTCCCTTGGACATATAGATGTAAAAACTTGTTTAAACCAAGTGCATACGTCTGATCCCTCGCCTAAAGTACGTTCGCAACGATAGAAATCATGATACATTACCCAACAGCGTAATGTTTGATTTTGTTGTTGAAATCTAAATAACGATATTAAAAATTACTTTAATTCAGAATATGAAAAAGATCAATTTTAATCATATTATAGATGCCAATTAACAGAAAAGTAACATAGTAAAACAAACCTTGGATCTTCACCAGGAAATACAGATCGTACATGTCTCTGTTTGTCTTCCTGTTTAAGACATGGATCATCTTCGTCTACAGTTATAGTTATCTTTTTCTTCGGTTTTCTTTCATCTGTCGCGATATTATCAATCATTAGATATGTATCATTCGTATCATACGTATTATCTTCATCTCTTTTTTGAGAAGTAGTTTTCGTTTCATCCGAAATATTAATTTTATTGTTTTTATCAGAATCCATTATATTTTATATCCATAACTTAATTCATGTACATAAATAAAATATACTATTTATAATAAATTAATTTATAATAAGCGTAGAATGAATTACGCGAAACAAATAATACATGAGACAGAAAATTAATGGAGACGTGAATGTCGATTAGAGTATACTTTATTTTATTGTGACAATTCAGATTTTTTGAACATAATAAATAAAAATACAAATTTGAAAATGTAGAACTCCCTCTATGTGGGCAAAGGTTTATCATCAATTACTTATCAGTTGCTTATGAAGAATTATATTGTATAACAAATTTGAAATTATTTGATTTTTAATATCTCTAATAAATACTAAACTTTCTCTGTGACTATTTTTCATTTTAAATATAGAAATTTTTCGCCAAAAAAATAATAGATAAAATTTGTATTTAGTGCAGCCAACTGCGAAATGTATACAAATTAATCACAACTTCAGAGGCATGTGCAGTAGCACAAGATAAGGAAGGATGGAACAATACGTGTTTTGAAAAGTATTTTTTTGCTAATATTTAAAAACATAATAATATTAATATGATACCGTTAGGGAATTTACTTCTTTATGCTATTTTATTTGCAGTAATATGTATAATTGTGGTACGTTTCTAGGTTATAATTACTATTTGTATGTTATTTAAATTTGTATAAACGTGGCAATTCTATAGGTACATTAATATCTTATAATTATAATTTGTTTTATTAAAATATTGTATATATAGCTGCAATTATTTCTTCTGTATTATAATGAAATTAATTACATACTTTCAGTTTTCTATAATATTATTTGTAATGACAAAACCATATCCAGAAATATGGCAAGATGAGAAGGAAAAATACTTTTTCAATCCAAAAACGAAAAAAACAGAAGCTTTCCCGTCTTTATATGAAAAATGGAGCGTACATTTAAGTGTTATAGTACCAGCTTATAATGAAGAGCAAAGATGTAAATACTGATGCATTAACAGTAATGTTATGAAAACATAATGTGTTTATATATTTAATTTATAGTGCCAGTAATGTTAGATGAGTGTTTGGAATATTTGGAAAACCGTTCAAAAAATGGGTGTACTTATGAAGTGATTATAGTTAGCGATGGAAGTTCAGATAAAACTGTGGATATTGCTCATCAGTATGCATTAAAGTATGAAAACATTAGAGTATTAAATCTTGTTAAAAACAGAGGGAAAGGTGGGGCAGTAAGATTGGTTAGTAACAGAATGTTATGAAATTTAATTTATTATTATTGTCATTATCTTTTATCATAATTATTTTCATTTAAGGGTATATTAAGTGCAAGAGGAAGCGTAATATTATTTGCAGATGCTGATGGTGCTACTAAGTTTACAGATTTAAAAAAGTTAGATGATAATTTGAAAAATATATTAGGATGTAAGTTATTAGGTATAATATAAAGTAAAATTAAATATTTATAGTAACAAAACCATCTTTTCTAGTTGATTATATAGATAAGCCAAATGAAGTCAGTAATTCTCATGCAATAGTATGTGGATCTAGAGCTCATTTAGAGAGAGAAGAAACTGCTAAAAGAACCTTTTTTCGATTGCTACTAATGCATGGATTCCATTTCCTAGTGTGGTTTTGGGGAGTCAGAGGTATTAGGGATACACAGTGTGGTTTTAAACTTATAACACGTGAATCTGCAAGAGTTGTATTTCAAGCTCTACATGTTGAACGTTGGGCATTTGATGTAGAAATGCTATATATTGCAAGAATTCTAAACATTCCTATTATTGAGATTCCTGTGAATTGGACAGAAATTGAAGGATCCAAAATAGTCCCTTTCTGGAGTTGGTTACAAATGGGTAAAGATTTATTTTTCATTTGGTATAAGTATAGAATTGGGGCATGGAAAATAAAAAGATCTAAACAAACGTAATATAAATGTGCACAGAACTCAAAATATTTATAAATAAACCTTTTATTCAATATTTCCACTATAGATAACATCAGATATCATGTTTAACATAATTAGATAATATAATTTACATAGTAATCATGAAATATTTTTCCTTTGTAAGGAAAATTTATAAATATGAAAAACCATAACAAGCTTTATTTAATAACCTTATATCCTGTTAGGATGATAATAATCTTTATTTTAGTGAACAATCATATAAAAAAGTATGATAGACTATCATAAATGTTTTTAAAGAGAAAGAGAGCTGTTTGGTGTTTTAGATTAACTTAATCAAATTGAGCAAGATATATTACTTCGTTTATATATTTTTTCTTTTATCTATCATATGCATTGTAATATGTAATTATCATTATTAATAAATAACACTTTATGAAGAAGTAATTTTTAATTCAATTAGTATAGTTTATTTTATTCCGAGATTTTAAATAATTTTCTAGTAATTTCTTTATACGTACAGTAATATAGTACATCATATAAACAGATCATGACATTTATATACTGAATTCTAGAGAAAATCGTCCAAAGATCGAGTCGTGATTAATTGTAAAAAATTAACCTGGAAGACAAGAAGGTCCTCATTCTGCCCATACGTGGATATGCTATGAATGTCTCAAACAGAGGCAGAAACATTTTACTCGTCTTTGTCTGTCCCACAAGAACGCAAACTTTGTTGACTTTCCATGTTGATTTTTTAGGAGTAGACATGATTCAATTTTCGGATAATTTCCCCTAGCAAACATCAAGACCTGTTTGTATGATCTACAAAATATACTATATAGTTGAAAATAACCAGCCAAATAGTTAATATGATATAGTATATATAAACGTAGTATAGTAACTAGTAACCATACGTTAGAACTATCAGTGGTGTGACGTGTTTATGACGTCGATTTCTGCGAAACTTCTTGCAAATTAATTCGTATTATCTTTTACACTGTTACCATAATCAGTTGCAAAGCAACGTTAAACAGATAGAAGTGTTAAATATAATTATTTCTAATTCTATATTTTGTGAAAATAAACATTAGTTGAAAGATGTCTTTTATATCGCCTATGCCTAGTCGAGAATTTCTCTGGGATGTTTTTCAAAGGTATGTCAAACTTTATTTGAATTTTATTCGTTTATTTAATTCTTTCATATCGAGCATATAACCGAAATTTCGAAATTCAGCGTCATTGATATTTCTTTAAATGGAATCTTATATCTTTTTATACGCGTCCCGATATGATTTTTTATCCTCTATACTTTCGTAAGTATTAAGGTATTTTTATCTGAAAGTTCGTTATTTAAAAGATATTTTAATTTTAATTTGATTGCCTTCCACACACAGTTTTACAAAATTAACATATTTATTTATTTATTCATTTTATAAATAATTGTAAACTAAATACAATTTTTATAATAAATAACATATGACACAAACAAATTTAATGTTTTTTGGTTTGGATATTGCAGAGTTGATAAGGATAGATCTGGTGCAATTAGTGCAGAGGAATTACAGCAGGCTCTTTCTAATGGGACTTGGACACCATTTAATCCAGAAACAGTTCGTTTAATGATTGGTAATTATTTGACTTTATTGTTTTAAATGACCACGTAAATCAATAAAAATGTTTAAAATGCTATACTATAACAATGCGTTCCATAGTTTCTGAGTAGATCTGCATGGTCTTTTATCATATTTAATATGTTTTTAGTTTATCTCATTGCATTCATACAGGTATGTTTAACATTGACAAAACTGATCCTGATTCTTCAGGTATGTTTGATAAAAATCAAAAGGGAACAGTTAGTTTTGAAGAATTTGGAGCTCTGTGGAAATATGTAACAGACTGGGAAAATTGCTTTAAATCATTTGACCGGGACAACAGTGGAAATATCGATAGAAATGAATTAAAAACAGCTCTCCAAAATTTTGGATACAGATTATCAGATCGAATTATAGACACTCTTATACGCAAATATGACAGAGCTGGTCGTGGCACTATATATTTTGATGATTTTATTCAGTGCTGTGTAGTTTTATATGTAAGTATTCATTTGTATAATATTTTGTTAGATTATGTACATTTATGTTTAAAAAAATATATAAATTTTATTTTTTAGACATTAACTTGTGCCTTCAGACAGTTGGATACAGATTTGGATGGTATCATTGTGATTCACTATGAGCAGTTTTTAGGCATGGTATTCAACCTTAAAATATAAGACATTTTTATGCTTGACCAATGTTATTTTTGCCTATGTTGGCACTATTTTTTTTATTGTACAAATACTATACAAACTATTTGATGCCAAATCTGAAAATCTGGAAATTCGAATTTATCTTATAAAGCTTTTTCCATGCCAAATTTAAAATCTTATGTATTTAATGTGCTTGTATGTTCAATTCTTAATTAAGAATTATAAATAATCAGTTATATGTATATATAAACATTACTGGAAAAATGTATACATATAACTAAATTTGATCATAAGCATAAAAATGTTATTTTTATTCTTTGTCTGTCATATATAATATAATAAATAAAAAACAGATATAATAAATGTTACATATAAAAAATATTTAACAAATAATTATTAGATGTTACGAAAAAGTTGAACGTATTTCAGATAAGAAATGTGTAGTTGAGATAAAAAAAAACTGATTAAAATTTCCTCTACAGTATACATTTCATAAATGCTAGACTTGTAATTACTATAACACAGTATACAAAACACATGCCAATTATAGATATATTAAAAATCTGATACTTTCTATACCTTAATACCTTTAAGTATTCTTTAGTGCTTTAATATGAATACAGTTTTTATTTTATTCATAAGGCACCTGCACTTCAAAATCTATTAAATCATATATAAGTTTGATAAAATATGTACAAAGTTAAAGTTATTTTAACTGTATCTTCTCAAAATGTTATATACTATTTGCATTATGTATGAAATCCGTATTTCTGTACTTTTCTATTATTATTAAATTGATTATAAACATATATTTTAATTGAACCTATGTGTACATATGTATATTTTTCACCATCCTATTTATTCATTGTTTGATTAAAAAAAAGTATGAAAATAAGTTATACAATAAATTGAGGAACTAAATAAAGAACATATATGTAAGTACATATGTAGTCACGTATCGAATGCAATTGGTTACTGCATTAATTCTTCAGACTTAAGGAACAGTAGTTTGAAATAAACGACACATTAAAATAAGACGGATATTTTTTATATGTTTAATAAAACTTGATCTATTTTTTATAATGAATTTAGGAAATTTCTGCCGAGCTCTGCCAAAATTGGTATGTAATCTGAAACTTATACAACATAAAACATATAGGTTAATGCTTAAAAGATATCTTTTCTTCTGTGCTTAACAGGAACTTCATGCTCATTTAAATGGATCCCTAAGCATGGATACCTTGAAGAAATTGTATAAAATGCAAAATCCTAATTCAGAAGATTCTGACAAAATATTTACGAGTATAAAAGATTTTTCATCATTAGGCGAGTACGAATGAGTTTTCAATTTCAAATTATATATTGTGTTATTATATTGAAAACGTGCAATAATTGATTCGTAGATGTTTCAAAGTATTTGACATAGCACATTCATTAGCAATAACACCAGAAGCAGTTTTTCATTCTACCTATGAAACAATTAAAGAATTCAAAGATGATAACGTAATATATTTGGAGCTTAGAAGCACACCACGTGTTATTGAAGGGAAAATGACAAAAGAAGAATGTGTAGAAGCAATTATAAAAGCATTTGAGTAAGATTTAACTAAAATGTTTTTTTTTTAAACAATCAATTAAACATCAAAGTACTTTTATCTGAAATTTTACAATTATAGGGTGTGCAAGACTGATTTTCCAAGCATATTATTGAAGTTATTAATATCTATTAATCGTAAACAAGGATACAAAGCAGCACAAGAAAACATAGAATTAGCAATAGATTTTATTAAGAAATATCCCCAATATATCGTTGGACTTGATCTCAGTGGAGATCCAATGACAGGAGGTACATTTTTAGAGTTATTGGAAAAGGCTAGAGTGGCTGGACTTAAAATTGCAATCCATTGTGCAGAGGTAGAGATCAGTTATTTAAACTGAACTTAATCTTGTTGAATCTTTGAACACATTAAGTGTTTTCTCATTTGTCTTATATAGATTTCAAATGAAACTGAAACAATAGATATCCTTGAATTTAAACCAGATAGATTGGGGCATTGCACTTGCATTCATCCCACGCTACAAGGATCAAACAAAATATTTAATTTGCTTCTTAAGTCGAAAATTCCTGTAGGTAAGAATGGTCAACATATGAAAATTTGTTAATTATTTTATACAGAAATATACTGAATATTGTTTTAAATTTGCTTTTTATCTTTTGTTTAGAATTGTGTTTAACTTCGAATGTTCAATGTAAAACAGTACCTACTTATGAATCTCACCAATTTAAATATTTGTTTGAAGCTGGACATCCTATTTGTCTTGGTGTGAGTAGAGTTATTAACATTTATCCGAGTAATTATTTGGAAAGAATATTTTATTTCCTTTTAGACCGATGACAAAGGTGTTTTCCATACATCTTTATCTCACGAATACGAAATAGCTAGTTCAACGTTTGGTTTAGAACGAGAACAACTCATAAAACTTTGCCTATCATCTGTACAATATGCTTTTGCGACATTAGAAGAGAAACAAGCAATATTGTGTAAGATCGAACAATTTGCTAAAGAATATAACGTTACATATTGAAATTGTAATGAGTTATCGTCAATGAGATCGACAATTGATGTCGCTAGATATATGTATAAAAATTTGGTAAAATTTATAAACATTCATTATATACATGTTGTATAAAGGCGTAACGAAGTCATAGATTATTGAAATAAAAGTAATATCGATTTTATTCGTTATAATAATTGTGGACTCGTTTACATGGATTTACAGATAATTAAATTGCTACTTGCGGAGACTAAAATAGTTACTGTGATCAATCTTCTGTTTTTTTTCTTTTTTTTTTTTTAATTGTATATGGTATATACAACGTATATAATAATTATTACAATATTATACCTGCAAATGTGCTGTATTTTTGTTTTGACATTGAAGAAAAAAATTAGTAATACTTACAAACCGGCGTCAGTCTAGTCGGTTAAATAAACATTAACAATTGTCTTATAAACTATGAAAATTATCGAGCGCGGCGAAACTGGTAATATTACATTTACTTTTTTGTTGCTCATTTTTGTATTTGACGTTTTTTAGCAATTTAACGTTTCATGTAATCAATTAAAAAGTAAAACTATGAATTTAGCATCACATAAAAAAGATGGTCAAGAATCAAAATGTCGTCATTAATTTCAAGATCGCCGCAGGAATATTTTTCTTATTTGAGATCAAATGTCTCGAATAAAAATGAAAAAAAGAAAGAAAGAGAAAAGGGGTCAGCCTTTTACCTTCATGCAATAGCAACAAGGATTCCGTTTTTTAATTTTGATTCAAATATTCCTCTTTTGATCATTTTTTTTTTTTTTTTTGTCCTTTTATTAGAACCGTTATTTGCTATCACGTCGTAACAAGATGATAGTAGTAAATATCTGAATAATACTAATAGTAATAATAGGAATAATAGTTATATAGTCATAATATTAATATTGACGATTACGATAATATCGCTCTTAATGATCGCAATAAGAAATTATTTCTATCCTATATAATATTTTTTCTATTAACAGTCTTTTTGGCTAATATTCAAACTATAAACAATAAAACAATTTAATTCTCTCACCTGCATTATTATTAATACGCAGATTCTTAGATCGTCGAGCTAGCCATTGTTATATCGCTTTCGGCTATCGCTTTAGACATCATCATTAGTGAATCATTCGCAAAATCTCTCTCCTGATCTATCCTATGCTTTTTGTATTATTGTTGCGCGGATTATTCTCTAATATCTTACCTCCGCTACGTCTTTATCTTAACAACTATGACTACGGATGGTTTTATTTTCGTTCTGATTGCGTTGCGAATACACTTGTCTTCTATAAAGGATATACGTTTCAATCCTGTATGATTTTTATTCAGCGCGTTACGTACTAAGCATTATGTAAAGTAAACATTGCTATATTTATATATTTATAGATCGATTCGTGGGTGTTCAGTGTTTTATAGTTACTTGACTGCGGTATTGTTATCTAACTGGCCCTAGTATACATCGAGAAACATCCTTATCCATAGTTAAAAAAAAGGGAGATTTAGAAAATTTAACGACGCGTGAGACAATGGCAAACGTGCGAAATGGCGCGGACGGATTAAATATTCGGATGATACGCCGCTAAATGCTATTATATTAAACGTCCGTACCTTTTGCGCACTTAGTATAAAATAAAGAAAATGACGCGAAAGAGTAGAAATATAGAGTAAAAATAAAGAAAATGACGCGAAAGAGTAGAAATATAGAGTAAAAATAAAGAAAATGACGCGAAAGAGTAGAAATATAGAGTAAAAATAAAGAAAATGACGCGAAAGAGTAGAAATATAGAGTAAAAATAAAGAAAGGGGCAGCGATGGTCTGCTTTACCCTTCGTACTATTTCGTGAAGAGCATTCACGAAAGAATCATGTAAAAGAATCGGAGTGAAAAGCGAACGAACGCGTATTTTCATTGTCCGATTCCTTTTTGTCAAAGAACCTGGCTGAAATAAAGAAAGGGAAAAAAAAAGAAAAAAAAAAAAGAAAGAAAGAAAGAGTGAAAGAAAATAAAAATTCTATATCTAATAGTAACGATGATGATATTATGATGATGATGACGATGATGATGATGATGATGATGATAATAATAATAATAATAATAATAATAATAATAATAATAATAATAATAATAATAATAATTACGGTTATAATAATTATAATAATAAAATAATAATAATATTTATGTTTCTTGTAAACTGTCGCATTGAACTCTGTTCCTTTTTCTTGCTCCGGTTCTCCCATACGAATGCAAAATATACGAGTGATTATGTACACTTAACAAACGAGCGACAAGATGGACAATTGTCTACCCACGCATTTACGTAGATGTATATATTTATATGTATGTAATCGCATGTATATATATATATATATGTATATATATATATTTGTATATACACATACACACACACCTATATCCTACATTTGCAATGATATCGTATCGATAATCATGATAAAAACAAATGTACACGTGCTGGTTTAAAATGCTTATAAAATATCTGTAGGAGATTCGATGAAAAAATAATATATATTTGTAGAGTTTGTGAAATAGAAAGTATTCCGTAAATATTCTTAACTGGGAGCATTAAGCTTTAAGGAACAAATTTTGCAAGGAGAACTTCTTTGCTTAACAAGAAAGAAGAGAAAGTTCTATCAGAAATTAACACGCGTCCTTCTTCGAGGATATTTTCCGTTCTAGTTCACCCTTACAAATATGTACTATTTTGTCTATTTTTTTATTTCGTTTTTTAATTATATTATTAAGGTTGAACGAAAGGAAAGACAATGCGAGATCTGCGACCGACATTGCGCCGAGAAGGTTTCCATCGAATGAAAGAAACCGCAAAATACAGAAATACATAATTAAAAAGATATTATCTTTTCATTGCACGCAAATCATACATACATTACCACACTATAATCACTTGCAACATCATCACCCAAACAGCCTATCGTCATTACGATTAAACTCACATATCATATATATTTATACAATTTCTAGGAACCTAGCAGCTATTCGCGCATGATACAAGTAAAGGACAATTTGAGTTGGCGGATGTAAATTATAGTCGTCAAAGGAAAATCAAGTTCCATCATGGCAGACTGCTTCGTTCGTTAACGAGATAGTTACTATTTTTGTTATATGTAGATAATCATCAAGTACGAGGACAACGTGATAGGCTGATGGTTCCTCGATCGCTGCGCATTCACAAAACCACACTTCGAGACGGTTTCGAATTGTTGCTGCCGCATGTTGATGTATCGTTCGTGGTCGTACTGTCATTTTGAGCGAACAAAACACCTTGATACATCACTCCATTTAGCTCCATACTGACTACTAAGGAATTATCACCGTTTCTTCCATCACCTACAACGAAACAATTCATAGAACGAAACATGTGATATTATGGACTGAAATATTATTTAAAAATATTCAAATAGCAAAAAATATCAAAGATAGAAGATAAACGATTCAAATGGAGGTATATATCGATATTATGCAAAGGTGAAATTTGTTTCTTTCCTTTTAAGCAGAATCATACTCGTCCATTTTCCCTTGTTTTTTTTACCTCGATTGGAAATTTTAATGTGCGTGCCGGTAGCGACCGTTGCACTTTTCTCCATCGGACTATCGTCTTGGGAGAGTAATCTTTTTGCTGGCGGGGGCCCAGGTGTATTGGTTAAATCTTGATCTTTCTTTATTTGCATGCTACCACCCGAAGAGGGTGAGCTTTGTCTTACTGGTGATAAGCATATGGGTGATGACCTAAGAAAAATTCTATTATCAATCTTTGTCATTTCTTTGAAATTAAGAGTTGAATTCTTACCTGAGTCCAAGGTCAAGAGCTTCCCTTTGAGGTTCAGGGCTGGGAGGTGCAGGTACCGGTGAGTGTGGGGTCTGTGGCGACATGGGCGATTGATGAGCCATTCCTGGATATAGAGTATTGTTGTTGTACATATTCCACAAGGTCAGCCGGGACATTTCCAGAGCACTGAACGCGCCATCCCTCGGTGGTGTCGAAGGTGGAGGTGAAGCGCTACCTTGTCGATGAATTACGGGCGGCGGTGTACCACCCCCAGCACTTCTAAGTTCTTTGTTTAACAGCTTCACGTATTCGACCATGCGTGCTTCGAACTCGGATGGTGCCATCCCAGGAATAGGTCCTGGAAAGAGTATCGAGGGGAAGAGAAACTGCAGTTCTGTCGAAAGGAGATTGTCGTCAATCATTTAAAAGCTAACTAACGCGTTTGAATAGTTGTTTGGCGGGATATTACGGGATATTAAATTAGAGTGACTATAGTGATTGGCGTGGCTCCATTGGACGCGACGAAGGAAAAGCAGGAAAGCGGTTGGAGGAAATCGAGAAGATCTGCTCCGTCAGAATGTGTCAGGACCAAACTCTCATTTCGACATTCCGACAAATGACTTATCCAAGGTACGGCTTTGCTACTGTCTGTTTCAACCGCATATCCGCTCTTTTTCGTTTAACGCGGTTAAAGCGGATCCGATTTTCATTACTAGTTTGCGAGTGCAATAGTATGATAAGTCATATGTCCCGTTCTTTGTAATACAAGCAATTTTTACATTTAACATGTCGTCAACCAATCTTGAGACTTTTCTCATTTTCATTGGTATTGAGTATACGATTTATATTGTTTTCTTGGACGTTAAAGAAGAATTGAAAGAGAGTCACGCAGAATAATGTTAATTAAGTTGGAGTAGCTGAACTACTAAACCAATATTATTCGTTTCTTACGAAATATTTCTCTTTTTAACCACCTAGCGACACGAAAGTCGCTTTCGTTTGATATAAATTATTCCGAGATATTTCTTCCGTAGGTTTGTGCTTTTTAGTTCGCATCCTGCATTCGAGTCTGTACCACGTGCAGAATTTAAAACGCCATGATACGTGTTGTTCGAACGATTACTATTAACAAATTTGTTGTTCTAAGAAAGAATTTAATACGTTGTATAGTAGAGAGAAAAAAAAGAGAGCACACAGATTGGACGTAAAGGCAAATTCGAGAGGCGGGGCAAACAACGAGCAAATGGGGTGCGAGTCGTAGGAACGAAATTGGTCCGAACCGAGGTCAGAGGGTGGCGAAACAGGGCGAAAAGGGGCGAAGTACGGTTGTGGTAGGGGCGAGAAGGAGGAAGAAAGGGGTAGGGAAGTAGGAATGCTCGTTAGCGAGAGTCATCCGTTAACGCCTGTCTCCCGGAGGATCGTACAATCAATTACGCCTCCTTCGCTCTCGCATCATCATCTCTGGGGAGGCCCGGAACCTTAACTACCGATTTAAAATAAACCCGCTCCTCTTCTGCTCCCTTCCCGACCTATCTCTTTCCTTCGTTCGCATCTGTCTCCTCGCGTACCGCTAACTTTTCATCTAGATCCTCTCAGACTCCGTTTCGACTCCCTCGTTTCCGGTACTTCTTTTCCATTCATCTTAGTTCGAATCGTGCCGAGAATTTCCTGATCTCTTTACGAGCAACGGAATTTTAGAGAGACGAGTCTAAACTTCGATATTAGAACGCTTTTGTACGGACGGCTTGTAGACGTTACTATTTCACTCTTATTATTTTTATGAATACAAATATGAAAAAATGGAACCTCGACCTGTTTCTTTATCCAGCCGTACATTTTATTTTATATTATTTTCTTATTATCGTTGTATCAAATGTTCGTAATCGATCGTAGTATGAAATATCGAAGGTATCGTACCATTAAGTGACACGGAATTTTATATACTCGGTTGTATCTAAACCCTACGATAAGATCGATAAAATGCTTTCCCTAATCAGTGTATGTCACAATTTCGTCACACTGTCACCATGTTAACGATACACATGTTGGTATAAATTGCGGATATTTATGTAAATACATAACTTTACGAACACGTATAATAAAAAAAAAATTGTTTAAAAATTATTTACATAAAAAATGGTTTCATTTACTAAATATCATAAAGAGTGCATCTTATAGCTATATATATAATTGCACCTTATAGCTATATATTTCTACGTATTACGCGTACGTAAGAATTCGCAATTTATTCCTATGCGTATAGTTACTGACCTGCATTGGATTGGCCTGCTATTCCCTGAGTGTGTTGCGGATGATGTGGATGGTGGGGTAAGGGTGTATGCGCGGCGCTCCCATTCACCAGCGATTGCGGTCCATGGTGTTGACCACCAGCCGCTACCGCTGTCACCAACGATAACGGTGACATTTGCGCGTGCAACGCGAGCGAGTTGGGTGTGTGGGGGTTCCTCTGCACGAGACTTTCGCTCGTCGTGCTGCTGCTCGTCGCGTATGTCCCGTAACTGCTTCGGCGTCCCTCCCGACGATTCCCATCGATAGCCGCTTGCAATTCCGCCGGTGTTGATAGGCGTCTCTTCTCGCACTCGTACGGATACAGGTATTTCATGTACCTGGGAGAAAAGTAACCGTGTAGAGGTGCATAGAAAGCCGATAGGCCGCGTGTTGATTTTTCGCTCGTGAGACCGTTATCGCTCGCTTTCTAAGACAATATTGCTTTAAGCCACATAAAGTGCTCTTCGTGTTGCCCCGTCAAATTCGAAACTAACCCCTTAACCTACAATATCGTGCAAGAGACGTGGTACATTGATCGGACCAAACATCAACAACGCGTATGAGAGACGTGGTACGTCGATCTTATTGATTTATTATTTATTTCAAGACGATAAATCTTTCCTGTTCAATGAACAATTGGTAATAATCATTTGTCAAACATCTTGCAAAATAAAATTAGTTATACCTTGCACATGCATTTACATGTCAAAAGACATGCGCGATTTGCACAACTTCCAACGCTCGACCAAACCGTGAAATGGCTCGACGTGTGATCGGCCTTGTTGTTGTTTGTGGTACGCGCTATTGGAGCTTGAAGTAACGTAAGGCAAAGATCTTGCGACTTTTATTACTTCGTGAAAAACTTTTAACGTATCGTCAGAGGAATTCGTTGCTCCGAACCTCGTTGTTAGTGAAAACATCGTTTTCGTATCGGAGAAAAGCAAGTTTTAAATATAAGGGTAGAAATCGGTAAATAGAGAAGAAGACACGCGCGTCGACATTTAAGTTTCAATGGAATTCACGAAAGAATGTAGTGTACGCAGTCGAGAAAAGTTACTTCTTCGTTTAATGACAATAAACATATAAATAATACCGAGGAAGAACACGATATATAGTTATATCTGTCGTTCTTTACGGAAAAGCAGTTTTTAAATTGAATATTTTTATTGTCATTTAATCCCAGCTTTCTATGCGGTTCTTACATCTTCTCCTATACGAATCAAATCAAGTTTTTCTCTTATGACCTTTATATATCTTCCTATAACATTGTAGAAAAAATTAGGATCAGCTTTGTCGAGAGCAAATACATTTACCATTTAGTTAGTTGACAATTGGCTGGAATATATCGTGGAAAGATTAATTACAGTATAACACATAAAATATAAAACAAAACTGATTTTATATCACGAAGGACGTGCGAGTACATGCTTTCACGGAATACGAGATTTTTATAAGAAGACCACAGTTTCTAATAAAAGATATCAATTTATTAATGGAATTTATGTTAGACCAAGACGTGGTAACGGATAATTAGGAATAAGAAATAATTCCTACGTAACGACGGGGGATAGAAATTAAGGGAAAGATAGCAAGAACTGAGAAACCATCATATTTTTTACATTTTTTCTTCTAAACTATATATAATAATAATTTAATGCATAGAATAATAATGGAATTTGTATAAGAACAATATATTACATTATTACCAAAAACGTAAAAATTGTAATATTAATAGCATACGCTTGTTTACGCTCAATCACCTTGAATATTCGATTCTTCGTACTACATATCGAGTCTGGTATCGATTTTGCTAGATTCAACTTTCGCTGCATTTTCGAATTATCTACTATTGTTACGTTACTCGTCGTTCCCCATCGGTTTTCCATAAGTTTGCCATCCGTGGACGAGGACCACCTCGCATTTTCCAAACAGTAAACTGCCGCGTTATCTCATCGACAGATAACAGATCTTCTTTTCTGCATTTTTTGATTTTCTTCAGCAAATGTAATCGTATTTTCCAAAAAGTCCGTATATTGTTCCCAATGCAGTCACGTAAAAATGTTATACGTTGGTGTTTTTAAAAAATGGCTCAGCGCATCTCACACATCCTACCATCGTAACATTTAATAACATTAAAAAAAATAGTAATAAAAAAGTGATATTTAAATTAAAGTAATAATTAAATCAGTTTGGATCACCTGGTTTAAACCTCGTATCATCGGAAAACACAACGTCCTTCCACTTCTCAGAGCGTGTGATTTCCTTCAGATTCCAATCTTATTCTTTATTTACACTTTAATCTTCTATCTTGTCGCAATATTCGTTGGACATGTCACTTGTCACTTCACTGGCATTCATACATCCAGTAGCAATTTTTTTAAATATTCTTGAATGATCCGGGATTCTACGATTCCATCTTGCTAATTTAGTATTACCACCTGCATAATGGTTTTTAGCGTAGTTTTCCGATATTTTTACGCATGGGATGTATTCATTTTTGTAAAAATTTCTCCGATAGATAAACACGCAATTTTTACTCGTCTTTCTGACATTTTAACTATTATAAATTAATAGTTAATAATGCCGACAATATCAATTCTCTTAAGCGTTGCAGAAATGATGAGACACAACCAAATAACTGACCTCGATCCACGAGTGATTTTCCTATAAATAATAACGGAAAACACGAAATTTGTTTTCGCAAACTGTTGCACAAACGTAAGATTGCAGAGATCTATAAAATACGTTCCTTTTTTTCGGTAAATTTTAATGTCCTCGTAAAAATTTCACCACCTTTTTAACCGATCGCTCGACGTTTCAAAAACTGTATCACGTTCCTTCGTAGCAAAGTAGTGAAACTCGAGGCACAGTGATAGGTATTAATCGAAATCGCGTCACGGACGAAGGCAACGTTGTCCATCGAGGCGGAGGAAGACGTCGCGGTTCGCCGGACGCGAAATTGGCAAGGCAGATCCGGACGACGCGCGTGGTACGATGCGTCGCTTAATTTAATCTCGCGTCTCGTATCATTCGTGTCTGTGTCGCTCGACTTTAATGTTCGACCAGACCGTTCTAATTGCACCTGAACGATGCCGTGTGTACGCTTGCGACAAACGAATAGCTTTGAGATGGCCTGTGATTCACAGACAGCTCGCTAATGTCTGTTTCCATTAATTTTGATACGTCTCGATATATCGCGCAAGCAGAAAAAGGATAGCAGAACGATCCGTCTAAAACGAAAGCGTAAAGAGACACCGCGCAAATTGTCTACTGCAATTGTCTACTATTTTTTATAATTTTGTTATCGTGCAAGGAAGGGAAAATAAGGGATAATAAATTCAAAATACACTGGTTTCGTTACGCTTCGTTTTTCACAGACAATGCGCGAACTGTTGTTTATTACAAGCTGAATCTTCTAGATGCCAATTTATAACAGCAAAGAAGAGAGACATCAGAGACAAACGATCCGAAATAAGAGATAAACTATAGCATAGAAATAGACTGTACTCGTATACAGTAGCCTAATCTCGTACAACAACGCGCTATTGTTTACTGGAAGCCAATATTCCTTCGACTTTTCCAATATTTATCGTCGAGTAAGGTACGAGAAATAGTGGAACAACGATTCATAGACGCTAACTGTTTCTCATTGGAACTCGATTTTTTCAACTTTTATATTCGATAAGAAGGGGAAAGAAATAGCGAGGAATTAATGCAAAATAAAACGAAATCTCGACGATACATAACGCGTTGTCCATTGCCTGCTGATAACCGATCTCCTATTTTTCGGATCACCGATTTTTAACGTTAAACGAGAAAGAAGGGATAGAAGAAAATCGATTCGAAATGGAAGCAATAAAACAGGTAACAAGGTACAGAGCCAGCCATAACTCGAAAACCGCAACACGAAATCAACTTCTTCGACGGTAGGAAGACGAGCTTCGAAAAAGCCGAGTAATTCGTAAATATTGTTTATTTTGACGCGCTATCGAAGCCAGACCAAAAAGGAAACCCTCGGCGAAGAGGTGGCGGGAGATCGACCGACGTTCGCACACACGTTCGCGGATAGACATATTCTCGCAAGAGAACCGTGGCCTATAATTCGCGCAGGGATCGTTCGGCTTTTACGATTGTCTGCCAGACTGCGGCCGAAACTAGCCCTTCGGCCCGGTCGTTTTCTCCTCCTCCGCCTTCTCGGTTTCTTTCTCTTTTTCTTCCTTCTCTTTGTCTCCTTTCTTTAACAGCGAAGAATCTTCTCTCCCTCGACGAACCAAAAACTCCGTGCATCTCGTGCGTGAGCAACAACCAACGAAAACAATCTTCAGCCCCATAGTTTCGTCTCAGCTTCCACTGTGTGCGCACGCGAGACTTTGTCCAGGTGTGCGTCGTTGGTTCGGGGCATAAATCTCCCCCCCTCTCTCTCTCTCTCTCTCTCTCTCTCTCTTGCTCAGAGTGATAATCAAATTCGCGCTGCATCGCTCGAACGAAGAAATTCGTGCCGCATAACGAAACCTGGTTTCCGGGGAATTTTCGCGTCCCGTGGCGTCCCTGACGATTAACGAACAACCAGCGAAGATATACTGCCTGATTTTCACGAGAAAAACGAGCTTGTCCGCGAACTTCGTTGGCACGAGCTACGGTGTTTCAGCTTGTTGGCTCTCAAGATTCTGGTATACATCTTGCGCGTATTAAGCTGCCTTCTCACCGAACGAGTGACGAGGAACTTCTCGCCTCTCGTTATTGCATATTTTAAATAGTTCCGACAAATATCGATCTGTAGAAACGTTTCGTTTACGTTGAAGCAACGTAATCGGAGGAAGATTTCTATTTGCGTTAGGTTTCCAAGCGGCGTTTCGTTCTAGCAACAACTTGTCCATACACAGATGCGTTGTGGAATAATCGTCACATTGTACACACCGATATTTCTATCGTTTCTGTTGCGACGTGTTTCTTAAGATCGGTTCCCGATCGAATATTTGAGATCGTGATCTGTTCCCCAACAGATTCTTCGGTGGAAATGCCCCTGTTCGCTTCTAATATGCGAACAGTCGTCGCAGCGACGCGAAGTTACAGACGTTCTCACTGGTGGATATTTCCATTGTAAAGCTTTGTTTGTGAGGAGCTGTCCCAAATAAAAGTCACGAATGTCCACAAAGAATGTTCGTGAATTGTTCGCATAATTTACTGCTTCAATAACGAAAACTAAAAGACAAAAGCATATTTAGGAGGCACAAGAGATATTATTACGGTATTATCCCTTATACAGAGGTATATTATTCATTTCACGCCTCCTAATCATTCTCTAACCGCATCATAAAGTAGAAACCCGAAAAGATCATGTTTTAATGATAATTCAACCGACAACGAATTACCTGAATAAGAAATATATAATTTCTTTGTATTTTCTGCTATGTCATAGTGAGATGCCATTAGTTGGATTGTTGAGATCCCTGCGGTAAAGATAATACTAAACACAAACATACTTGTATAAGCTTTCGTATTCATTTTACAGGCTAAAGGTGACCTGACCACTTTCTGTTCTACCTAACCCGCATTGTCTATTTCTCTATCTTATCCTTAACATTCAACGCTCGGGAACCTTCTTACCAGTTCGAAAGCAGTGTTTATAAAAGTTTACTTAAATGCTCGCAAACAACGTTACTGAAAATATTCAGCCAACGTGGACCGACTTTTATAACAGCAACTTTTCTTATCGATGACAGAAAATCGAAGAAGCATGGAGGAACTGTTTCAAGAAATATGCAATGTCAATAAAGAGTTCCTTCTTGCTTCAGCGAGGACATAACTTTCGTCTTTGGTTACGATATTGACGAGTGAAATATTCAAAGATCGCATATTCGAAACGCGTACATTCGTAAGGATCTCTATACAGTGGCTACAGCAAGTACAGCACAGCATGGTATTTGTTACAGCATTTGTATACCAGCTAATTAGGTTTCGTATCATCGACTCGTACACTTCGTGTAACTACAAAGATTTGATACTACAAAATTGACAAAATGCTTTTCGTCGGAACGTAAGAGTATGTGTCTATACTTTTTGTTGCCAGGTACATATCTAACAAAACGTCTGTTGATCGGTACACACGTCCAACGTATCCGTAGTCGTTAGCTTCTCGAAGAAGACTCGTTTAAACGAACGTATCGTCCTGTCCAGGAGGCTCGAATCGTTGTGTCGTGGTTCGTTGCACCGCGTCGCGCGTATCTCTCGTTTCGTTTCGGAGGATGAAATTTGTTGGAAAGGAAACGAGCTACCATCGAGTCGGACACAATGGAAGAGCGGCGTTGCGCGCGCTGCCTCCCTCGCGGTATAAATAATTACACGTTGAAGACGCGTGGCTCGATATAGTCGTAGCACGGCGATACACTCTCTTTGGCCCCGCGGTAAGCCGCCGCCGTCTCCCTTTACAATTTCGTTTCCTCCGTCTGTCCCTGTTTCTCCGCTGGAGATAACCGGTTGCCGGAATGATGGATGCGCCCGGCGTCCCGACGTTGTGTCGCGCGTTACGCATCGAGCGTCGCGGGGTTATTTTCACGAGTGACGCGGAGAAGCATCACGCCCGTATAATTCACATTAGCCTGTCGTGCATTAATGCGTCGCGCTCTGTTTCACAGACATCTTCCCGATCTGTCCGTTCGTTATTTGATACGAAGATTTACGAGGTTGAATAGCAAGTTCATCCGGCTTTCCTCAAAACACAACGTTAAGTGTCACTGCTTTTGTTTAAAATACATCTAACGAACGAGTAACTTATCTGTTCTCTGTCCTTCTATCTATCTATTTCTTTCTATCGAACGATCTGGAATATAAAACAACCGATCTCTCTCTCTTTTATTACTTTTGGAACGAACCACGTCCACGTATCTGTACGTTCTTTAAATAACTGGTATAAGATTTTTTAAAAATACGTAAGTACAGAGACCAATGAAAGGCGAACAAACCAATTATTCAACCCGGTAAACGATTTGTAGAGGCGACGATCCGAGCCAATAACGAAAATACACGTGCACCCTATTTTTAAGATCGCGTCAAAGAAGATATTACCATTACGCTGCTGTCGTTAGACAACTTTCTAGTTACGAATACAGTAGCGATCCGTGATATTTTTCTAAAAGACAAAAGATTTTTACGGTCGTACGTATCGAACACTAGCGCGAGCAGATTTTACCGATTTTATTTAGAAACGACACCGTGTACAAGTGAAACGCCAATAAATCTTCGTTGCTACGGAAGACAGGCTCGGTATTATATAAATGGATGCATATCGTGCCGATGCCTCCAGCTCGTCGAAACCGCGCGAAGACGATTAAGCGGCCACGCGAATGGAAGCAGCTGTTCCGCGTTCGCGCCTCCTCGCCGAACTTCTGCGCGTGCTTTTCTTCTCGACTGCTGAGAAATCTCGGTGCGCCACTCGGTGCGTTGTACGCCTTAGAACGCCTCCTTTGTCGCGACGAGTTCGCGAACGTTTAATTAATTTCATCCTGCCTCGCCGGCAAAAGCGTCGCGAATCGCGCTACCAGAATAGCCGCTCCCTGATAAATCGACCGTCAAATTTATATTAACTATCCCGCCAGGAACTTGGCGCGCTCGCAAACACGCACAAGGATTTTGGGTTTCATCGAACTGACGTCGAATGGTTTTGCGATTTCAAACTCGACGACGAGGAACAAATTTGAGGCCGGCGACAGTTGCGATGAAATAGTTCAACGTTTGCGCAACTCGCAGCTGATGCCGCAATATCGCTTTGATCAGCAATGTATAGAACTTGCGGCGACTGCGAAGAAATAATTGCAAGTTCGAGGAATTCGAAGGCAACGTTTAAAATATCCAGCGATTTTATCTTGTCGGCGATCGCGATTGACAATATCTACAGAATTTCTGAAACTTATCATTATAATAATTTATTTACAAATAACGTTGAAAACGATGATTTCATTGCGTACATAAAGATGTAAATATTGGTTTGAATTTTTCACCAAATAATCTATATATCGCGAGGACACGGAATGAACAAAAATTGAGCTAATAGCAACGATGTAAGTTGGATACAATTTCATCGATATCTCCTACTCTCTCTACCTGTTCATTCATTTTCCTCCGCCATCGTAACTCGAAATTTGCGCAATTTTGAAATAATATTGAAATAATCATATCGAAGTCATCGATTCGATCTTCGATCGACTATATGGCGGTGATAGTAAAAAATGTCAGAAGTTTGCGCAAAATAATATTTCTTTTCTTTATTCGTTCAAAGAACCTGGTCGTTGCTGCAGTACCAACGAAATGATATAAAGATTCGATTTCGAACAATTTGAAAATAAACGAAAAACAATACTCCGATTTGCGATCAAAAAAAAATTGAATTCGGAGAAACTTTGGTATAAAATCAGTAATTTCCTGCATAGCTGTCGGTGAAATACCTAATTCAAATCGTAACTAGTAAGCAGACAAATCGGAGGATCAGTCTGCTTTTACACAAGAACGGTATTGAAACGATCAGTCAAGAACAATAAATAACATCTTACGTTGCAACCAATCATCAGATGTTTACAACATATATCTATACATAGTGTAATATAAAGTTCCCAGTAAGCGTCTATATATTCCGATCATTGCACGGCTTTTCATGCGGTTTTCACCGTTTTAAACAGTACCTCTCGAGTAAAGTTTTGGCGTGCGTGAAACATTAACTTGTGACAAGGATAAAACAGAAATCGACAATGTGATTTTCTTCCTTTGCTATTCTTTCTCGTCTCCAACCGCTGCCACGATATAGCGGAGCAACACGACCACGCCATTCAGCAATATCCTTCTGTTTTCCGTTTCACGCGTGCGGCATGTCGCAGGTTGTTGACGATCTCGCTGTATGAAAATCGGTGATTCACGGATCGCAGAACGAGTCCAATACAAATTCGCAAAACCGACGTATTGTCAAAAAAGATCGTGTGAGATCTCGGACAAAGATCGAGTACATCGGCTACTTTTAATAATAATAATAATAATAATAATAATAATAAACTTGTATAATATATTGGGTTGGCAACTAAGTAGTTGCGAATTTTGTCATTGCCACCTAATTGTAGAATTACCTATAGAATAGAATAATCTAGAATTGTAATTTACATTAAAAAAAAAAAAAAAATAAAATATGTCAGTCGTGCAACAGACGCAGGACGTAAACGAGTTCGTCGAATCGCAGCACCAAATGGAGATTTTATTTTGACATGCGTTTCGATTCTGAAGCTCGGGGACGTCCTAGGGGACGAGGCGAGGATAGCCGCGTCGACTTCCTCTGGCAGGTGACGAATGGGGTTAACCGGCACGAGCCGGCCGCCACGCTCGCCGGCTTCTTTCCATGGTTTTGAGTGTTCCCAGCACGGTCAGGAGCGTTAATATTGTGCGTTCCCCTGACCGAGCTTCTTTTGTGCCGCCGCCGTGGTTCGTATATTTTTGTTTCGCGGAGAACACGCTGTTCCTGATACAAGCCGCCATCTTAAGCACACAAACATTCTTTCTTGGTGCTCGCGTTTACCAATGGTAATGATGATAGTATTTCCCAAACAACGGCTGTCCAAAAGACGTGGAGCACCCTTTGATGTCCCCTCGACTATTCTTTTCTCGCTTCTTTATTTCGCATTTACATCTATTACACTCGAATCGATCCACGGTGTACGCGTTCGTAATCACTCTGCGCTCTTTGAATCATTTCTCACGTCGTTTTTCACTCGTGATTTTCGCCGATCGTTAGAACGTTTCTCAAATTTCAGGAACATGCGAGGAAATTGTTATTAGTATGCGTAATTCTTTTGCGTCCAGGATGAACGTCAGGGACCACCTTAAATACCAAAGATCGTTCTTCGATCGTTTTCTCTTGCGTATCAACGTGGATGGCCAAGCGTAGCCTCGTTGCGTATCAAAATGCGATGCAAAGATCGCTCGTTTCTCGGCTTTTCCTCGTTGTATCCTCGTGGACACACGGAAAAGCGATCTGGTAAAGCGATTACGACAGATAGACGAAACGAGTAAATAGCTCTTCTGCGTGTAATAATCGAAGGATGACACGATACCGTTCGACCAAATTTGCGCTCAAAAAAAGCCAAATTCAAGGTTGAATTTTCTTTCGCGAACAAATTGCAATCAAGAACAAATTACAACGTTGCTTGCCACTCGAGATTTTCTTCACGGGTTTTGTAAACAATCAAGGAACTTGTATTTTAATGAGAAAGATTTATAGTCGACTATAACGCAATGTATGTATTTGTATTGTTTGCACTACCTGCCTACACGCCCGTGTTCATCGAACGTTCGAATATGTTCATATGGTTGGAACGTTAGAATATGTCTGTTTGCGCTAGAATTGCCCGAGCTCTCGAGTTTCTGCAGGACACACGCTGATTGATCGTTAGCAAAGTTAGTCTTTTAGTAGACGATATCCTAAGTGTGTCACGATCATCTTCTATCGGTAAGAAAACGCAGGTAAGAAATCTCAGCAACTTATACCATCGTATAGTAATTCCAAAGTGTCCTCCGGAGATATCCAATTTATAGCACGTGTTTGTCTATTGAATGCGAAAAAAAGTAAACATCCCAAACGCAATTTGCACGTCTCTCTTAATGAGCTGTAAGGATCCAATTCAAAATTAGCCCTCTTTACGGCCATGCTATAAATTTTACCGGCGAAAACCTGACGCGGTTCCTTGGGTATACCACACGGAACAATGTTTCGGTGTTTGAACGCAGCGAATTTTGTACGATCGTAAACTTTCCTCTCGAATTATACGATTAATCTTCGTTCAACGAACTATTCTATGTGGGTCTAATAGCAGTTATTAATTCGTTCTTCCTTACGCCAATTTACACCTGTCCGATCTGCGTTCAGACATCACGAAGTTAATTCTTGATCATCGTCAGATTGTTAACACAACCGATGAAAATCGTGTTTTCGCTGTATTCTGATATATTTCCTCATCCTTTGATTTCCTCTTGCTTCGTAGATAGCACGCTACTTCCTCATTGAATGTGACATAAAGCAAATGCATTGTGAATGGAGCCAGTTTAAGAATTTTTTCCGGTAGAAGGGGTCATTTGCGATCCATAGTTTCTTCGAGATTGTTGTCCCTCGTGATTATTAATTTATTGAAACGAAAGAAATTTCGACAATGAAAATTACAGGGTTTTGGAATCGGTGGTTTTTACATTTGCTTCTTATACATCCTGTACAACTCTACTTTAATAAAATACGTTTATATACGAATGCGAAGAATACAACATTTATGGCTAATACATGTGTTGAAAATGCAAAGATCATTAACCACTTGCGCTGGCAACGAATTTACAGGTACGCGTGCCAGAACGTTACGATATAACTCGCCGTGAGGTGTCATTTGAAGCGAGAAGAATCTTACACAAAGAACTTTACACAAATATCGATACCAATTTTGATTATTAAGAATTTTGTAGAGTATGATATATGTCAAAAGAATTGGAAATTTCTAGTGGTAGGATATGAACGCTATAAGACGTTAGTTTCACTATGTTTCTTCCCTTTCGCACATACTCTGTATCTTTTTTTAGCTTTCACAGGTAGAATATTGCTTGGAAAATAAGTATTCCGTGCTTTCGATAATCTGAAAGATATCCATTTTGTAAAATTTGTCATCATTATCGGTCATTGTTGCTACTTGGTCGAGAAAGCAAATAGGATAAAATGAGAATTAAAATTCCGGAATCCAGGAAATCCTGCGTGTCCCGAGGAGAGGGATTAACCGTTACCATTACTAAACTACAAAAGAAGGAAATAATGTTTTGTGAAAATAGAGGATTCTACAGCAAACACTACGCATTATGGCAGGTAGATGGGATCAGTGGTAATAAATATTAAATATTTGGACACGGCATAACGGTTCTTTGAGTATTATTGCTGATCAGAGTGAGTATGTTGAAGGAATCGTAAACAAGGGGAGCAACAGAGAAATAAGTAAAAAAAAAAGAAAATATATGGCATGCTTAGAAAATTAGAAACGGCTATTATCGAAATGTTGTTATAGAAATATAAAAGAATTGTGAAGTACCGTGGATGAAGAAACGGACGAGGTATAATGGCTGGGTCATTATACTCATTAACATATACTCATTATATTATTAACATGGGTTGAAATTACTAAAATAAAATAAATGTATTATTTGATTTGTATGAGATACCATGCCGATAACTCGTGCACAACAGGTCGTTGGTAATTTTGAAACAAAAACGTCTGTGGCTCGTCCTTTCAGCGCAAGTGGTTAAAATTCAGTAACACGGACAGAAACAAGCGCATAATTATTAAGCGACAATTATTGAAAAAAATCTTTGACTATTTAATTATAAAGTGACAATTTCTCTTTGCTTAATGTTGGTTATAGGAACATACAAAGACAATGCTAACGGTTATGATCAACGATAAATTAACGACGAAGGGAACTTGAGGCAAATAAAAATCTTTCTTCTAATAAATTATATTCGTGAATTTGTTAACGTCGTAATGAGCTATCCGAAGCTTAAAAAATGTCTCGTTTCGAGCGTTAGTTGTTTGGCAACGAGCGCCGATTTATTTGCAACTCGCGGCACCAATTCTTTGCTCTTGTCGCGTCGGTCTCGCGATCGGCTCATACCATGCGAACGTACCACGACTTTACTAACTTTTAACTGGCTCACATTTGGTTCAATATGATCGGATCTTCTTTGCTATTATATCAACTATTTTTCTGTATATTCTAATTTTGATTCTCTCGATGTAGAAAATTAATGCTGTAGTGATTTTTCCTAAGCGACGAAAATGATCTCGCTTGTTAATTAGTACAAAACGAAACTTCACATCGTTCTGATACGCAGTGGGTCAATGTTTGTTCGTCCACGATGATACGCCAACATGACGCGATACTCGGATACGCGGCATGTGGAAACGCTCCTTAAAGAGACTGTGTCGACCATAGGAACATCGGTAGGTTTTTTGTTTCTTCTTTCACCCTTTTCTCTTATCAAAGAGCTCAAGAGTATTCTTAAATATTAAATAAAGAAATTTCTAAATAACTCGTCAACGGACTCAGAGCCAATGGTCGGATCTTAAGCGAATTATTTTTGTGTACACAAAGCGACGAATATATACAACGAGTAAAGATCAGGATGATACTTACCTTTATTGTTTGTATTAAAAAAAAAAAAGAGAAAAAAGGAGGACCGATTAGATTAAACGAATGGAAATGGAAAAGACGCAGGCTGAGTATCGAATAGCTGCTTCGGGAGATGAAACGGCACGAAACGCCTGGTTCTTAGTCATCGGCGCAGATTTCATGCTCAGATGAGCTTTTGTCGAACACGGGGACTTATTGTATGCGAATTACCAACGAATAAGCACGAGGCGGAACAGGGTCCCGGATGAGAAACTTCATGATCTACTTACTGGGTGCGTAGAGTAAACGCGGCGGAAGTGATACTTGATGGCAGGTGGAGACCTTTGATGATTTCCTGCCAGAGCTTCTTGTTGATTACGTCTACGAGTCCGCCACGAGCAATCACTAAATTATACAGCTCATACAGATCGAGCACCGATTTGGCCATTATTGGTAGTCGGTTGATAGGTGTTCCTGAAATCAAATCGAAATATTGAGAAACTGAAAACGAGAAGAAAGGAAGAATAGATGAACGAGGATAGAAGATGATAGAGTTTTGCTGGATATACGGTCGGTCGCAAAAAGATTCGGACGTTGTACAATTTTAATTTCTAAGCTCTATATTTTCAGTACATAAATGTATTTTGTTGTATCGAAATAAAGATCACAGCGTTCGACACATTAGGTTTCATGCTTGTATAAAAATGCATCGATGTAAAAGACGGGTCTGTAAAAGAAAGACACTTTTCGGACAACCTAATATGTACAAGGACCAACACAAATGTATCGCATTATGTCACGTTACTTTTTGTAGATAACAGATTGAAAAAGAACTGTTGTATTATCGTTTGTTCTTGTCTAAGTATCGAAAGAAATACGGAAAAGCAGCGAGTTTTTGTGTTAGAGAAAATTCCGAACGCAAGATTCAACGATTTGTTAGTTTAGTTTTCCATTAAGTGGTTTTTATACAATCTTTATAAACAATACATTGCTGAAGTGTGATCGTAAGCGCGCATTAGTTTCGTTAGCAGTTTGTTCACGAGTCGCAAAAGCCGATGTACAGGTTTAAAAATACGATAATTAGTAGTATTTCGCTACGAAAAGCAAAGTGAATTGGTGAAATAGCGGATATGCTAAAGAAACGTTTAGAGGCAGAATGTGGGAAAAGAAATCAGTGTTCATTATCGTAAGAAATTTATTTCCACTATGTCAAAATGTTTAAATATTGTCTTTAAACACGCGGGAAATCCAATTAAATATTAAAATTAGACTAATGATAATTATTCGGGAAAATTTATCTGTATAATTAGTATTAGTGTCCGAAATTTCTTGTGATATAAAAGTTTACTCTTTTTCAATGTTTCATTCAACATTTAGACAATGATGAATAATATCTTTTAATAGCTTTTTTCTACTGTTATTAGCATACTGCAGTGTGATATAGTATAAAATATTTTTGTCTGTCCTTGTACATCCACTGAAAATGTACGACTTTAGTAATTAAAATTGTACAGTCTCTCGATCTTTTTATGACCAATTGTAAGTAGTTTCTTTGACATTCCTAATATGAATTATACATATGAATTTTATAAATGTTTACAATTTGCAAAAGTCATTGAATTTTACATTTAAAAGATATCTCTCTTCTCGAAGATATTTTTAAATGATCGATTCACAGCAAAGTTACAGGTATTATCGAAAATAATACGATAACAAAGACTCGATATCTTAACTCAAATAATCCCGTGTCTTAATTTTTTTATATTTCATATTTTCAAATTTTAAAACAACCAGAGTTTATCGATTTTTAAATTAAAGCCCGACCAGAAACACTGAACTTCTTCTCCTGATTACCCTTTCGACTTTGTTATAAAATGTAAATCTAACGACGAAAACTACTATCCTTTGATCGTATCAAACGATACCTTGGAACATACGAAGAGAACATTTTTCTAACGAATTTGATTTTTAATTATCGAGTTAACAGGAAAAGACGTTAAAATGTTACACAAGTGTAAAGTGCAAATAACGTATTTACACGCATACACTTAATACAGGGAGGTAATATACATGGTTTAATAGACACTACAGTCGTCGGTGTCCCAGAGCAAGAAAAAGTAACTCTGCGTCGCAATTTCAAAGTTGCGTTGCGTATGTAACTTCGTCATGTACTATTAGGTTGTCCGAAAAGTGTCTTTCTTCGTCTCTTACAACGATGCATCTTTATACAAACATGAAACCTAATTTGTCAAACATTGTGATCTCCATTTTGATAGAACAAAATACACACGTAATTCGGGAAAATAATATAAAACGGAAACTGTTGTGCATCCATTATTTCCTTATAAAACGAAAGAAGCTTTACAGACGACCTAATACAACGCGTTAATTACCTAACGACGATCATACATAGACGACGATAAAAATGTATCAGAGCAATGTAAAAACATTATGCTACCAAGCTCTAATTAGGCCAATTATAACATACGGTTGCCCAATCTGGTACAACCTACCAGCATCGCTAATGGAGAGAATTCGCGTTTTCGAAAGAAAATGCATTAGAGCTTGCCAAAATGCGTACAGATCCGAACAGAGCGGATACAAAAAATATATAAAAAACAAAAAAATTTACGACCTAGCCAACATTCACCGCATTGACTGTCACATACTAAAACTAGCAAGAAATCATTTCGCACAAGCGTCAAAAATAAAAGAAAACAGCCTAATCTTCAGCGGCTTATACCCAAACGTACTATATTACAAAAATACAATGACAACAGGCTACATCCCCCCAGAAGCGTTCCTATACCTAGACGAAAAAAATTACCTCCAAGACCAAAACAATATCCCGATAATTTTCCACATAAAAAGAAAAATAGGGATAAAGACAATACTCTACGAGAAAAACTTAAACGGACTGACTGCAGACACCAGGTGGAGGTACAACATGGCCCTCCCCCAAAAAGACACTAAAGACAAACACAGAAAAAACACAAAAAAATATTGGTGGATTCCAAACCCATAAGAAAATAAGTGAAAACTACCAATTCGACAAAAAACCATTCCTACCACCGTGTAACCTAGATGTAAGTACTGTAAATATGTAAATACTGTAATCATTGTAAATAATATAATTTAACATCCCCCTCCCCTTTCCCCTCATCCCCCCCCCCTAAAATCCCACAACGCATAAAAGTAATACACCGAGGAGTCCTGTTTTGCGGCCAAGTTTCAGGACAAAATACAACACACACAAGAATACACAAAAATCACGCTCCAATGCGACTTAAACCCAAAAAACAAAAAAATAAACGCAAAAACCGAAAATCCACGACACATATTAGACCATGGCTACGTCGTACCGACGCGTATCGGTACTTTTGCCTAAACACACTATACTCAAATTCATTGTTTATTGTGAATCTCAAAAATGTACAAAAAATCAAATATTGGCTAAATAAACTATTTAAAAAAAAAAAAAAGTCGTATGTAAATAATAATAATACCTATTCGTAATTTAGAACGTAACTAGAACAAAAGAAAACTTGTCATCAATCAGCCTTTGGGTCGTTTGAAAGTGTAAGATTAACAGCTAAGGGTTAAGGATAATAAACTTGTTTTTCACCCTCGCAGGTATTTGATCTTTCGGTGAATCAGAAGAGATTTGTATTTTCTTAAACGTGAATAAGATAACTGAAAATTTAATTCTACGAAATTATTTAAAATAATTCTACCGCTCTAAATATTTGACAATTTCAATAAAAAATATATATAAAAAATATCAACAAAAAATATTCTTTTGTACATGTTACATATAGAAAGAATACTCCCGAAGATGGAGTTCAAAAATAATAATACTAAAAATAATAAAAATAATAAAAATAATAAAATAATACTAAAAAAAATAAAATCTGCGATTAATGATTACGGATCGCGTTGCAAGCTGATATTGAAATTGTCAAATATTTAGAGCGGTAGAATTATTTTAAATAATTTCGTAGAATTAAATTTTCAGTTATCTTATTCACGTTTAAGAAAATACAAATCTCTTCTGATTCACCGAAAGATCAAATACCTGCGAGGGTAAAAAACAAGTTTATTATACTTAACCCTTAGCTGTTAATCTTACACTTTCAAACGACCCAAAGGCTGATTGATGACAAGTTTTGTTTTGTTCCAGTTACGTTCTTCCCCTCAACATAATGTTATCTGCTTATTTATTAGTAGCAAATATTTATGGATAATGAATAATCATAGTTAACTACAGGTTCTTTACCTCAAAAACTATACAAAACGAAATTTTTTTTTTTTTTTTTTAAATCAGATATTTGTTTTTTTTTTTTTATTTTATTTTGGTTATTTTACAATTTGTCCTTGCGGACATTTGGTAAAGTGTTATATCTTGTTGGTGAAGAAAAAAAAATATAAATAAAAAATAATATAGCATGTGGGCGGCTACCCCCAGCGGGGTGCCAGCTTCGTTTTTTCTAAGTTATATCTTTTATGAGGTCTATTGGGTGTTTCCTTTTTAGTCTTCTTGCGATGTTTGTTGTGTTGCACGCAAAACGAAATTTGTAAACGAAATTTAGCTCGTGACAAATATAAATTCTCCTAATCTGTGCATTGTTTTGAAATGTATATAAAACTCTGTTTGCTTAAGGTTACAAATAATAAACAGTAAGGTAATGAGCTGAAGGGATTAACTTGAGAGCGGCAGGGTACTGAGACTTTACAAGGGTTAGTCATCCTTACCCCCGAATTTTAATTTTCCCTTTTTAATTTTCTCCTAGTATGTACTTCCACCTCTCTTTGTTTGGTCAACCAATCAGGAAACCTTACCCCCGAATTTTAATTTTCCCTTTTTAATTTTTTCCTAGTATGTACTTCCACCTCTCTTTGTTTGGTCAACCAATCAGGAAATAGAATATTCGGCATTTCCAGGGTATAAAAAGGAAGCGCGTTTGATTTTTCACACCATTTGAAGCTTCTGAGCTGTAGTGAAGAAGTGTACCTCATCCGTCTAACATCCACCTCACCTGTTTAAAATTTACCTCGTCCGTCTAACATCCACCTCACTCACCTGTTTAACATTTACCTCATCTGTATAAAATCTACCTGATATTCCTAACATCTACCTCAGATTCAACAAAAATTTGAGACGATAATAGTGGAAATAGTGACATAGTGAGCAAGTGTTATACAGTGACAATCATGGGAATAAGAAATAGAAACAGACGTGAACGAAGAGGCAAATATCAGAGCCGTCGGATCCAAAATGTAAGTACTAGTGTTTGAAAGAAGTAGGAAAGAAAAAAGCCAAATGTATTAGTATCTGTCCGTGCAATATTATTTTCTTGAAGAATTAAGTAGAAGTAATTTCATTGATTAAGATATTTGTTACGTAATGATAAATTCCTTTGATGCTTGAAAAAATACCCATTTTTAACAAGATTATCTCGCGCAAAGTTCGAGCCAAATTCATCAATTGTATTTCATCACATGACTGACTTTTAATATCTATGCACAGTTTAATGATCAACATTTTATAGTTTTGCGCTTACACACGTCAATATTTGGATACACAACAAATACATATTGCACGCATTATCATAAAACACGTATTTGAAACATTATAGAATTTGCTCAACATAATTAACAAGTAGTTCTAATAAATCATATGAATTTTATTATTTTTACAGAAAAATGTACAACTCGATCAACCAACACAATCTGTGGCCAAAGACAGTGACCACATTGTACAAGAAATATTAAAAGATCCAAAAATAACGGCAAAGACAATGTTCGTGACATTAATGGATCATTTACGTTCATTAGAAGACACTATAATAACAGATGATACTAAACACAATTTGCATCTTCTGCAATTCTGTACATTTGATAGGATGTCTTCGATGTTTATTGAATGTGATGAAAGTGAGAAGACAGAATGCAACGAAAAGGACGAAGAGAAAGAAATAAGTCAAGAACAGGCAAAAGAAACCAATAGTTCGAAAGATTCTGATTCCAAAAATCAATCAAAACCTATTGATATATCGACTGAGAGTTCCAACAAAAAGCAATTCTCGATAAATAGATTATTTGAACAACAAAAAGAACGCAGCTATTTCTCCGTGAATAGAGGAATTACACGAAACTTTGGACAAAGATTCACTTCTTTCGATAAAATGCATTCGTCTTCTTCGTTTCCTAAGTCTTTCGCATCCTACAGATATAAAAAATCCAAACGAACCGATTTATTTTATTATGGAGAAAACAGCGGATATTCTAATAATTTCCCAATTAGACCTTGGTTAAAAAGGAACGTAACAAAAGAAAAGAAGGAATTATCCATCGGATTTGCTGCTACTAATGAAAGCAAAAGTTTTACATTTGATAAAGAGAAGAGCGAAAAGCGCATGAATTGGAGAAACGAAAAGCACATGGATTGGAGAAGCGAAAAGAAGACGCAAGAACATTACTGGAGAACAGTAGCATATAAAGGATCAAAACAACATAATCTGAAATATAAAGATGAGAGTACGCAAACAGACAGCATCTGTCCGACGAACAATGTTGAAATGGTTTCAGTCGGAACAATGTGGCCTGAACAAGAACTTTACGGATGTCCAATTGAGGTAAAATTACAATTACTATTTGATTCTCTATTTGATTACTATTTGATCCTTATAATTATTCTATCATATAAACTAAATGTCCTAACATGATATTAATTTTTTCTGTCCAGGATAAGGATATAATCTGGGAACTTAATTATAATCATGAAGCAGACATTAAAGAATTATTCAAAATGGCATATCAACAACTTTTATCGTACAGTACATCGCTCTCATCAACGGATCGTAGTTTCGATGCACAGGCATTTACAACTCCAGACACCGATGACGCAGCGGCACTATGGCCCACAAACTTATTCAGTGATACAAATAACTTCAAAAAAGCCATTCGTCCTCCTCCTGGTTTTCCTGAAGTACCACAATATTCATCGCTAACGTCGAATATTTCTAATCCTGAAGATGCAATGCTGCCTTCCTTAACAGATAATTATGAGCTGAATTCTCTAATCAATTCAGTGACGGTTATACCCCCAGCGCCTCCACCTATGCGACATCTTTATTACGATTATCCCGAATTTATGGAATCACCTACTTATATTAAATAATCTATAAAATAATTATCTGTGATACTATTTTTTTTTTCTAGTTTGTTTTTGCTTTTTTCTCATATTGCATTCATTATTATAAAACACGTATTTGGAACATTATAGAATTTGCTTTACATTTGCTTTACAACATTATAGATTTTTGCTTTTTTTTTCTAGTTTATTTGTTTGTTTTTTTTTTTTTAAATTTGTACAGAAGGACATTTTGTAAAGTATTATATATCAGTTATTAAGAAAAAAAAAAAAAAAAAAAAAAATACCCCCAGCGGGGTAATATCTTCGTGTTTATTAGATTATATATTTATGTAATACTATGGTAACAAGAAAATTTTTATGTATATATACAAATTATACAATACATGTAAGTTGTAACTTGTAGCAAGAAAATTTGTATGTATATATAAAAATTTTACAATAAATGTAAGTTGTAACTTGTAAATATGTCACTTGTAACAAGAAAATTTGTAAATATTGTACAATAAATGTGTTTATTATGCAAGAAGTCGAGTGTGTTTTAATCATACAATATTTATTAAAAATATATACAACATGTAAATTGAAAGTTTAAGTAAACTAGTTTACTTTCTAAATATTGGCTAAATAAACTATTTAAAAAAAAAAAAAAAAAAAAAAAATAAAAATGTATCGTTCGGTTCGAAGCAAACTCGATGTCCCGAGACTTTGGGGGCCTTTTTATTCATCACGCGATCGGTTCGGACGCATTTTCGACGATGATGGCTCGGTGCGCTATTCGATGGCGGGGCGCGCCGTTGAAACTTTACGAGGTTTGTCCAAGGCTTCCAGCGAGGGGCGTTAACAAGAGCAATAACGAATTCGTAACGATCACGCGAGCTCCGCGGCTTTTACGATCTCCTTACCTGTATCGTACGTTCGCGTACGAAATAAATAGAATAAAGAAAAATGGTAACGTTCGAGCAATGGCGAGGGGGTTTGAGAGAGAAAGAGGGAAAGGGGAGGGATGTTCGGGAGAAAACGAATCGATGGTGCAGATAATCTGGCAAATATTTCTTCACGCGAGTCCACCGCGTGCAGAATCGTAATTATATCGGAATTATCGCGAACTCGCTCGCGCAAACAACAAACGAGCCTTTTACGAGCTTTTACGAAGCTTTAAATGGCATTTAAGATAACATGCAGGAATCGTGTCGAACGCCACAAAACTAACGGCGACCCACACCGTATTTATAATCCGATGTAAGCTCTACGTCCATCCAAATCTTGTAGCTTTACGGTTGTAAGAAGGAAACGTTAATAGTGGAATTTTACCGGAGGAAAGTGGTTTCATAATATTATACGTATCGATCGAAAACATATTGAGTGAAAAATAACGAAGTCCAATAGTCACGTTCAAACCAAAAAATCCGCTATGTATTTCGACTATGTAAAAATAGAGGAATGGTAAAAAATGGTAAAGCGAATGTGACTGCATCGTTGAATAGCTTTGAATATTCTGCTTGCTAATTTTTATAAAAAATCCTAGTGAAGTATAACGTATATCTTATTTTAAAAAAGTCAGTAAAATACACTTACTGGAAACTGCAACGAGAGATAAAAATGTAACAAACGGAAAGAAGAAAAACAGTAACCGCATTGCGGAACGTTATCGTTTAAAATTTTAACAGATAGAACCGTAGAAGTTTACACGAATTTGCCACGAATTAATTACTTCTCTAACAGATACCGGAGCAAAAGAAAGACAGTCTATGTATATAAGCTATGACACAATTACGATACAACGGTCGTTTGATGGCAAGCATAGGCGTCACGATTAGGACGCGTTCATATTTGCAGATTCCTAAAGTTACAACGTATAATCGATACCGCCTGCTCGATAGAATTTCGTCGACACGATTGTCGTAACGCAGGAATTCTGTCGCCGAGCGTTACGAGCTTGTTCGGGATTCGTGTTAACGGGGTGTTAACGTGAGTTAGCGACCCGTTCGCGACTATCTCGCGACTCAACAACGTGTACGTAAACGTCATCTTTACGAGCCGGATTAGTGCCGTAATCTGATCGTTGCTCTCGTAAATACGCGTGCATGGAGGAAAAATAATTGAAAACCTCGCATGATCCCCTTCACGCGTATCCTCCATTCGAATTCTCAAAGTACCATTATGGTCGCGTTAAAAGGCCACATTCGACGATCATCTTGTTCCTTTCCTTGGCTGCGTAACGTCGATTTAAACGGCGAATAATCACGGTAAAGGGAAGACGAGAGCAAAAAGAAGAAAAAAGAAAAAGAAAAAAAGAAGCAAAGAGGGAGAGAACGAGGCGAGCCAGGATAGGTGCTCTCTCGCATCGCGATACCTTGGCCGACGTTTGCACTAAACACATAATTCCGGCTCGATTTAAAGTCACGCGAAAATTCACCGGCAGCCGTGTACACCGCGTGGTAGTCTTACCGGCTCGAAGCCGGTAAATTTTACGAGTTTGTCCAGAGGTTCGAGTTAACGGGGCGTTAACAAGGGCAATACTCGTGACTATCGCGCGTGCGAGCTCTCCTTTGCGGCTCTTTACGAGCTCGCGAACGATTCTTCGTACGAAACACCTTGCTACAATAGCAGCAGCAGCAGCAGCAGCAGCAGCAACAACAACAACGACGACGACGACGAACGCGATGCCACGGACAGGAACAGCAAAAGGAATAATAACGAGAACAAGCAGCAGCGTTGGTATCTGTAATAATAATAGCGAGCCTGAGGTAACTAGATCCGGGTGGCTCGCGGAACCAAATGCAGAGGAATCCAACGACGACAATTCGCCGGCTTGTCGATTGTTTCGTGTATTATTCCGAATTTCCAACTTTTCAAAATATTCAAATGTCTATGGACGTAACGTGAATTTTCAAAAATAATGTCTTTCTGTTGTTGACAATTTGTACTGACAGTGGTTAAAATTCAATGGAATTTAGTAGCTACTCGAATTAACAGAGTGCTCGAGATGATTAATTTGTAATTGTTCATTGAAATATTATGCATTCGCTACAATGCACGTTTGAGGATCTAAACGAATTTTCGTGAGAAGATAGGTACATTTGTACCCTTCGTGAGGTGTCTGCGAGCTTGCATACTCTAAAATTAACCATTTATTCGTATTTAAAGAGAAGGAGAATGGTACCGTACCAAGTTACGGAACGATGTCGTCTTGGTAGAATGTGTGTAACAGAGAATTACATGACTTTGCTTTGAATATTTGATCATCGTATTCTCCGGATATTGTCTCACCAGATTACCACCTGCTTCGCGTAGATACTACAACATTTTTTTGTCACAAAACGATTTATGATATTTTAACAGTTCTGCGAAGAAACGTTGGCGAGGAGATACCAAGAGGTCGTTGAACGATGGAGCAATCACAATTTTTCACAACATCCAAGGATATATTTCAACTATTGATCCAACTAGAATACTAACGAGACAAATGACACAAATCTATTGAACGACCTAATACCTGTAGCTCAGGATACGAACCATCCAAGATGGTCACACTGATCAATTCCATAAATCGGAAAATACGGAAAAGCGATGACGCGACAAACGCTGATTTTTTAAATTTGCTTCCGAATTTACCATTATTTACGTAATCGTCCCGATGGAACCAACATAGACGTAATTACTTGCTTAAGAATAGAATATTAATCAGGTACGTACGTACCTACGTATTTAATGAAATTAACGAGCGGATAAAAAGTTAATCGAAAGATATCGGCTTCTTTAAACGCTCGATACAACGAAAAATATTTTATCGTATCTTCGCTTCGATTTCTTTCATGCAAGATTTACGGCGTAGCCGTTGATAGATTCTAGTATCGAGTGTAGCGGTTCGCGCGAATGATTCGCTTGAAAACTTCACTCTGTCACGAATATCGAGAGACGATCGCTAGCGGAGTCATCGTATCGCAGGATCGTTTATCCGCCATCGAGAAGGACGAAGGGGGCTGCCGCCATTCCTGCTCTCCAGAGTGGAGGCAATAAAACGTTGCAGGCTGAGGTAGGGGAACCAGCAATTTCGGGCTATCGAGCGTGGTCCCTCCAGCTTTATTATTGGCCCTGCAATTATTGTTGATATACGCGCAACCCGGCAACCCAGGCATAATGTTCCTATATAGGGCGCGGCGATAAAAGCTGCGCTCGCAAAATGGCGGCCGATTCTTCTCTGCCTCCCATCCTTGCGTTGCCACGACGAGTCTTCGCGGACTTTAAATCCCCTTTGCTGTCCAATCCATCCACGTGTTTCGTGCTTTTTCTTTGCTCCCCGTGGCAGCACAAATCATCGCTGTGCGCATTCTTCTCGAAAGAAAATGGCTGGTTCGCGATTTCGAATATAAAAAGAGCGAGCTTGTGGAGAACGGGTCTGTGTAGAACCGAAGGGCAACGTTGTAAACGACAGACTTTCTGAAAATGAGATAGACGACGGAAAGACGAGTTACGTTTCTGTCGTTTGTAAGCACGAAAATACGAAAGATAATAGACCTTTTGGAAAATCGATCCTTTCGCGAAAGTCCACCGGAAAGGATCGCATCGTTCGAGACCGGGTAAGTCTACCAAGAAAAAAGAGAAACATCGTAAGCGACGAACCCTTAGGAAATTGTAAAGAAACTTGAAAAAGTAAAATTCCTGATAGTCTGATACAAGGTTTATCTTGTCGCTGTTTAAACTTTGTATCTTAAGACGTGGAAAATACGATTTAACGTGGATATCTCAAGAAATTGATACTTTGAAGAATACAGTGCTATAGAATGGAAGGTGTGCAAGTCAAGGGGAACGAATCTCGTTGTTCGACACCGGGCAAAAATCTACCGGGCGAAGAAGAAAGACAGAGATACAACGATAAAGAGAAAGAAATGACAAGGGGAAGAGGAAACGGGGGACAGGAGAAAGAGGGAGCGGAAGGGAAGAGGGAAGAGGCATTTCAGGATGCGATTACGATTTTTCTTGGTAGGGCGTCCAATCAGCAGTTATTTTTATAATGGCCGCCGCCGCCACCGCCGCCGCGCCGCTGCGGCCGCGTCCCGCCGGCGTATTCCAGCCGTAGCGAGCCGCAATGGTGGCCATTGCATGCTCGCTTCCACCAGACAAAGTAGCCATTCGACGTGGCGTACAGGCGTTATGTACCTATCGTTGTACATAATTTTCGCGCGCTTCGTTGGGAACCGAGGGTTGAACGTACTTACCGCTGCGCACGAGACGACCCATCAGACTGCCTCATCGATGCGAACCTTGCTCGTATTTATAGCTACCATTGTTAGATAATTTCTACGAAAGTCGCGCGTTTACCTCTTCCAAGGACGTAGGAATGTAGCTACAAAAGCTGTCAAAAATTTGGAACCGCTGTGTCAGTGGTTCGATATATGAATAATATAATAATGTAAAATGTAAATAAATCTGCTGCCACTTGCCCCATTAATTATTATTAATGTTCTAAATATCAGTGGTAATTTTATTTCCTCTAAGAGATTCTGTTTCGTTAAAAGTTCGTTTGAACAAAGAGCATCCCAAACTGAGCTTTTCTTTAGATCCTTGAACTTTACGGAATGCATAGGAATTTCAATTTTTCACCAACCTAGGTACTCTGATTTTACTGCAATACGTCGATATATCATAAGAGTTGAAGCGTGAGTCTTCAAAGATAGAAACATTTTTCACGTCATACGGATTAAACGGGAGTGACGTACCGGAGAGGAAATTTAGTCAATGACCACGGAAAGTATATCGTCTCACCTACATTACGGTCAAAGTGATTTTGTATTCGCTTGCTGAAGCGTCTTTTACGAGAATCGTGTGAATCGTGCAGGTATTTAGAACATCACGCGTTGCATATTTACTAGCATATTTGTATCCCCTGATGCGAGACACGATTGCTTAATTTATAAATAAACAATTAAAAATCCGACAGATTTTCTTTTACAATAAGACGGCATCGTTTTAAGTGGAAATCACACCGTCTCGATATCCTATCTCAACTTTACCGCGATGCAATCGGAGCTCACGAAGCGTAACCCGTGACGGTAGAGTGTAATGACGAACCAGGGCTTTTCGCTGCTACCATGAAAAGCTAATTTTCTTTTATCTGTCCGCGGTCGTTTTCTTCCTACTCCATATTCAGTAGATACGTATAAGTACATACGATACTGACCGGATACATTAGGTCGTTTACTTTTCGCATCATTTTTTTTTCCTAATAGCATCGACCGATGACACAACACCTATCATCAGACTAATATATGTATAGCGAGCGACATATATATTTATCTATGTATTAATGCATTTATTCAAGTATTTGTTATTCCTACTTTTACACTTTTCGTATTCGAATATGAAATTTTCCTGTGAAAACGTGACAAGAACAACAATAATATTCAAAGTTTCAATAATCCATATCGTTTCTGACAATGTAGAAACTCAATATGTATAAAGAAGAAGAGACACGAACAAGTCGTTACGATGAAATACATAGATGCAGTAGCTTGAAAAATATTCCATAATATCGTCCCTTATATCGCGCTTTAAATTTCTCAGGCAAAATCGGATGATTACTGGCGGAACTCACGATAAGCGATTGAAAGTATTAAAAAAAGAATATTTTTAGAGTTAGAGATTTTAGAGATGCGAATGGCAAGTACAGCGAGGTTAAACGTTGCAGCCGCCTCTTTATTACTACAAATCCATCGAACGTTGAATGTAATAATAACACGAACATGTGGTAGACTACGTTTCGTCCATAATTCGGCGTCTTTCCTCGTTCGTAGCAATCAGCGATCGAGCAGGACGATCGTAACAGAAACAAACCGGCCCTTCGATACCACGTCAGAGTAGAGGGGATAATTGGTATACGAAACAAAATGTTGCATTTTATGAGTTATTGCGAAGTATATTGGGCGGGTAAGATTGGCGGGCCGAAGGAGTGCCCGATCTAATAACGATCGACTATGTCGGAGGCCTTTATTAACCGACGCAGGAACTGCGACCCGCTGTGGGCCGACTAACGCGCCTGCTTTAAAAGCCTTTCGGACGCGCGCGAAACGACTTTTCGCAGAATCTCGCGTGACGACCCTGGAATCTATCGAATAAGCTGCCAAAGGAATATACCCCTGCGAAATATACTCTTGCGTCCTTTTCCCTTTCTACTCGCTGCCACTACACACCATTTACAATTTCCATTTCCAAGTCGACAATTCCGACAACATTGTCGACGAGACAGTCATTCGCCTTGAGAACCAACTGAAATTATTGTTTACAAGCGTTGAACGTTTTAGCGGATTCGTGATAACGGTATATAAATTACACGGGAATTAATGGCAAAATCATTTCTTGCGCTCCTACGCAAAGGTAGGTTGGATATTTTTTCCAGTTTCGACATACGTACAGTGGCTACGAAATATATTCGTACGCTATTGTATTTATTAGGTTGTCCGAAAAGTGTCTTTCTTTCACAGATACGTCTTTTACAACATGCATCTTTATACAAACACGAAATCTAATCTGTCGAACGTTGCGATCTTTATTTTGATGGAACAAAATGCATCATACGTAATTCGATAAAATAATATAAAACGAAAAATGTTGTGCGTTCATTATTTCCTTATAATGCGAAAGAAACTTTTATCTATATTCATATAGATATTAATCAATTAGGTTCGAGTATGATAAGTTTCAATAATATAGTAAGTTTAATAATGTTTTCACGTAGGTAGTTACTTTATGATAAGAAAATGATTCATTGGAAGATAAGGGTATGTAAAACGTATTCTCCCTGTTTTGCGTGACAAATAAATTTAATGAGCACGTGACGAGGTAGATATGTTATTGCATACGGAAATACGACGTAACGTCTGTTACGTTGGAAGAATCTACCGCGTTAACGAATTCAATAAGAGCTAATAAGCAATGCAACGTGGATTACACGCTGCTTTTGTCGCATCGGGATTTATTTTTTTAATTAACCGGACGAAAGACGCGAATTCGCGTCTGAATGTATTTCGGCTGCCTCGAAAACTGACCGAGCAACTTTCCGAACGAAGCTGCTACGCTACTTTCGACGCGCATTTTACGAGCCAACTCGCGATACGCGCTGCCGTCTGACGAATATCCTGGTTATCCTGATGTTCGAATCCCTCGATAGATACGTTTAAGAAAATTTACAAAATATCGTAAACCCAAAAACTTGTCCATCGTTCGATCACAGCTTTGCGAAGATTAACGCGGTAGATGCAACGCGTCGATCTCATCCGATCGAATTTTGTTAATATCGACGATCTTCGTTCGCCTAACTTAATCGCGCTCGAACAACAGAAACGCGGTACGAGAATACGACGGAGAAAAAGAGAAAAAGGAAGGGCAAAGGTGTGAGCAGAGACGAAAGATTCTCTCTGTTCATACGGGTTAACTTTGTTAGCGTCGGTATTATCAGACGAACGAAAGACCAGGATTGGCATTGCGAAGAATAGCCGGGAGGGGGTGGAGTTTCATATGAAATACACGCGACATTTACTGCCTCCACCGGCTGGGGCCCCTGCAAAGACGCAAACGCATTATAAATAGAACTTTCTCTCTTTCTTGCTCGTCTACCCCCTTCCCCTCGTTGTACGCCCTCCTTTACACCGATCCTTTCTTTCCCTTTCCAACGAGCGTCGAAGCTGCAGCCCTTCGCTCGTGGCCACGAAGAGATCGAGAAGGGTCCGGAGGAAAAAGGGGAGAGGCCACAGCCGCCACGAACAGTGCTACAATCTGCTTTATAATCTTGTTAGGATTTCGCGGAAATATTGGCGTAATTTACGATCCGTCTTAGCGAAGTTAACTGTCAAGGGAGTCGCGATGGAACGTCGAGGCCAAGCAAGGGGTTGCGCCGTGTCTCGCCTCTGCCACGTCAAACGCGAGTCCGTGCGAATACGCGTTCCCTCACCCTCCTCTTTAACTACGTTACACTATCCCACCTCTTTCTTTCTTTTCGTCCAACGTTAACTCGTTGATCGAGCTTACTCGGTTTTGGTTATTTTTGAAGATTGGATCGAATCTTGGCAATTAACTTTTCGTCTGTAATTGTCTCTATATGCTTCTTGAAATCTTATTTTCCATCTTGATAAGATAAGAGAAACTCCACGAACGAAAGTAGGTATAAATTATAGACTTTTGTCGTTTTTTACGATTTTGTATCGAACAGGATAATCGATCGATTTTTAATTCGTAAAATTCCTTCGTATATTCCTCTTCGTTTGATCAAACCTAACGTTATCAAACCTATAATATTAGATACATGAAAATGAAGGTACTACGGATTTGCGCCATTCTTGAAACCATCGAAACAATTACAAATTACAAACAATTACATCGATCGGTAACGAGAATTTCAACCTGAGATTAAGAATGTACGACTGAATAGAATTCGAATGCTTCAAGAATAAAGAAATGAAATTCGTTCTGTTTGTTTCTGTTTCATAAAAACTGATAGAAAGGGGTCTACTCTGTTATGTATTGATCTCGATATAACAGCAGCTCGAGTAGGATTATCGACTTGTGGGGCGATCCCACCGGTGGTAAGAGCCTCTCTATCGAGGCATCGAAATCTCCCCGACTAAAATAGAAGATTCCCGCAAACCTCCCCGTAGCCACTTGTTGCACGGCGATCAAATAATTGTATCTCCGTCGGTGGCATGGCAACCCCCTGTGTTGGCGTAGGGTGTGGCTTATAATTCATGGGTGGCATCGTCGTTCTCGTTTCGGTTCCCTACTCTAATCCAGGGAAACAAAACGATTCTCGTATCGCGCGCCACGAACAACAAGCAGGGGATTTTCCTCTTAGTCTGTCCTTTTGTCACATTCCTCGCTATTTCTTTCGTTTAAATTTTAATCATGATAAATCTACACGCACAAGGGTTAAGCTTCAAGATGATATGCATAAAAGTTGTTGGTTGTTTCTTTTCTATAGAATGTATTTGAATCACGAAATTACGAATGAATGGAACCGTGCTGATTTTATTATTTATAAATGTCATGGTTACATATAGCGGTCTATTGGGACGCGATTAATCTCATAATTAATGCAGTAAAGTATAAAATTATTCTTCCTTTTCGAAGCGTTATTCGAGAAGCGTCGGAGTTTCGAATTCTTTAGAAATCGAATAAGCGAATCAATGAATTTTTCTAATTACTCCGATGTCTAGAGCCGCTTGTTTTCAACATCCTCTACAACGATAAGAATCACGCGACGACGACACGATATCCGTATAACGAGCTAAAGTAAAGCGAATATAATTGTAACGTATCGTCAGAATAATTCATTGATCGATGGCAATATGAATTTACAGGTGAAACAGAGAATTGTTTTTCAGAGAATGTGTATATACCTACTTGAAAGTTATCAAGCTTCACGAGCAGAAAACTCGAAAAGCTCTAATATTATATAATCTTATATAATTGTTGCTGGCGTTCTTGATATTTTCATCGGCACAACACTTGTCACTGAAATTAGTATGTGTACTATAATAAATCCTACCCGTTCTACGCCTACACTGAGCGTCATCGCGGTTGTGTCTGGTGACGATGTTTCCGGGCAAAGTAGATCAAAACTCCGTGAAGCAGAAGATAGACAAAACACGATAGTAGTAAGGGCGTGGCACGCGAAGGAATAATTCCACGTCGTCCATCTTCGTCTAGTCGTTTCTTTGCTCGGCGTTCTTCTAGTTCTTCTTTCACGTTCCTTGGCCACGGAGAACTCGTAAGAGTAGCGACGACCTGGGTGGGCTCGCAGCTCTATGGCCAACTCGCGACCTATATTACGGCCGTTTCTTAGCCACACGATAATAAAATCCCCAAATAATATCGCAATAAAGCTATCGACCCAACGCTCGCTGTTACGAGTCGCCTGATAGACTTTACGAGTTCGTTTGATATGCCAACTTGCTGTTGGCGGTAGCCTTTGCGCTACTAAACTCAGGTAAATCGGATTTTACTTGGTTTTTACCAAGATATCGAAGTGGATCCTGCTACGATTTCGATTCCAACGATATATTGTATCGTCGTTGTTTCGTCAACTAAAGTTCCATTGGTTCGGTGAACCTCGAGGTACTAGAAGGACGATGCCAAACGCGTATCAAAGTTAACGAGCTCTCTGGAGACGTTTCTTCAAACGTGGAGCTCGTTCCGCACGAATTCAGCCGCGGCCTTCGTTTCGTCTCTCGGAGACGCAGTCGAGAAAAAGAAGAAAGAGGACAGAGACGACGACCACAACGACGGCGACGACGACGACGACGACGACGACGACGACGGCGAGTTTGTCGAGTAAGCGTTTGGAGTCGTGATGGTTTGTTTGGAAGCGACTGGTACCCGTGGCCTCGGTCGCGATCGCGACCGCGGTGGATTCACAGCTGGGAGGACTGCCAGGCAGTTACCAACAATGTGGCGAAGCTTTGATGTGACGTAAAATGGCACGTTAACCGGTACTCTGTTCCTGCGTGGCCAGTTGCTCGTACAGCTATATCCTAATGCAAAGATAAAAAGCAAACTTTGTCACCTTTTATGTTCAACGAGTGAAAACATCGAGTTCTTCCGTTCGACATGGATCAACGACAACCTTCGTCGGAGTTGAACGATCGATAGAAGAAACGAAGACTTCGAACGTTAACTTACGAACTGGTAGGCGATTCGAACGGGGGGTCGAGTTCTCGGGAATCGAAGCTTCCGAGAAGCAGCATCGTCTTCGCGGCTATTTACAGGGTTATAAAATACCAACGCGAGCCGTGATATTGCAGGCCGGTCGCGTTATTGTCCGATGCCAGGCGTAAATCAACCTATATATTGGCCACGCAGAAATAACTTTCGATTCGTGCTTGTCATTCTGCCAGAATAAGGGTTTAAGTCCGTCGTTGCGACGGTCACCGTCACGACCCAAATATCCCCGGACTCGCATGGTCATGCGCGCACGCCGCGCCGCCTCCTCTCGCGGCTCACCGCCTCCTCTCTATTGCGACGTGGATTCGTCAGGGATCGTAAACGCGCCGATACGGCTGTGAGCCTTAACGACGTTAATCGCGGCGAGCCAGCTCGTCGCGCGGCAATTATCTTCGTCGAGAACCTTTTGCCTACACGTAACCCGGTCGTTCGTGTGTCTTTGCACGGAAAGCTCATTAAACGACGATTCCACGAGCTTTGAACGATCAGTCGCGACGCTTGCGATTTCAACGTAGCGCGGCTTTGACCCATTCAATCGATCGTAAAGCGAGATCGCAGATCACTTTTTCGTTCGATTTTGAAATAAAGAACGTGACAACTGGACATTTATTTTTTCTTAGAGAAAAAAAGAAAAGAAAAGAATAGAAACGTTTAGTAGAAATCTGAGTGAAATGAATCGTGCTGAGTATAAGGGTTGTGCTAGTGGAGTAGGTCGCGCTAAAAGCCAACGAGTCGGTTAAATTTATAAACACGATGAAGCTTCCTGCGATGTCAAACTCGATCGTTTTGTACGAATGTGATTCTATCGAAATCGAAGATTTTTATTTGAAACGATCTTGGTGGTATTTTATACGCTTTCCCCAGCACATTATGATTGTACGTAATCTGCGAATGAAAAAAATTATCGAGAAAAATTGTCGAGTAATTGCAAAGAAATTATCGTAGAAAATTACATAAAATCATATGGGAGATAAAGAAAAACTTCAACAACTATATAATTGACGTAAGTCTTAGGCGATCGTGTTCCAAATACTTGTGTTTCCATTTTTATATCTCGTTTTTCAACTACGCTAAACGTTTTTTGAAGGCGCAAGTTACGATAAGCATAATAGATACTACGTAAAATATAAAATGTCCAATAAAGTTTCTAGAACGCTTGAAATATATTATAAAGAATCAGATACATCGAAAACTGTGAAAACTTTAAGACGACTTAATATATGCTCTGCTAGCCACAATTTGTCAGGAACAAATTAAAAGGTAAATACGTAGGTTTCATTGGTCCAACCGACAAAGCTCGCGTTCCAAGTTACGACTCCAATTGGGAACAAATGGAAGGCGAGCGAAGAAACGTGGATGCAGGTTCGAGCGCAAGAGGAAAGACACGAAAAGACCGGGACAGAGGGTGAGGGTCCGGTAGTCGGAGTGGGGGAGACGATATATCAAGAACCCCCAGAGCGATCGGCGCTGTTGTGAAATATTAATAAGCAAATTAGTTCAGACTTAGTGGCCCGCCAATACTAAACCGGCAGGATGGAAATGGCCGTTGGCCGTCTACAACGCTCGTATTTCACTTCCCACGCCTGGCCAGCGTCGAGGCTGCAGAACGCGGAACCCGTTCTCCGATTTCTTCCACCTTCCTCCCTTCTTCTTTTGCTTCTTTCGCCTCTTCCCTCTTTCCTTCGCATCGATATTTTCCCTCCTCGGTATTTTCTTTTTACAACTTCGACAGAGGAGGCGACATTATCGAAAGACGAAAGTGGAGACCCGATCGCGAAAAACTCGACGGTTCGTCGTTAATCAATCGTCTCGCTGCAAACGATCATTCTTGTCACCCATCTCCAGGCGTCTAAGCGTGCTGGATACGCGAGAGAAGCAAAGAGAGGGAAAGGGAGAGACGAAGGTGAAACGAAGCAAAGGGAGAGATAGCGAGAAGGCGAGAAACGGAGGCAGACTGTCGGAGCAAGAATTCGACAATTACGTCACGGGAACGTAACGGATGATCGGCGAGAACGGCCGGCGCGGCGTCGAGACGTCTAGAATGTGCGAACGTCATCCTGCTAAATGCTTTTCGCTCGGCTCGCGTGCGCGAGCTATCTATAGCACTGGAACGTGCCGGAGAACCGTGCCGACTCTCTTTCTCTTTCTTTCTCTCAATCTCTCTCTCTCTCTCTCTCTCCCTCTCTCCTCTTTCCTATCTCGCTTCCTTTCTCGTTCACCGATACTGGAAGCTACCCGGTCGCTTGTCCGCCGCTGGAAAATGTAGGTCGAATTCGAGCACGAGCGCAGAACTAATTGGACAGGTGTGCCGCGACGTCGTCCGCTTCTTCTTTTCCGATCGCGTCGAAATTTCATGCCACACGCGCGATTTGACTCGGTTGCCTCGAGAGGACGATCGTGCTCTTTCTCGAGTTCGCCCTTGGTTTGGTTTTCATCCGCGATCGTACTGCCATTTACTCGCAGACGAGGGTAAACGAATCATCGTAAGCCGTGCTTCGAGTCTACTATAGTCGACTTTTATAGAAGAGTTTTAAGGAGAGTTTTAGAGAATAATTCTCTCTTACGAAACGAATGGAACGATTTAGGTTGGTAGGCAGGGAAGCTATTCAAATTCCTGGGTAATTCTCTGAAAAAATGACACGATTTACGAGATTCCCCGTTTGCGTGAAAACGATAGCCGGGCTACCGGTCTCGGAATGTCGGCGGTACGGTCAGATCTCATCCGATTCGCATTATAATAATTAATGTCGAAGGAATTTCGGGGCTTCTGCACGAAAACGCGATCCTCCTTCAGTGGCCAGATCGCCTGGAGGGCATCAATCAGCGGGTGCACGTCGTTATATGCTGGGATTCCGAATAATTGCTGATGATTGCTCACCCCTTTTCCTCGTAGCCAGGCCGAGACCAGCCGCCACGCTTCTCCGGAACCGCTAATCGTCGACTTATCACGAAACTTCTCGGAAACGCGAGGACGATCGACCAACGTTTCTCTGATTTGCAAACGACCGGCGGAAGAAAAAAGGAAGAACGAGACAGAAAGAAAGGAAGAACGGGAGAATGATCGATGCTAGAAACGAGTCGACCGTGCGAAGCAATTAAACGAAACGGGAGCTCGAACAACGTGGAGAGAGACTAGGGTTTTTTCAATTTGCGAATTCTTCGCGAAACGATCCTGGCACCGACCGAAACGGTCGACATGCGTCTTCGTTGTCTTCCGTCTCGTGACGGAGGAGATAACCCCGAAAATGCACGATACTCGTCGTGACTCGACTCTTGCAACCCCCTCGAACCCACCAACTTTGTTACTGGAACCTGACTTGGCAAATAAAATAAGCTCGTCTCGTCTGTAAACTACCGTATCGAGAAGAACTATAATACTATCGTTAAACGTGCCACCGCTACGGTAACATGGATGGGTACCGTCAGAACGATCAAATATAAAGATAAAGAACGTAATAATTTTATTTTCGTTGATCTTTCGGTTTCCATGTTATTTGGCAATTGTTATATATTTAACGAATAAACTTGGCATAAAGGTATAAAAATCTAGTTAACGAAACGACGCTAAGATAAAAGGAATCTTACGATAAAACTTGTAAAGGTAGCGACCAAGACCAAGGAGAATGATAGACAAGCAGGAGAATTGTAGGAGGATCGTTTTCGCTGTAAGCTCCATGCGATCCTTTGGTCGCTACCAGAAGAGACGATAGCGTACGCAGGATCCTGTAATCCCGACATAATCCCGATTTAAGACCCACTAAAAACAGCGGGTGGCCCTAAGCACTCTGATCTTTGATCCAACAAGGAGGAGAGTAGCCAATGAAAAGAGAAAAAACAGAGAGAAAAGTATCCGCGTGCTCGCTTGGAAATCCGTATTGGCTCTTTCTCTCTCTCTCTCTCTCTTTCTCTGACCGTTTCCGAGAAAACATTTAGAGGAGGTTTACGAGCGATCCGTCAAAGAGGAAATCCATCACTCGCGGGAACGGGGAGAAGTCCGCCCATCGTCGGGACTCTCGTCGATGCGCGCGCTAGGACTTTATTTCGTTTTATGGAGGTAAACGTGGATGGGTGTTTATGGACAAGCTGAATTGACTCTGTCTGTCGTCGTCGAACGTCCACGCTCGACTCGTACATTTGCTCGACAAGGTCGTAAACGCGATAAAACGACATTGGAGCGGCTCGCACAGATACAAATAAAGGTAGAAACCGAGATGTTCCGGGGGCGGCGGGAACGAGACCGATCGATCGATAGACTCTTCGTTCTCTACGATCGGTTCCCGACCATAGGTGCAACCGAGGCGATCTGTCTCCTCGCAGGACTTCTCCTTTGCTTCGTATTGTCTAATTCCGTCTCGACTACTGAAACACGGTGCCGTAACGGTACCACGTCTCGACCGCTATGTTTGCGAATTCAATTCTCGGATCGATGAATCTGAAAGCGAGGGTGTTGTTTCGCGACCGTTGAAGGAATTCAGTTTGCTCGGGATTTGAATAATAATCTTAGATCCTGTGGAAATCTCGGCATTTTTCCTGTTTGATCGGCTGAGCGAAAGTTGATTCTTTGATGGATTAGGGTGGTAAGGCGGATGATAAAGAGATTTATAAGACGTCTCATGCTATCTATCAGGCGGTTGCAGAAGCGATATGAAACTCGTGGATGCTGGTTATCTTAGGAAGAATGTCATAGTATAAAATAATTGCGACGTTATTTCTACTCTGCCAAATAATACTTTGAAGCGATTGTCTTCAGACTGTTGTTCTAAAGAGCGATATAAAAACGCGACTGAGATTACCGATGACTATTCATCGCGACGATCCATATACGTCGATATGTATCCGTGAGAAATAATCGTAAATTGCCCATCGATTCGTCGTTTCCAAAAATCTTTTAATTACTCGAACGGATTTCAACGAGGCCTGAATTCCTTGAAGTTTTTCTTTCTGGCAAGGTTGTCTCGCGTCTCACAAAGCCGCGCGAGAGACCGCACGATGGCAGGACGGATCGTAAACCGTCCGAGAATGGATCTGCTCGAATAAAAGTAAAATAGCGTCGTACGAGAGAGGAGCTGCCTTTCGGCACAGAGTAGCGCGTCTCTCTCCTCCGGACTTTTATAGCCGTCCCTTTGGACCGGTCGAAGATCGATTCTCGGTAGAGGTGCAACCCGTATGAATTTTAATATTTATTACGTAATAAAGCCTCCGAGAGACTGTTGCCCGTTTCGTCGGCCGTTTCGTTCAGCCTTTAATTCCCGCTCCAAGGCATTAACGCGACCACGAAACCTTGATCGTCGTTTCTTTCATCGTACGCTGTCGCCTTGACTCTCGTCTCTGTAGAATTCGATCAAAACTGTAAAGCTCTGTTGTTCGTTAGCAAGCTTGCAATATAGGCTATCGGAGATCGGATTAGGGAGCTTCCGTCAAGCTCGTAAAGAGGATTGTTACCATTGGTCGAAACTCGAAACTGTGCGATACTAAAAAAGAATTGTAATGGAAACCGCTATTCGTATTCATCGCGTACTCGATTTTAATACGCTGTTTGTCGATCTTTGAACGAACGATTAGAAGAAAAGTACAAAGTTTGCCGTTAATTTATATCGACGTGCACGTTCCGTTGCTACGGATCATCGCTGAAACGTGCGAATACTTACGAACGATATCTAACGTACATATAGCCGAAGTTGAGCATTCTTGCTCGTACAAGAAGGAACGAATAAACCAGCTTCTACCGTACTTGATTGGTACAATGTCCGAGGGAAGAATAGAAGGAAACTATTTTCGCGAGAACGTAGCTTACGTTGTTGCGAGGTGAAGTCAACGTTGGAGCTAGCCGCAGTGTGCCGTGACGACGCGCAGTTATCGAGTAACGGCTAACGAACGTGCTCCCGGCACCAAATACCGAATAATAAGAAAAAGGCGAAAAAAGCCTGGGGGAGAAGAGAAAAGAATCACGTCGCCTGGTGCGCGCCGCGGAATGGAAATGCAACGGCGAGTCGTTCGTTAACGTATGAACGTGCGCTGTCGCGGACACGAGTCGATACGAGCCGTACTAGTTCCTAAATAACGCGAAACCTAACTACCCTGCATCACGGGAACTTTAAACAGACTTTCAATGACGTTTCCCAGAGAAAGGCAATCCTCACGTGATTGAAATGTAATATGGTTACCCAGATTGGCGTCAGTGACATGCACCTTATCCTTAGGCTTCGTTTCTTCGTGTGTAATTCGATATTTGAGATACATGGAAGCTAAACTAATTACAAATAATCTTATAACAGGGGAACGTGTACCATATTCTATCGAGGGTCTATCGTTCGAAAGCTACATATTAATTTAATAAACTAAATACATTAAAGCGGATACAAATTCCGCTCTGTTTTTCTTGTAACGTTTCCATTTAAAATAATCAGACAAATAAAGCGATATATAACGATGATAGTGAAATTTGGATAGAAATACACAGAAATGTTCAATTTTATTCATCGTCATCTTCGCTAACGTAAAACAATGCCCTCGTATTCTTTGATAGCAACGAAGTCTTCCTCGTTCCTCGGTACTTTTTCTCGATAAATCTTTGTTCTTTATTCGTTTCCTCCAACGTTTTACGCTAAGCGAGACTCTTCCTAATTCTCGCGGTAAATTCTATCGATACTATCGTCCTAATGAACACGAGTTGACTGGTAGCTAGGCATTGGAAAATACGTATAAATCGATGGAACACGAGAAGACCATCTATTACTTGTCGAACAAGGTCGCCAAATTTCCACGCGCACTCTTAAGAAAAATATTTTATTACAGCCGTGCGCTGAATTCACCTTAGAAGTTATATCCGCTAATAACGAATAAAACGTAGAAACGAGTACTAACCGAATTCCAACTCCAATCTTGGTGTAAGAACAGGCGCCATTCAGGCACGCAGCTTCTATGTATAGAACGTGTGCCAAAGAAAAGGGAAACGGTCGACTCTTTTTCCTATTTCTTTGTTGAAACGCTGAGCGCGGTAATCCGCGAACGAGTACAAAGTATCGGCCGATGAAAAGAGCGAACATGCGGCCTATGTGAGACCTATGCGAGACTGCGTTGTGTACGCAGACGGCACGCACGCCGTGCTCCGTTCACAAGTGTGTAGCGAAAAGTGTTCGTGCCGAACACGTGTTCCTTAGCGCTAATGCGTTACCCGCGCCGCGTAAAAAGGCATTTTTCTCGAGGCGGTCGTAACGCGACGCGCGACCCCGCCCGGTGCAATGCACTTCTGCAACCGAGAGTCACTCTCGCCTCTTTGCCCTCTTGGAGCATTGCCGCTCGGACTCTCGTTTCTGTTTCGCGTCTCGATGATAGATGGACGATCCTTGCGAGTCCAGGAGAAAGTTCGCGACGATGTCTTGTGTCGTTCGAATGAATAGAAACGAAAGGAAAAGGTCGTCGCATATGGGATATCGAAATCGCCGTGAACGAAGAAGACGTTCTTCTCAGGCGACGTCCACGACGTCCGAACACGTTTCGAGCGAATGGAGTAATTAGCGGTGCACGGGGAACGAATTAAACGATCAACATCAGCGATTGCTGATCTTTTTCGTCTTAAGGCACGCGTAAACTAGTTACCAAAATTTTGCGATATATCTATTCTATTTGATTCGAGACAGAGGTGATCGGACGATTGTTGTTGTTTTTATCGTGACAAATAACCCGACTAAACGGTCAGCAGTCACGTGTTTTAAAAATCCTTCGCGAATGCAGACGAACGAGTTTATCAAGTCTTACCGCAAGCAATCGAATCGGTACGATTAATCAACAGGCGTATGCGTAAGTTGAAACGTTTCGCATTTAGAACTTTCGTAGAAATTTTGACAGAGAAATATCTGCAGAATGCAACACAATGTACCTCTACTTTCATTATACCGATTTCTGTTTTTTCATATTGCGACCATCTAAATGAATTCGAAGGATTCGCTCGATATCTCTTTCGTCGCTGTTTCTTCAACTTAGATCCGAATTCTATTTTCAAAGTTTGGGCTGATTGACTTATAACAACTACTGCTTGATTCGTAATCGATTAAAGCACGATGTAGCAGATCAAGTGCGAGAGGATTAAAATTTGAATAATTTCCTGCCGTCTGCGCTAGATCCTCGTAAATGCATAAAATACAGCCACTGTACGTCACAGCTGGAAGAAAAGAATCGAAGAAGAAGAAAGGATGGTCGCGGAACCCGAGAGATATTGTATCGAGCAAGGCTTATCGATGTTCGATGAAATTGAGCGGATATCATTAAGCGGGGCAGCTCTCGTGGGAGTGTTGGCGCGTAACCGGCCGGCCCGTGAAACATCGTGGACGAGGAAGACGCGGGGTGCGGAGGATACCGAGGCCCAGAGGAGTAAGATAATAACGTATTCGACAGAGAATGGCATTGCTCTCGCGCGGTCGTCCGCCGCAGTATGAATTACATCGGCGATTGAAACTCGTTCGCGATGAAAAAAAAACCAACCGAGAGGAGTCCTCGGGCTGTCGGAGGTGCCGGGATTTGCATATTAAATGGCTTGAGATTTATAACGGTCGGCCCCGGAGAGGTGCTAGCAATACGCGCGATAAATAAGGAACCTTCCCTCGCGATAGACGCCACAACCACCGTCACCGATCTTCCTATCCTCCTTGTCTCGTTCTGTCCATTCGATTTCGTCCATGTTGGGAAACAATGTGATCGATTAACACGTCGAATGCCAAGGACTTGTTATCGACGATGTAAGGGCCGTTGGTAACAAATGGCAATGGTAAAATTAATCCAAGTGTTTGAATCGAAGAAACAGTCGTACTCGTCGCATTCGAAATAATACTTTTCGTATAGTAAATTTATGAAAATATCAGTTTGCTCCAGATTTTATACGCCCGTCGATTGCATAGAAAAGCGCATTATCCGCCCGAAGTATGATTGACGTAAAATTGATCATCGATTCATGTTCTTTCGTTTCGCGTACCATTTATTTAGGAACAGCGTTGAAAAATTCCCGATATTCTTCTCTGTGACAAGCAAAGACGAAATTCCAGACGTGTCTTCGTGTATTACTAGATTCGCGAGAGGGAACAAATCGGCGTCGATATATTCGCATTATTGCACGAGTGTCAGATCTTACGCAACTTTATCGAAAGGGCAAAGTGGCCGCTTAAAACAAAGGAAACGAAAGTCTGTCAATGAGAATGGCGTTGAAATAAATCTACGATGTTTCAATAGATCTCTAAGGTGTCGTCGGTAGACACGAACCGGTTCCACGGATATCGTCCCGCGGGCCGAACTTATCGTCGTCAATTATGTTCCGCTTATGCGAATTTGTGTGTTCCGCTTCGGCTCGTCGGCGCGTTTGATATACGAACGAAACGGACACTTTGTTGCGAAACGAGCTCGTAATATCTATTAAGTACCTCGCTGAATTTAGAGGTCATTCGGAGATAAGTAGCTCGCGGAATGGTCACTCGGTGTCCTTTCGTGGTCGCGGCGATAAAGATGCTGGACTAAAACTCTCTATCGATGATTAACTTTACGATCGTTAATTAAGATAATCCCATCGTTATTGCCAGTAGTGGAAGACCGTGTCCCGGTTCTTCGTACTTTTGCTGCCCGGAGTTGTTTCAGCGGACAAATCAACGCACTGCTCGTGGTTGGAAAGCTGGTTGGTGGAAGGAATATACAGGTGTGATTGATTTATAGTGTAATAAAATGGTCTATGGTCCAGTGTTATAAATAGGGCACGTATATTTTCGGTACCAGTTAAAACGATAATATCTACAAATTGGTCATTTACAGCTAGTGCAGAAATCTTTGTGCAAAGGGCGCAGCCAATTAAATCGAATCGAATTTATCTGGCGATGGATCGTTCGATACAATGCATATCGGAAGAGAATATCTCATACACACACCATGCGTAACACAAGTAACATCTCGTACCAAGTTCTATCGTGATCCAGAGAGTACAGGAAAAATTCGAATTATTCATTTGCAATCTCTTTTCCTTGTTTGGTATCGTGAAAAAATACTTAAAAAATTCCAGCAAGTGATAAACACGATGATTTATGTTACAGAATACTTGTAGACTTTCTGGAAGCCTAAAATTTTGCAAAGCGTAGAAGATGAAAGAAGTGGAGATTTAATATCGAAGATTTAACAACAATCATTTTTATACGTCTAGAGTAGTGAAGCAATAACATAGCCAATTTAATTGAATAAAAGCAATCCTTTCTAGAACATACTGAGAATTTCATAAATAACCATCCATACATGTACGTACATACATAAATCGGAATTTTACTATCCAACTTTCCACCCACGTAAAGCGCGATATGATCTTGAGATTGTCAGCTTTCGGTCAATCGTACTTACGTCGCACCAGGGACTTTCGCGGTTTAATAAATTTTAAAGTTCGGCAAATTAACAGGTTTCGTTCGATTCGAGACGATTCACGGTAATCAATTTGATTGGCGTCGCGCGCGAACTACGAGATGGGTTTGCGTGGCTGAAAGGGTAAGTCGATAACAAACACGAATCGTCGATGGCTCGACTAATGTAGCGGGATGTGATGAATGGTCTTTTATATCTACAGACGTGGCCGAGGTGTTATGAATCGCGTTAACGTCGAATCATTGTTCGCGTCGGCACAATAACGGGCCCCGCAGGGGGTGGTTCCCCCTGGTCTTTTCGCTCGGGCTTCTTCCCCCTGATACGCTCCTTTATATTCCCTGGTCGCTGTTCGTCGTACCCCTTTTTTCGAACCACGATTTTAATCGACCTCGTAAAGATCGCATCATCGGACTATCAATCGGCGGTGATTGGAAATTTATACTAGCAACGATGCACACTTCTGTCCGTGTGATATATAATTTCTGAAATACGATCGACCCTGCCCTCTCCCTCGTATTTCTTCCCATCCCTCTACGCGCTCTTTGTTGTACGTTTAATCGCTCCACCACTCTCGTGAACATCGGTGCACGAGAACCTGTTTAATTGATTTTACCAGAAGGAACGACGATGCAGATCCGATCTATTCCGAATATCTCACGGGGACAGACGCGATAATATTATCGTTCGAAAGGGAGGAAACAGAAGACGCTTGGTGCTTTGCGCGAATGGTTGTTGACGGTCGGGTCACTAAGTTTAAAATTAGAAGCTCGTGTTTCCGGTCTTTCGACTGGTACTTAATTCTTCCATTCGTCTTGTCAACGGGTTTCTTATTATCAGAAAATCAGAGACACCTACGGTCTTTTGTTCTTTAATTCTATCGTGTAACGGTTATTCATAGAAGAATTAACGCACGGAAAGATTGTATTCATATAGAAAGGTAGTAAATGGACTATTTAAATCTAAAATGACAACGTTTTCGAATAATTCGATATTTCCATTCGTAAAAGAAGATGCCAGACAAACTATCATCCGTGTATGAATATTTATGTCTCTGCTTTAGAATACGGATTCTTTTTTAAAACCCATCGTTAATTTGCAATTTGCAGGAACGTTAGATCCAGAAAGTAATCATATTATTCGAACGTAAATAGGATTTTAATTGAATTTTACATAGCCTCCCTGTAGAAATTCTTCCGTATCGGTTGTCGACTAGACAATTCAAACGATCGAAGAATTTAACTTAACAGAACACAAATTGATAGTACGAAGAATCCAGTTGTTCGTCGAATATGTCCAAAGGTAAACCACAGGGAAAAATGTATGATATCACGTGTACTATACGTAGTGCTTAATGGATTAAATTACCGTCAAAACAAAATTGAAATTTTGTCTACGACGGAATCAACTGGATTTATTTCTCTAGAGCGGACAAAGGACAAAGACTTTGCGGTTCCGTTGTTTCGACGAGCTTAGAAGCTAATTTCGTCCGGCCTAACGGAGGCAGATGCAACGTATTATCGAACCTTTTAACCACGTGGACGTTTACGAGGCGTTCGGATGCGGCTAGGCGCGAAGTCTGCCGAGAATCCACGTGTGCAGGAAACGAGATGCGGGTCGCACGTGTGCTTCGTTTCTTTAACCGACGTTCGCGTATATACCGTGAATAACGCCTCGTAATTTCCGCGGTGACAAAATTCATCCTTTTCCCAGACACAATTTCGTAGAAATTTCTCGGCAAGTCTTATCGCGTGTACTTTCTAATTTATCTAATAGTTCGTGGCTGCTCTTATCGCTGTTTAACTCCGTGTTTAACACATTTGCTGCTACTGACGCATATGTTGCATCCATTCAATTATCTTAGTTATTATTAGATCCTAATTGCAGGCTATATTACTGACGTAGCTGTCGCGTCTTTAAGTTTGCACGATGACAAGATTTGAAAATAACAATAATAATACGACGACAAATGTGTTAAAATAAATACGAATTGCGATTTAAAATAAACGTTTCTCTGATGAAAGCTATATAAATAATACACAACGGTAGCTATATTTTAATCGTGGTAAACGTGTTAATTCTTGGACATCGGACTTTCTAGCAACGTCGAAGCTGGGCCAGAATGACTCAGAATATAAATAATACGTCGCCGTTCATAAATATTAGGATATTTACGAGAAACTATGTAAACTGAGGACCTTATTGAAGATTATAAAGAATCATTTTAATTCGTTTAAATATTGTTCGATAAGCTTTAACTTAGATAACTTTAACATTCTTGCTCGTTTATCACACATATTGATAATGTGTAGTAGTTGCAACGAATTTTCGCTGTGTGCATTGGGTCGCAATTGTATAAAGATAAAATTCTAGTCGATTCGTTATTCTTTCGATAATCTAAGTTAATTATCACGTTTCATATAAAAGCAGTCGTTGTTCTAATGTTCGTAAACGACAGTGTACACGATATATACAGAGACGAGCGTATTAATAAAAGTACAAACTCAAATCGATGCATTCAAACACTCTTGATAATTTTATTGATATCTTTATTTCTAAATACATTTCCAATATTTATATTCTAATTGCATATAATAATTTTCTATATATTCCAATAATATAATGACGTTCCAATTTTTACTCAAAACGCGATATACATTTTCCATATATTACAAATCTTGAAAATATTCTATTTTCTATTTTCTATTTTCTATTTTCTAGCATAAATTACCTTAACAATAAACTACACATACGTTTCAAACGAGGTATGAAAATAAAATGTTGCTATTTATACGCTCATCGCTATATGTCTCGTTTTACTGATATTCTCGATGTTGCCTGTTTTCAAACAATTGTCTATATAGCAATACGATTGTTTATACGACGCCTAATAAAAACCGAATCCAAGATACACACTCAACCGTTGAAATAGCATCGAGTAACGTTAACTCTTAGCCAACCGAAAGGGGAGATCTCCCTTTTTTGACTTTGGCAACGCGTTTTCTTTTTTTTCTTTTTATTACCAGTTATCGTTTACCTGGAATTGTACCCAATTAATTGTGCCACTTTTTCTGCTTTTATAAAGTACGGTATATAATAAAACACACCAATGAAGTAGTGTTAAAATTAATTAAAAAGTTACGTTATCAGATATGACTAAATAAAGTTATAATCGACAGATATCGGAATGTAAAAGAATATTAAAATGCATTATGCATTTTTAATTTCACCTTCGAGCCGTGTTATCTATCTCTAGGCATCTTTAATGTTTTTAATTTTGCCTACATTTTTCTATATCTTTAATATACACTTTTAAATCGATATTTTGTATAAGCAATATGTGAAATCGTTAAACAAATTCATCACCGCAAAATATAATTGACCACTTAAGGAACTTTTAGACTTCTTTGTCTTTTAAGTCATGAACATTAGTCTTCGATACTTGGAAAAATACACGGTGAACTAAGTGTTAATATAGGAAGCATCTTCTCTGGATTCTATCAATGTAGAGACGTAGAAGAAAACTTTAGAAATGTAGTACATTTGCAACGAACAAGGTTTGATGTCCAAGGATTAATTTACTGCCGATTACTAGACATCTCGTACTTTACGCTACGAGTTTAAACTGATTGCAATTGGTCAGGGAATAACTTTGAGTTAGGAATTATTAAGAAGGATGAATAAAACTCGTATATAATAATATTCGTATAATAAAATATAGATATTGTAAAATTCCATGATTTCTCCAAAATGAAATCTTGGCGCCCATAGCGAGACGCTTTAAATTTGTCTGCCAGCGAATGGGTTAATTAAACAGAATGAGATGTCGTTGAAAAATGATCTTCGACATATCTATCGAGCATCGAGACGCATACGTAGGTTAAGGAGCGCGACGATAGAGGACAATAACGTGGAAAGTTCGTTGCGCTCAGATGAGATCGTATGGCACGATCGTGACGCAAGCTCGAAGCTCGAGCGCGAGCGCGCGGAATGTTCACCGAATTCTAAATACCTTGGCACGGTTTCTGAAGTTCGCGCGACGATGCAAATAATGTCGCGCGACAATGCAGCGGCTGTCGACAGGTGCGCGGGTTAAATATAGCCAGGTAGATATCGTTTTCACTCGGACGAAACATTTTCAACTAATTTTTCATCAACATACCACTTTGTTTCGATTCATGTTTTCCATTCAGTTCTCGCAGGAATCCATCAACGCGTTCATTACAAATACCGATGACTTTCACACGGATCGTGTATTATTTCGAAATAAAATGATCGATAGAAAAGATAATTAATCTTACACGCGCGATATGTATCGATATACAGGATGTTTCAAAAAGTCGAGGTTAAATTTTAGGAATACGTAGTATTTATTAAGACACGCGAGAAAATTCTTAATAAACGTGACTTCAAATATCATCAATTTCGGAGCTGTAAGATATTTTCAACTATAGTCTGTAATAGCACGATCCAACAGATTCGCAACGGTAATGTGTTTGTTCAGTGCCATACATCACTGGCTAAGAGAGACTAAAATATTGAAAGGTAATTCCCAAGATCGTGAAAGATCCAGGATCGATACGTATTTTTAACTTACGATAAAGTAAAAAAGAAAAACAAAAGTTTGAGAGAATCTTGTCATAAGCTATCCAAAGAAACAACAAATCAAGAAACATTCGAGAAAATGTTCTTTCTATATAAATAGACATTTTCTGCTTCGCCGATGAACGCGTAACTTGGACGTTACGGGCGTTCGTGCCCATTTCTATCGAGTCTCTCTTATGCGTGTTTTGATAAGCGCTATATACTGCCGAAGTTTCGTGCCAATCTTTTTTGTAACAGCTGCATATATTTTTATACGGCGACCAGAGGCGATCGCGTTCAACGTGTCAAAATGGAAAAATTGTGAAAAATGAAGCGAAAACGGAGTAACACCGAGACGTTGGTTTAAAAGGAACAGGCGATTCAACGCGTAGGTGGTCTAAGGTTAAATCCGGAGATTCGTTTCGGGATTCGGAGGCGTCCCCTTGTTGGACGTGCACGCGGGATTATGAGAGGATCGTAGGCTCGCACGGAACGCGACCGCTTGCCAAGAGATCGCAATACGTCTTCGCCTCTGCGATGGAGACAAATGCGAGGACTGATGGTTTCGTCCGTGCGGACGAAAAGTCGAGCTGCGCGCGAACATTCTTGTCGATCCGGCGACGAATCGGCCTTGAACGTCGATCGCAACGATCAATATTTGCAAAATTAATTACCGCGGGACCGATTCGCGGATCAGACGATAATGAAGAGAACCACGCGATCTGACGGAGGGACGCGTTTAACGAACACCGCGCCGTTTCTCGTGTTTGCCTCGAACCGCGATACATTTTATCATTTGCTTTTTGTCTATTTGTTTGTCTCGTCTGTGCACGATGTATACGTACGTACGCAAGTACGAGTTTGTATAGTAACGATATCTACAACAACAAGTTGCAAGAAAGAACTTACCCCGTTTCTGCATATAGCTGAAGAGGTCATCCAGAAACTCTTTTCTTTTCGGATCGTCGTTAATCTCATAGAGCTGAAACGATGAAAGTAGAGAACGGTGAACATATTGTCATGGCAATATTTCGTCGAGTATTTCTCGAACTGGGTGCAAAACGATAAAGAAAGCGTGTTCGACACGATGAAAAATTGTCTGGATCAAAATCTTAGTGACGTAAGTCTCGGTTCGCAGCTGTTTTCCATAAAACTATATAGTAGCGTATTATTATAAAAAAAGATTGTATCGTTTGAAAAATTTATCATGACATTTTATCAAGAGAAAGAATGAGAGAGCAAAGTATTTTAATAACGTGATTAAATGCGAAACACCGAATGCACGATACCTGCAAGAATTGAAATACTTTTTCAATTTCAATTTTCGCGATCATGCCTTACGTCAATATAATTTTTCATCCGTTAGTCGATCGTCGTACGTTGTCGCGATACGCGGGTTTCTCGATGCACGTACCCTCCCTATTCCACGACGAATAAAATGTTATTCGAGCCGGGCTAATAAAAACAGGAGTGAAACAAGTGTGCTCATAGCGACAGGCAGATTAGTTAGCTCCGATTATTAATGATTCCGTTTAACCTGCCTCATAACCCGAAACCCCCTCGACCGAGGCAAAGCCAAATTCCCTTCGGGCTAGCGGGCCCGTATTATCATATTTGTTATGTACGATGTGCTATATCTAATCCGGGACCCTCTAATTGCTTTTATAATACGAGCTATCCCCCACCCAACCTCCTCTCTCGTGTCCTTTTTTGCCTACGTTTTCCTTTGTCCCCTTAAGCACCGTTTCCATTACCGTTTCTTTTCCTCCACTGGCTATCAACTCCGGTGAACAACTATTGGAAGTAATTGCCGTTCCAGTGGATCTAATTTCCCTTGATTCTCCGTGTTCTCGATCGGTCAAACCGTTTCAAACAATCTCCGTACTCCTTTATCTCTTTCAAGCGACAGCTGCACAAGTGTCACTGGTCGAGGATAAACCGCGCGAAACGCGACGGTCCAACGATTTCCGCTTTTAGAAATTACGTAGCACGCGTTTCGTTCTATCGTCCCAGAAAGAGAGAAAGAGAAAGAGAGAGAGAGACTAAGACAAACGATCGCTTAATAGAAGCAACGGCTAGGAACACGAGTCGAATGTTACCTTGGATCATCGTCCGGATAACACGTGCTTCCGACACGCGAATTTATGAACTGACCCAATATTTAAGTCGTTGTTGCTGTTGGCACGGCCGGTAATAGTTCTTTAAACGAATTTCCTATCCCTGTTCGCTCGTAGATTTGCTCGGACGATAAATTGCATTGAACAAAACGTGAGCCGCGTCTCACCATCTTACGAATAATAATTTTAAAACGTGCGACAATCAATATACGCGGTATCGTCGTTTGTTACGTCTACTTCTCTCGTTTGGTACGTGGTATTACATGGTTTCCGAGAGACGAAAACCTACCAATCAGATTTATAACTCGCAAATTATACGAGATGAAAAAATCGTGATTTTCAAATTTCTATGTCACTTGGTGGCTGAGCCTCGAAGATACAAATCTTCTTAAGGATAGATGGTAGGTTTGCAAAACTTTTTGCACCTGGAATTTTTGAAATGTTCTACAGGGCGAAAAAATGCACGTTTAATCTCGCTGGGAAATAAGACCACGGTTCTAAGCACGTGGAATCGATCGTTGAATTTTTATCACGTTCTTTCTCCGCAATCGTCATTTGCAATTGAGAAATTTGGGAATTATTTAACGATTGTTTAACCATTTCGACCACGCATCGTTTTTAATTCATCATAATCCTTTAAAAACGTGAAATCGTAGATATAGATGTAGAAGAGATAATCTGTCGATGGTTCAAAGGTGACAAAATTATTTATAACTTTGCACATTCTGAAACGACGTTTTTCTATGATTGTTACATCACGCTAGGCTATTTGCGCACAACCAGTTGCAATTAATAAGTATTTCCTTGAAACCATTAAAATACAGAAAATATTAACTGAGATCTCGCCAGATCTTTTTGCCGTGGCAGAGTCCAATCGATGTGCAGATACGACACGGATACAAGGATCTATAGATTATTATTCGATACAAAAGATTATTGATTATAGTGCTGACTTTCAATATCGCATTAGTTAAACGTTTTCTTCTTTTTCTTATACAAAAAGATGATTCGCAACAGTAGAAACGTATACGTTTAACGCGTGAATACAGCTGTTTCCGGTGCAGCGTCTATTATCCACCGTGTATGTATTATACGTTTGGCAAGGACAGGTGTCTTACAAATGGAAACTCCTACGATATTAAATCTATCTATTATCGCAAGATTTGTTCATAGAAAGGGCGATATAGACGCGAAACGATTTACAAATACACCTACGTTCCTAACTATTAGTACAGTTATACAGAACTTTGGAAACGAGTGGGAAATTATTAGAATCTTCAAGAATTATTATCTCGTTTGAAAGCTTATGTAAAGATAGGCAGAGATTAGACAAGATAAGTAGAGTCTTAAATAAATATTGAATTTTGTAATAAAAATCACGAAAATCAATAAAAATCAATTACGTAATAGATTAAATTCCTTCGTGTTCATATCTGGTACGATCAATGTTTCGACCAATTCTGATACGCGTATCTTTTCTATTATATTCGTTCCGTTTTTAATCCGAAATTTCGATTCTAATTCCAGATAAAATTATCTGAATTTGCGTCTAATTTATGTAAAACTTTTTCCACGAGGATAGTCAACGAGGTAATTCGTCATGTCAGTCTTGAAACACTTGTCAATAGCTGTTGCAAATCTTTGGACTCTTAATTTGCATGAACGAAAAAAAAAACAATAATTAATTCCTTGATCGTGTAAGCTATTTATCGCAGCCTACGCGAAATCAAAAGACGCCCTGACGTTTATCGATGTGTATCGCGATTAAAAGTTTGCCTCGCTCTTCGGAGTAAGAGTAGCTTTCGTTTCTATATGCGATTAATTAGTTCCAATACAAAATGAAACGCTATTCTTACGAATAAGACGTGTGTTCGCGGATGAAACTTCAAGTTCTGACATACTGGAAACTCGCCAACAGCGCTGTACGTTATCGTGGATTCATAGAGGAAGATCGAAGAACGAAAATTAGACACGCGTTCGTTCTCCGAAATGGCCGGCGTCGTATCGCGGCCCACTTATTCATACATTCCATCGTGTGTTCATGGCAACGCCCTAGCTCGATCTCCACCTCGTCCACCCTTGCAACAGCGTTGAAACGAACGGCTGGACAAACGAACGGATGGACGGACGGCATTTCTCAAGGGCCATTTTGTACCACTTTCTCGTGTTTTTTCTTTGGCTACACGAGCGATGAGCTCGTTAGGGGCAGCCGGAGGGAGAGGACGGGGTAAAAGGTCGGAGAAAGAGGAACGAACCGACCGAGGCCAGGGAGCAACGAAGAGAAAACAGAGTCCGAGGGTTCAACCAGCGTATATTGATTGATCTACAGTTAAGCGGACTGACGGCAGCCACGTGAAGATCGGGTAGAACGGCTCTCGTCTTTCTCTCGCTCTTGCTTTTACACTTTCGCGTCTCTTCCTTCTTCCACGTATCTTTTCCCCTATCCTTCACTACCGTAAAATAAAGAGAGGCGAACGGAATTTGCTCTCGATGATGCATGCTTCGCGGCCCCGCCCTCTCCTTCTCATCGACTGACGGCCGGTGAATAATAATTCCTGATACAGCCGACGTTGATCGGGTTACTTTCGTCCCTGCGAGCAGAGGAGGGACGCAACCCGCTCAGATGATCGATGTACACGCCGCTGCTAGCGCCACGTCCTACGGGATGATCCTCCGCATCGACCACGCGATACGGTTGCGCTTTTATCGTTCCAACGATTAACTATCGTTAGCATCCCATCGTCGCGTCGTTCAGTCGTTGTGCCATGGGGACAGTCGATCGATTTATCACCTGCATCGATCTATCGATCGCGATGCAAACACATTCGCACGATTGATACGTCTCGTAACTCGCCTTCCGGGTTCTCATAAACTTTCTTTCTGTGTAACCGTTCTCTGGTTATTAGGAACACGTTTGAAAGAACAACGACGCTTTCCAATAATTTCAGCAAATCGGAAGTAAATATATATCAAGTAAATTATATTATTCGCTGTATGGTTTCGCAGGGACGATAAAATTATTTAAACTGTCGATTATCCACTGTATCGATAAATCTCAATATTTAATACTCAGATGACGATTCCACGTTATATCCTCGATGTGACTATTCGTACCGTACATTGATCTTTTATTAAACATATATTTGCGATAAATAAACGTTTTGAAATTGGTCTGAAATTTGACCGATATAACAGCGACAGCCGTGTCTCGTTACAGTGGCAATGAAATTTCAAAATAGCTCACACAACGCATACAAATAAAAGTTTCGTGCGACAAGTGTTTAAATACTTTCGTAGTCGGTGTATTTGCTGTTTTGATATTCGTTATAACACCCGTCCGTGGTAACTATGTATAGCCTAAGGAAACGAACTCGCGATCTTCATCGAGCGACCGGGTTTACGAGCGCGAACACGATCCGGAAGAGAGGTCACCGTAAAATTCGCCGAACAAGTGAAAAGCGATTCGCGAGAGACGAGAGCACCGTTTCAACGCCACACGTCGTTACTTTTACGACGAGTAATTATCGATGCGCGGCTCTTTCTACCATCTTCAAGATTCAGATATCCTGCTCTTCCGGCTGATAAGGAACAACGATAACGGTAGAACGTACCGTTGCCAACGTTTCTCTAGGAAACGTGTTTGCACGGTGTCTTTGACAGATTGCAATCGTCTTTCACGGAGTCGTTGGAAACGTATAAAAGAAGACTAGCGAGGAAAGATTACATCGACGAAAGGATGAGATTCGAAAGTGCTTAGGCGGTTGACAAGAGGAAATTCTAGCAGCCAACTACATTCGCTTGACTATGTAATTAGATGCTTAGTCTCCTGGTTTTCGCACCGACACCCGTATACCTATTCGCTGCGCCCCCGCGAACACGGGGTCAACTTCCGGTCGTAAAAGCTTTTATAAGGGTGCGTCTCGAGCGAAACGGAAACGGGTGCAGCCTTAAATAATGCGTTCGTGGTCGGTTGTCGAGGTCAAGACGGAGTCGATGCGCTTCTCAGAATGCTTTATCTACGCCTCGACTTCGTTTTCTTCTATTTTGTTCCGCGTCCAGTCCTACTTTGTAACAAGCGCTAGCCCAACACTTGGCCCATGTTCCTTGAGCTGTGTCTCCGTCGAAGCAACAACGACCAATTTTTGCTTCGTATTCCACGTTTCTTCAAAACGTCGATAGCTGTTATTCCGTATTCCTCCGTGTTTCTATCATTGATAGTAAAAAAGGAATAAAAGTTGCTCCTTGTTGCCTGTTACGGACCGAAGCGGGAAACATCAAAGACGTATGAGCGACACTCGGTAACGCGTCGCGACAGAAACAAATGTTTCTTCGGTGTGTGCAGTTTGTCGATGCTGACACGATTGTATTAGTAGTATGTACACTTGTTTGTCCGTTACGATATGTCAATACGTCTTTAAGATACGTCGCATCTATACCTCGTGTCAATTTTTCTTACAACAGGATCAATGTCCTCAAGTAAATATCGTATAATTGAAATCGGTACAAAGTCCCCCGAACATGACCGTCCGTCGTATGTGCTCGTTTTTCAGCGTATTCAAAAGTCGCGAGCTGCTGAATTTCCGACGTTCTTTAAGACTTCGCCAAACTCGCATTTTTCATTTCTTCTTTTATTCGTATTAATAACAAACAAGCCTTCTTCCACCATCCATCATCCGCAACTTTGTACAAACCATCTGCTACGTATACGTCTGAATAATCCGTTACGAAAGAACAAACGTTGCTTTAAAATTGAAACAATACCCAAACGCAACGTTGTTTCGACATAGACAAAATGTTTCTACAAGTTAATATCTGTCGAGTACTTTATGTAACGTGCAACAACAAGAAATTCCTCGTCGATATTCCAACGAGAGCACAGCTTCTGCAGCATCGCTCGACGATGTTCCTCCAGGTATCTACATATTCGTTGAAAAACGAAGTCGAACGGGACGTGATCAACCAGAAAACGTTTACAGTCGCGACCAATCCCACGTGTATCTCGTCTCGTCGTCCGTAATTAAACAGATTTCGCGCGTTTCGAAGAACTTTCGTGGGATAGTCGAGAGAATCGAGACAGTTTACACGTTACAACTTACGCGTTACACGACATTCCGACATGAGTGAGTCGCGAGAAACACGGAGTGGAAGAGGGTCGGAGGATCAGGGTTAACGAAGCGTGGTGGCGAACCAGTCGCGTCGCTTTTTGCCACCGTGGCCAGGAAAAGTCGATCGGTCAAGAATCGATAAATAATAACCCTCGCGAAGGCAAACAACGCCTCTTCCGTTTCGTTGATTTACGAGTTGCTGCACTTGGCCCCGCGCGCGTTTTATGCTCAGCCGTTGCTTCTGACACGGAAGCGAGTCGATTCATACTTGCCAAGGAGCTCCGTGGGCGCGATGAAAATTCGCTTCCATTCTATTTGGTTGTTGGCAGTCGTAATTACACGGAACGGGTATTCTTATGTACCTTTGTGAGAATCTCAAAGATGTACAGATGTACAGCGTGCACGTCGTATGCAAAAATAAATAAAACATTCGAAGCGTAATCACAGAATGACAGTCGTCATTCTTATCTAGAAACAAATCTTTCTTTGCGAGTCACGTTTTGCCAATTATATCTTGGCTACGTGAAAGAATGAATTTTTCACGTTGAAAGAGTAAATACGATTAATAGGAAAAATAGTAAAAACGATTCAATTATCTGATTAGGAAATATACCTGGCACGTGTTAGGTTGTCCCAAGAGTTTCTTTCGTTTTATAAGGAAACGATAGATGTACAACGTTTTCTGTTTTATGTCGTTCTATGGAATCACGTACGATCGTAATAACAGAAGAAATCTTTTTTAAAGAAAGTTCCTCAAATTTCGAATACTCCGAAACGCGTTTAGAAGCAACTGGATCAATTGGAAAATTCCGTTTGCGGCTGTGCTTGGATTATTTAAGAGAATCTCCGATTAATTCGCTTTTCTCGTTAAAACTTTTTCGGCAAGGATGATGCTTGTAAACGTTACCTATCTTCTTCGCAGCGAAGGAAAAGAAAGAAACGCGGAGATATCAAGATCGCGGTTTATACGAGCGGTCGTAATAGCCGCCGCTATCATTATCCTCTTTCAGGGCATTAAAGATAGCGCTGGTAATTATTATGATTACGATGAGAATAGCGTATATAAAGCGCGTTACGCTTCTATAAACCTTCGTAATGTTGGGAATTGCTGGAGAGCGTAGACCTTTGCTATTCATATAGGTCATCTACGACATCCACGATATCTATCCTGTGATATTTCTTAGACGATAGTCGAAATATATCAGGTTCCATCGATTAATCGACTCACGTACATTTGACGCTAATTAAATACAAATTTTCTATATATATATCATTATTTCTATGTGAAAACTACAAAAGAAGAATGCAAGGATACGATTCTCAATTGTTTAAAGGAGAACAACCTCGAATTTCAACGCTAACAACCAAAGACAAATGGAAATCTGAAATTCTACGTTATAGCGTTCCCATCGACACGTAGGAAATTATGCGATTAAAGAACATTTTATAATTTTTACACTTACAGCGTTTTCTAAGAGAAATTTTCAAACATCGATCACACCCACGCTCACAAAACTTATTGGTTGTACAGCAAGTACAAAAAAATGCATTTTTTCCATTTTCAATATGCAAATTTTCATAATTGTATTACGAATGACGACAGCTATAGATATAAAATTTACATCATCGCATTTTATTATTAGCCTGAATCTCTCTCGCGGTACATTGTAAATGGATAACCACGAAAAATGGGATATTTACGTTTAAACCTGTCGGTTTAGGCTTTCGATTCCTTTGATCGCAAAATGGCTCGTAAAGTCATTAGAATACCCAGAATCGGTGGAGGATTCGATACGCCGAAAAATGAAAGACAGGGGTAGCTGAATTCGCGGAAACTTACGCGCAATGCCGGTTGAAATATCGAGGAAACGCAGATTGTTTGTACTAACGGCAAAGAAGCAATAAGCGTGACGCGGACCAGCCCTCTTGTATATCCGAAGGAATAGCCGGATTCGTTTATATCGAGCTGGTTTTGTCTCCGCTGGCAGTTTCTCGCGCGAGCGATCACACGCTGTGCCAATAGTAGCGGCGACCCTTGTCCGTGATTTCACAGAGACGCGGATAATTGCAGTTTATGCTGAACATGGTGTGACTTTCCAGGAAGATCTCACGATCTTTCCAGCGATTTAATAGACATTCATATATTCTGGAAAGTTGTAAGAGGTACGTAATACGATCAGACTGCATGTTAATGCATTTATGAGAAATTTACAGGCTTTATAGATTTTATAGATGTCAAAAATATTGAAAATATCCAGATTATGGTACTCGTACTATATTATCGTAATACGTTACTCGAAATAATTAATGCCTTGCTACTATGTGTATAATTTTGTTATATCGATCCAGCAAATGGGAGCAACGAAGATAGACCTATAGACTCGATAGATCGACAAATTACTCGCGTAATACCCACGATAAAGATTGAGTTTCGCACAGTGATTAGCTGATTTCCAATGTTTACAATGTACATTTTCTTCCTTTAAGTATATGAAACGTACAAACTCGTAAATGTGTCCGATCATTTTATTCCGCACCGTGTATCCTAACTTTTACCGAATATTATCAAGAACTGTGGAAGGTGTTTCGTCGTGTATTGAGGCAGAAAGACACAAAGTGGCGTCCTAATAGCAAAGGAGAAGGACACAATCGGTGAGTTTCCATTATCGGGGCCAAATCAATCGGCTTTATTCGAACGATATCGGTTCGTGGAAAGAGAAGAGGTTTCCCACCCCCCTCTCCCTGCCGCTGGTCAGCCTCTAATCCGAATGAGGTTTTCCTCGCGTTCATTCGCCTTCCTTTGACCAGCTACAGCTTCCAGGAGGAATCGTTGACGTTTTTCAAGCGATTCGCCCTCGCCCATCTCCAAAGCTTCTTCCAACGTTCTTTCTTTATCCCCTCGCGGTGATTGCCCGATGATTGCGAGCTATACCGAAACGAAATCTTCTCGTCACCTTCGAAGAACAATTTCAACGCGTTCGATGAACCTTCTTTCGTCGATCCTTCTTCCACAAGAAATCTCCGATATCTACGTACAACGATTCGTTCGAATTTGGTCAAATTTTACATTCCACGTTTATGAAATTTTATAACAAATGGAAAGAGAAGAAGAAAACGTTCGGGGGACGACTCGAATGCGTTCGACGAACCTTCTTTCACAGATTATCCCCTACGTTCCGCAGAAAATCTCTACCAATGGTAAATTTTATTCGAGTTCGATGGAATTTTACGAACCAGCTCCGTGAATCGAAAGGTATCTATAGATACGCGAATATTTGTTAAAATTCACTTTAGAATCTACGCTTACTTATGCTATCTCCGTATGTGACGAATGAATTAATACGATCGAATTAATTAGTTTCTGGAGAAATTGGACGTCGATCGTAGCCGAAGAAGCTTACAAAAGGCGATATCGAACGATTTGTCTTGCAAGATGCTCGCCTACGAAATTTCATATCGTACGAGGATAAAAGCGCACCGGCTCGATGTTTACAATGAAATTGAGATATTAAACGGATGAAAATGATCTGGAACGCGTCACCGATGAATTCGGGGCCCGCGATCCCGAAACCGGGCTGAAAACACAAATAAAGAGGCCGCGTCTATAGCGCGACCAAGGAGGTCGAGAGCTTTTTTTACGACACGAAGGGGTATAAAATACAAGGAACGAGAAGAAGGTTGACGTTCGATGACGCCAGATGTCGGCGTCACAAAGAAGGAACGGCATAAAGAGCGAAGTTCGTGGTCCCTACGCGTCCTTCCACTCTCATGGAGAGAGTCCCCGATACGCCGGGGATTTTATGCCCGTAGCTGGAAATATTAAATCGCACCTAAGCACGTTTTATGTCGACCGCCTAATAATCTCCACCGGAGCTGTTTCTTCCTTTCTCCGCGGCGGAACCAGTCAGTTTTCGTCACCCCGTCCCGCAAGGACTTTCGTACGATCTCGAACGTTCAACACGGTCACGTTCCCGAACGTTTCACGCTCACGAGAACATGATCGTTGGTGGTCGTGGTCCAGCTGTACGATTTATAAACCCCCTTTCGACGAAATGTTCGTAAATTATATCGTTTCCTATTCTTGTAACCCTTTCTACAAATTTGTCACACGTGTCGTGCTTTAATTTTGATTTAACACGTAGGCAAACCATAATTTTCATGGTTGATGGGCAACTGGTTGTTCGCATACTTCGTGCATTTTATTTCCATACACTGAACAAAAGTCTTTGACTGCAAAGATTTCTCGCTTTTTATCCCGGATCTGATATCTCCAAGATTTTCAACTTTAATACAAAAACGTGGCAAGCATATCGAAGAAAACGGTATTACAAATAATCGCTTTTATACGTTCTCATCGTCCATCCGAGAACAAGATTCCGTCCGACCTTCGGAATTAAGATTTGCCAAAGAAGAAACCAAGTCGTCCTAAACAGGATTCATATTGGCCACGCGAGAATCGCTCGCGAATTCCTTCTAAAGGGAATACTTCCAGCTCACTGCGATACGTGCCAATGCCTTCTAATCCATTCTGACATATATAAAATTTTCGTGAAAAGAAACCGAAAGCTCGCGAAATCAGGCGAAACTTCCCAAATGGCTATTCTTCGATAATACGAAGAAATGTCGAGAAACTTCTCAAACTTATCCAAAGCGATAAACACCTGTACGATTCCATTAAACTATCGCTAACCTGCAGTACACGTCGCTGATGAGTCACATCTCGATGAGACGTTGATTCTTTTAAATAAGAGAAAGAAAACGATTTACTTTCTGTTCGATGATCGAATCACTTTGTACAATTACGCGTTCCATTGTATTATGCGAATCTATAAAATAGCGGGAGATTAACCGCATTGTATCTTTGCGCCGATACGCGCGATCGGAAGATCGTTATCGCGAAAGGAGCGGATATAGCGCGATAGGGCACCGATTTCTTAATTCGACGAGGAAACGCGCGTAATTAATCGCGATTCGGAGAATATTTCGATCGATCAAATATTTGTACTTCGATAGAGGCGTTTGCGGTCGGCTCGAAGTTACGCAACGACGCACGCGAGCAGCGTGGACGATAAGAAATCGCGGGAAAAAGGCGGTTCGAGGGACGATTTAATAAGCGGAACAGGCCGCTTCCTTTTCAAACGTTTTACCCGGGCCTATTTTCTGCCCCGCAGTGACGTGTCGATCGCCCGGATGGAAGAATGCGAGGAAGCGCGAACACGCGAGAAAGACACGGCTGTCGCTTGTCACATAACTCTCTCCCGACTTCAACGCTGGCACGAGCGAGTCGTCGCTTTTTTGCAGCCATCTCAAACGTAACCGGCGATCACGACCGCGTCTCATGCTACTTTTTCTTGTTAACCGGTCGCGGGCTTTTCCGACAAGTATAATTTTGCCATCGCAAAAGTCGATTCTCATCCGCTTGTTCCTCCAACATCGTTCAAGATATACTCCGCTTCGTGAACATTAACGTGTTTATCAAAATTATCGTTAACGCGTGGATCACCGAAACACCGATCAGTGGAACGATCGATTAACGAGAAATTTGGTTTTCTACCAGAGAAATTTCAATATGGAAACAAAAGTTGCGAGGAATTGCTACCTACGCTTGCGTCCAGAAGTTTGTATTGCTGTTTAATATTGGCACGCTAACTGCCACTCGGGTCATCGTTCGCGTTACCAAATTTTTTAGGACTATTAAGATAAGACAAATTTCACGGACTGGGAAATTTCAACAACGCGAATGATTCAGATCGCGTTATCGATCGTTAGAAAGGAATAACAAAGTGGGTCGTTAGAAACAATTTTTTTAAATACGCGTAACATTATGCTTCGCTTTCGAATGTCCCACAAATGCATAAACGTGCGCGGTCTTATCATCGATTACAACGTAATACGTTCGTAACGCGTCGTCTCGTATACAAGCTCGATTTTTCTATGCAAAGTTCAAGATCGGATATCGAGATACTGCGACTCTCGGCTGACTCGGATAGACCAGTACCTCGCTGTAAAATCTAAAAAATCCAATGCAAGTGGTTCGATGGTCAAACGCACTGGCGTTTTAATTCAATTTGGACGACATAGGAAACGCTTCGTGGCGCGAAGAAGGGGTCAGAGACCCGGTGCAAATACGCGTTAACCAGCGCGTTAATCTTTCGTCGCTGCAGCTCCTTTATCAACCGTGCCGGTAAGACGGCGTGTATCGTCGGCCAATAACTTCCCTCTGCTCGGCGAGAGGACGATCGGTCGCCCGAATTCTTTTTCTTCGTCAAATCCGACCGAGAGATAACGAGATGCCCACCGCGCGAGATTTACGATCGCGAAATTTAATTCGGTAGCTCGTCCAATTTGATCGCGATATCGCGATAAAGCCGCGATGTCCGCACGGTCACCGTCGTATCCTCGTCGACCGATTACTCGTGTGGTGTGAGAACGAGCAACGAGCCACACAGGCGTAATTTGAATTTATTTTTATCGTTTCGATGTACAGAGACGAAGGAAGAAGAGAAGAGATACAGAAGTAATAGAAACGCAGTTCGAGTTTCAATCGATCCGTATGGAATTCCAGCGAGTCGTATCGTAACGGAATTTCAATTATTGTAACATCGATTAACAACACTGTTCCGTTCTCTTGTTTGCCGTTGGAAAATATTTCAAAGTCAAAAAATTGTCGCTACGCGGATTTCTCGTTTCAATCGTACGGTAATTAATTGTATCTTCTCGGAACATTACGAATGCCTAAAACGAGTTCAAAGTCGGAATATAAAAGTCGATGGTCCCTCGTAAGTAAGATTGGAAACAGGAACAGAAGTCGAGGGAAATTGTGGCACTTTTGATTAGAATCTGCCGTCCCTGTTTAATCTTAATATTTGTCAAGTAATCCCAAATAGATGAACTCTCAAACGAGAGCAAAGTTACTCGATTATCCTTCTTGATCGATGATATTCCTTGTTTCCTTCTTATTTGTCACGATCTCTTTCAGTTTCTGCTTTTATCTTTAGTTTCTCTTTCGAAAGAAGTATCCCGAATTTCCCCGTGACACGACGACGTACGAATAATCGACCGCTCTAGCGTATAATTCAGCCATACGTCAACGTTGTTACGGTCTAATTGCGAGAAAAGAATCACAACGCCACTGAAGATACGCGAGATTGAGAGGAACCAGGTGAGAGACGAAACGACAAAGTACGCGAAGATCGATTAACGTTGGTGACGTTGGACGTAAAATACGACTGGTAAAAGTGGTGTTACTCGTGGTCCAGCCTCTGACCACGTCCCACTCTTCTCAGTTTCGCGTTTCTACCGTGCACGTCGGAAGAAACGCACGAAAACGAGAGGCGAGAAAAAGAAAAAGAACAGAGGGTAGAAGAGGAAGGCCCACCTCGGTGCGGATCAAACGCAGCTGAGCTTCGATTATAATAAATCAAGACGTAAATAATGAAGGAACGGATGGGCCCGAGAGCAAACGGAGGGGAGGGAGAGATAAAGGAGGACGGAGAAACACGGCTGCAATCGAATCTTGGTCCGCTTCAGCAACGATGCTCGATGGCCGGCGCGGTGCAACGCGAGACCTTGCAACGGCGATTAATGTTTCTACCCCGAGGGACCGAGATCTCTCACCGTCACCCGTGGAACGAGTTTGATTTTATATCGTAATTTATTTCAATGGACCGTGTAATAGGATTAATATCTACGACAGGGCGGTTAAGTTTTATGTATCGTTTGCCTTCTCCGCTACGGTTTGCCCTCGCGAGCTTATTATTTCGCGAGTCGATTCGAATCTTCCTGCCACGTGAATGCTGACCGTTCGAGCTTTCGCGTATTGCTGGCTGGTCGTGATATTAAAAAATCGAACAACGGAATTTCCTTGATTTTACTACATAGAGTTTTTCTTCGACTCTCGATATTGTCGCTGTTCGATGAATCGTACGATAATCGAATACACGATGTTTTTCACGATATTTCGACAATAGCGTAATATCTTCTTTAAAATCCCACCTTTGAATCTCTTGTTTTTCAATCCTATAAATAACGACACGTGCTAATAGTCGCGAGTTAGAATTAATAGAAAAAATCTGTGTCTTGTCTTCGCGAGTTTATGATTCGATCAGACGCGAAAGGATTGTTATTACGCTACTGAATACGATTAAACAATTTATTTTCTACTGTGCTCCAATTATACCATTAATTAATTTCGTCCATGTTCGATCGAATTAAATTTCGCTATAGACGTTGTAACATCACTGGTTTCAGGTACCTTGAAATAAAAGGCCTTGAATCCTATTCCTGCGGATATCGCGATAGCGCGAAGAATATTCGATAGGGCATCGCGTTCTTTCCCTCGGAAGACTCGCTCTCGTAAAGAAGTCGGTCTACGACCGAGGAAGTCGGTGGTCCCACGCGAAACACAGCAACGGCATTGTCTACCACGGCCACGCAATTACCTGGACTTAGCCATGGGAAGATTATGCGTCTGGCTTGAATTACGTGTATCAGTAAGGGAAAAAAGAAGAAGAAGACGAGGAGGAGGAGGACAGAGATGGAACGAACAAGAGAGGAGGGATCGACGGTTCGGGAAGAAGAGAAATACAGGAGGGGAGGCTCTCTTATTAACGAGGAAGCGAAACAACTCGCACCGCCATGCTAATCGAACGAACATACAAAACGCACAGTCGTTCCTGACCGCGGTATCAACGGCCATCTTTGTTCCTCGTGCCTCCGCGATTCTTCACCGATGGGAATTTATCGAACCGTGAAAGGATCCCCTCCATTACTCGATGTAATATTCGAAAATACCGAGTTCCTTACGACGGTTATAAAGCGTGCCTATCGGGATCTAACGAGCGTACGTTTAGCCATCGAATTAGACAGTGGCCAGCGATAAAAGTTTCACGCAGCCTCGCGATTTCCAATTGCCAGCGTTTCTCCGACTTCTATCCGTTCTATCGTAGAATTTCGATTATCTGAATTCCAGTTATTGCAACGAAATTTTAATTAACGTCCAATTAACCTTCTAAGCGTCTAGTTCGTACGTAATACGAACATTCGTGTATACGATATTTGAAATTAAACGTATTCCGCGTTTAATGGAAATACTGATAATGTTTTATTTCGTAACTATTAAACGTTGTTAAACGGAAAGAAACGAGTATAGATGACGATTCGTTTGTTGATGACTAAATATGTAGTTGGAAATCAAATTGCAAAAAAGAAAAAAAAAGTAGATATAATTGTTTCAGACGAATATCTTTTTCAGTTGCGTTTGATTATCGCGAAGAACGTTCAAGGGTTTCGAGTAATAACGAGTAATAGCAGAGCTATTAATGAGTTCCTATCGTAGGAAGGAAAAATAGTAGGGAGAAAAATTGTTCGTCTATTACCTATACGAATTTCAGTCGTGTTCGTTGATGACTTTAGATACAGACATTCGGCATTCATATTAAATTCCATGTTGTTAATTAAAATTCTAATAACAGCGGCCGAGGAACGTTTTACGCTGAAAGAATATCCGCAAGAACAATTTCCAATCGAATCCTACGAACGACGTTGCAACAGCGCTCGAGGAGTATCATATCAGAAAGAGGAATCTCCGGCCAAAATTTGAAATCGATTTTGCACAAATAAATACAACGAAGGAACGTTGGAGAAGCGAAGAGACGATAGCGGTGATCGAGGTCCGCGGAGGCGACAGAAGGAGCAGGGTCGAAGCAAGAAAAGGAGGAGGCGGGTGGAGACGACGACCGGCGTCGGCAAGAGGAGGCAGTTAGCGCGTGTTTACACGACAGCGCTATGTAGCCGGCGACCTCACAGAACAGTCTCTCGAGCCGAGCAAAGTGAACGTTTCTATTTGTCCGAACACCTCTTTCCGTCCCTTTCTCATCAACTATCCGTCCCGGTCTAACCTTCTTTTCGTTCTATCGTTTCGTCTCGCTTTCTCCCCTCGACCACTGCCTTCGCTACTCTATACTCGACCCTTGAACGCATAATGACGCTCGGACCCGGCGAAACGGGTTAACACCGTGGGGGCCAGCCCGAAAATTGATATTTAAATGCGACCAATTATCCAGGAGCTGTTCCCTCGTTTCGATATCTCGAGATTCGTGTTCGTTAACGAGGGAGAGAACGAAGAAGAACGGGTTACAAGATCGACGCGATCGATTCGAAGCAAGGTTGGCTCTCTTCGACGTGGACGACACTACTGGCCGAGTGTCGATGATAGCGTTTGAGATTCATAGACGCGTAAAGACCGCGAGATCGCTGAGAGGTAATTGCCTTTTCGCTCGACATATCTTCCCTTCGATTTATAAAGAGTTCAAAGTTCAAAGCGACGAAGAAATAATCAGGTATCTCGTACCTGAGATTAATACGAACTTGAATCTGATTTCCTCGCGCTTTTACACTTTCTCTATTGTGAATCTATGAATCTGATTTTCTTTGCATACGGTACTGTATGCTAATGGACGATTTTCATACAATATCAGTCTTTATACTGGGTATAAAACTTTATAGAGGTCTGTCGGTGCAAATTATCGTAAATTATCCTTCTGCAATTTCGTCGCTTCTGGTACGTACCAGACTCGCAAAGTAAAAGGTAAATGTGCACACGGTCGATAAAGATCCTGGTATTTCTTCAACAATATCGATCTTCCATCCATTCGTTCGGCGAACTTTCGCAAACGTTTCAAAGTGTAACAAACGGACGAAGAGAAAAAGAAGAGATCGACCGCGCGTAATAAATCTAGACGGGTGTTGCTCGCGAAACTCAACACTATAGGGACATTGTCCTCTGGTGGGACAGGGGAACAGGCTCGTAAAGACGCAAAGTCGATTCGATCTGGTCGAACGGAGTAGATCCGAAAAACGTAGCGAGGCCCAGCGCCCTTTTACGATTTTGGATACGACATCTAAAATGCGATGTTTACAGGGGCGACGCCGATGAGAACGTTTTTATTAATAATTTTTAGTGAGGTCCGCCGCTCGATCGTCGTAAAAGCCACCGGTTGGCACTTTTGTAAAGTCGGTCTCTGTTCGCTCGGTTCTCGCGGGTCGCTCCTGTAAAAGATATCCGCCGGACGTTTGTTGACCATATCCATCGAAATTAGGAGGCCTACCGAGCGCGTTTATGGGATTCTAGACGAGTTTTACAGCGGCGAACGGTCGAGTCGCGCTCACCCGGATACCGCGTATCGCGAGATGATTAAACGATTATCGTAACGAGGAACGTTTAGGGCATCGTTTAAACTTTATCGGTAGCCCTGCGGCGACCAACTTGTTTCTACAATTTCTCTCATACCCGAGAAAATTAATTCACTTATTTATATATTAACGTGCAGTTGCTCGAAGAGTTGGTCCAACTTTTATTACGAATCTCTGTCAAACAATGGAACGTTGGAACAAATGCCGAAGAGAATTAAGGAGTATTGAAAATTTGTTAACAAAATAGCTTTCGAGACAAGGTTGTGCGTCGTATATGGAAAAAGTTTGGAATCGTAATTGGAACGTTGGTTTCCAATAGCAGGTACAGTCTCGTTATTATTTATCGTGTTGTACAAGAAAGAAATACACGATAGAGTGGATGCTGCGAAAGCCTGTAGAAGCTATATATTTGAAGGAATTCGTTATCGAAACAGACGACAAATGTTCGAAGAAGAAACCTTTAAAACCTTTATAGTCTAGTCGTATCCTTTATACGATACTTGCATATCGTTAATAAAAATTAGCTAGAACTTGGGCAAACTTGTGTACGTATCCGAGAAGATTCACGTGGACGAATTCATCGATCGACAGAAGAGAGACGCGGCGTGACCAATTTCGAAGAGCTTCTCTTTCACCGGCAGAAGACTTCCGACTCTTTTGAAGTTGGTTCGTTGAGCGAGAATGGCGGCCGACGACCGAATTTATTATCGATGGGTCGAGATTTGTCGAGAATCGTCGAAGAGCCGGCGCGGGTTTGGTAGCTATTTAAGCCACTGATTCACCGTAACCTTTTGATTTCAATACCCGAGCTCGAACACCTCACCCACTTTCTTTCATCCGCGCCTCGACGTCTCTCATTTATACGTCTGTATACCTATTAGTTTATATTTTTGAGGGATAAGTGGCGCGTAATGTATTCCGCCGCCTCCATTTGTCACGCGGTCTGCTGGAAGGAGCCGAGAGGCGACACTGTCTCGTCGTCAAAGGGATTTCGAGACGTTATATTGTTGAGCTCGGTGAAAAGACCGCGCGACCAAGAGGACGTGGAATACGTTTTCGAGCGTGACCCTTTCACGGGGTCTTCCTGGGGTGACGACGACGACGCGACACCGTGAAGCGAGTATAAATTGATACCATTACCAAAAGATGTACCGCTTTATCAACAAATTACAATGGAGAGATCGGTTAAATTTCAAATATGCGAGGCAGCGAGAAGAAGAACCGACTTGTAAGTTGTTGACAACGAGCGAGCCGGAATATTAATCGGACGTTTCCTGGGCTTGGCGCGTAAGCGGCTTGGCGGAACGAAATCCGCTCGGGACAAAAAACAGCCAAATATTTCAATAACCCTTTCGGGGTAGGAGGAAGAAGAACCCGGCGAGAACAAGGATTCACCGAAAATCATATCTGTCAGTTAAAAGTTTTCTATGTATCCTTTCCCGTGTCGTTACGCGCGGCGATATTTTACCAGCCATAAAAAGACGATTAATCAGGTGTCGCTTCTTCCTCCCATTCTCCTCTTCTATCTTTCTCCCTCTCTTTCTTTGCTTTTCTCCGCCGATCTTTTTATATTATATCGTCATACCTGCCGCTCATTTGTTAGAAATAAAAGTCTCTGCTTCGTCTCCGACACCGCGCCGCCTTTCGATCCCTTACCTGCGATCCAGACGCGCACACCTGCACGAAAACCAAACCCACACGCGTCGAAAAACTTGCGCGCACACACCGTACAACGCTCGATCTCCCTTCCCTTCTCACCGAGTTATGACGTGTTTAACATATAAATGAAAATCAGGCCTATAAAAGTTTAACGCCCGCGATTATCTGGCTGCTCGACTTCCCCCCACTCCCCCCTCCCTTGACCTCTCCTTCCACTGCCTCGTCTTTCTTCTCTCTCGCACTTCACCCCTTGCCAAGCCGCTCATTTACGGGCACCGCTCCCCCGGACCGTGAATTCTATTTCGGCTTCTTTTCGTGCGCGAGTTTATGCGGCAAAACGAGAGCACGCTCGTCCGATGCACGCATGCCATCCGAAAGCCGTGTTCTCTTTTAATCGATCGTTACGAGGATCGAGGCGATACCGAGCGCTCGCAAGCCTCGCAAGGCCGATAATGAAGAAACCAGCGTCGTATAACGCCAACCGTCTTCTAATTAGACTCTCGTGCATGATTTATCCGACTATCTTACATACAAGATCTTTCAGAAGGCTAAAAACGCACCTTGTGCACCATGTTCGCCGGAGTATCCCTGGGATTCTTATTGGACAAACCGTTGACAGGCATCCCATTCTCCATTTCCATCGATAAAACGTACGACGATGACTCAATATCCTATGGAACGATTCGGCGAACGTGAGTTACCACTAGCGCGAACACAATTTTTCACGACTGAATCACCAACGTACGAAACGTACTCGATAAACATGGTTTCTGGAATGTGATAAAGGCTACTCGTTAAAGGCACGTGCGGTGGAAAACGAGACTGCGTCGAGGCAACGCTTATTGGAAACTGGCCTGCCGAAAACCTAGCTGGGATGCTTTTCCTGCACTTCGCTGCAGGCCTCTTTTTCTCACCGTCACGGTCCTACCGACGCCACTCTTTCTCTGTCTGTCCTTCCTATCTGAGCTTTGCGGTGTATGGAGCAGATCCTTCGGCTCCGGTTCCCCACCAAGCTGTTCACCAACCCTCTGTTTTATCTCGACACGCCCCAAGGTCGTGCACGAATCTATTCACCGAAACTAATGCCATTTTTCTCAGGTCAGCGTGTCTTTGCAAGTAATTATATACTATTGTATAATTTACGCAACAGTTTCCTCGGGGTATACGGAAATTTCCTATCTTCCAATTTTTCTGTTAACCGCGTTTGAAACTTCGGTTCGGTGAAATTGACGAGTACACTGGTCGTGCGAAATGAAATATTACCATTTGCTATAAAAGTTCAAAATTTTAGTAAAAAGTGATATAAACGACATTCAATGGTACTTTTAGTACACGTATTATATATTTTATAAAAAGAAATCCGATCGTTTGTTTGTTCTCTTTGGTCCACATATTGGCTACCCTTGGAATTTTGCTAAAAAGGCAAGAGAGGTCGAAAACAGTATCGTGACTGGTAGGAAAAGAGAAACTCGGTCGTGTATCTCGTCTACCTGACGGTTTCTAATCCTTGGCTAAGAGGCTATCTGGTCTCTGCCGGAGAATTATCTTACCTGGGCACAGGGAGCCGTTTCTACATAATATATTGCTTCTGAATCTGAACATTGTTCTTAAAATCACCGATACCGACAAGGGAGGCCTAGGGTCTACGGAGGACCGGATTAAGGTGCACCTTCGGTCTGGCCTCACCGAAGGGACGACGGCTCTCGTCGAAAACGTAATTAATCAAGCTCAAATGCGGTCTAATGAGCTCGTACCGTACAGACGGATGGACGTTCTACGAATCGACGATCTAATAGCGCCACGTCGTCGACTGTTCGCTTCGTGCAGGCTCATCAATCGAGCCTCGAGCCACGCAATCTCCGTGATATCCCAAACCTTCGTTGACATATTTCAACTTACGGACAAGTACGGTCAATCTCCGTAGAAATTTCCATTCCCGGCTAATACCGTGTTACACGAGACTAAGCGTCATTGAGAAGAAGAAACAAAGGCAAGTCGTTGAAACTGTTATACGCATTTGGATACTATACCCGTTACTCGTTTCTATTTTGGTTAGAGATCTTTATAGAAATTGTCTCAGGTACAAGAAATACGACAATGATATTTAAATCTGAAGGACGGTATATACACAATGCTTGCCTCAAATAAGATTTATGATAAATCCATCGATCTACGATAAATTAATGAACCGACATAGGATGACAGGAATTGGAAAGGTCGAAAGCGGATGTTTTTCCGAGACAAGGTAACAAAGGTGTATCCGTCTTTGGTGACTTTCGAGGATCCTACGCTGTACCTTTCATCTGGAAACGGGACAGAATCGTGGAGAGTACCGTGAGGATGGTTTGTTTGCTTGTGTGCATCGTTGCGTGCGCGATTTTCCTTCTTTTTTTTTACCGGTAAACGATGAAAAGCGGACGATCTTCATAGCCAGTCACTCGAGGATCTCTCGTAATAAAGGGAGGTGCTGGTTACCGGAGACACTAAAGTGATTCTCGGTAGATGCGTGTCAGACGCATTCGTCTGGTGCTTAATTTTAGAATACCGGTACGCCGTTCCCCCGCTCTTTCTTTCCCACCTCCTCTTGGCCATTCTTTCACTCGTCGTCTCCTCGCGAGACGACTGAATCTCGAGTACACTTCTCGAGCACGTAAGCAAGCGCCGCGTGAGTAGCTAAGTACGAAAAATTGCCGATCGACTCTGCACGTGCAGGCCTCGATGCAAGCAGGTAACGCGTACAGGTGCGTTCCAAGCGTTGATACATGTGCACCATATTTTTTGTCTCATCTATGCATGCTATACTATATTTAGTGCATTTAAGCACTTGCAGTACCGTGGTTGGTTATATCAAGTCGTGAAAACCGTCGTTGTCGCTTAAAAATAGTTTCATTTGCTAAAAATGATTCGTTCGTTATGGTTAAATATTACGTCGTTCTAAATATCGTAGGGGCGAGTGAGTAACATTCGCTTAAATAGCTCCCAAAGAAATCGTAAGACAGAAGATGCAGCAGCAACGAATACTCGCTAAAGTCTCGTCTCCGCTGTTTCTATAGGTTGCTTTTCGTTGGCAATGTTCTGAGTAACACGAGTAACATGGAACAACGTAAGAATCCAAGTCACAAGTACTTGTGTCACGCATATACTCGTGATATTAGAAGCTACACGTTAGAAAGAGCGTCAACAGCAGCAAGAAGCAGAATTCTACACCAAAGAGAAGCTTCCGAAAGGTTCGTCCTTTCGAGTAGTTGCAGGAGTAACGCAACGAAGAATCGCGTGTAGAGATATCTGAACCGAGTGACTACCGCGGAATGCTATTTCGCCGACAATCGGGGCTGAAGCGAAACGGCGAGACTAGATTTTTTCACGGGCGCGGCGAAGATTTATTGGTCGGCGAAGTTTCCACGAGAGGCGCGATACGATCGGCGTGGTCTGGGCCGTGATTCATCATTCGCTGCGCTCGAAATCGACGTTGACGATTATTACGAGCGGACAGAATGCGGCGCGAGTCGGTTCGCCTTTTCCAACGCGCACACGACGATAAGTACTGATCCACGGTGGTTGCATGGTGGACCAGCTGGCCAACTTCCATCATTTGCGCCCACGCTACATCGTTCGCGGCTTATTGGATTATCCGAGGTGAATCGTAAATCTCGTCTCGAATTGCCGATTCGCGGCTCATAAACACCTTCCTACTCGCGGGATGCGCAACGCCTCTGGATCAAACCGATAACCCTGATTCTTTCTATTTCACGCTGTACTAACTTTATCTCTCTTCCAATACCATGCCATGACATCGTTACAGTCGAAACTACCGCAGGATCTCGTATATGGGGACCGCGTACGAAACCGCATGCTCGAGATTTTGGCTCTCGATCGTAATCGTTTATTTCGTTAACGTAATCGTTATGAAAGAAATTGTATTTTGCTGTATGAGTTGGGCAAAACCGTATACGCGATATAATATGGAAGATCGTTAAATTTGTAGGGTCCACGGTCAGTGTAGTTGTCATACGCTCTTCTGGCTACGTTATATCTTTCGTAGGGCAATTTTGGTTTTCTAATTGTTATTACCAAAAGATTAAACGGTAATTTACGAACGATGGGGCTAGGAACGTACAAGTACCCAGTGCCACCCACTATCCAAGTATCAAGGAGCGATATTATTTATATCGGTTACGTTGAATTCATATTGTTTACATAGATTTGTATTACAATTTATCTTCGCTTGATTCTAATTTTTAACGCACTGGACGTGTAACACGAAATTCGTGCAGCGCGAATCGTATCTAGCGTGGTCCTGCTGTAATTCCAAGAAGCGACTGTACCGCGTATCCATGCGGCGTTACACCATGAAAAATGGAGGAAATGGCGAAGCTTGAATATCTTTTTCTCTTTCGTTGCTCAGCGTTTAGGTTCGACCGAGTGAATCGAGGTAAAAAGAGGCGAGCGGAGTGGTCGAAGGGGTGAAGAATAATAATTACTCGTTGTCGGTTTGCGGGGGTGAAACGTAGCCTGGAAGGCGCTAAAGCCAGCAGGAATGGAAAGGGAGAGAGAAACTGTGTGAAGAAGGTTTCGAACAACGCGTTCGAAGCTACTCGAATGGTCGACCGACGAATGCCGGGCCAGAGGGAAGAAGGAGGAACCGAAGGAGGAGGCAAAAGAGCAAGAGACTTTGGAGAAGGGGGATGAGGGATGGAAAGGGAGGGTGGAGAAGCGATGGCGTGATAAATGATCGAGTATTTAACACTCTTTACGGATTAGCATATAAACTACGGGCAGTCCATAGATCTTCGTGGCAACGCATTAACGGACGAGGAGCAGACCACGGGGATGATCTCTCTCTTCTCCCTACCCTTCCACGTTCCCTGTTACTCTGCTGGCGAAGCGTAAGCGATCTCTCTGCGGATCGACTCGACGCGCGAGTTATTGTTTTGCGGTTCTTCCTTCGTCCACCCTTTCCCTTCGTCCGACATCTCCGTTCGTTTCATCTCTCTTTCTATTTCTCTCGCTATCGTCTTGTCACTTTTTTACCTTGCCATCTTCTCTCTGTCCTACCTCGTCGATTCTCGATTCGAGTCGCGCGGGACAATGGTAACATCGAGAAAAGCTCGTTAATTCGACGATAACGAACGAGCTTCGTTACGCGGCGCGATACCTGTCGAGATAGCGATAGCCGAGGATTAGAGAAGTCACGGTCCGCTCGACGAGTAATTATTTTATCCTAATTGATATTTGTACCGATTAAGATCTCGCGACAGTTATTTCCTGGCCGACCTCGTACACGTACGAGAGATCCCCTCGCACGTCACACCGTGAAACCACCATGATTACTGTAATTGACGACAAACTGCGCGTTTATATCGTTTCACCGAGGCGCGAACCTCTTCAGCTCGCGCGCTTTGTATAACAGATCGCAAGCAAGATACGTGCATGTACGTAGAAAAGAAAGAAAGAAAGAAAAAAAAAAAAGAAATAAGAGGTTAGTCCTCGTACGATCGATAAAGCGATAACACCATGACCCTTGTGTACTATGAACGAGCTACTTCCGTCGAAGACGCGTCCCGGTTGCGGGAACTTCGTATTGTCCGCAATTAAGTCCCATGTCGGAGTTTATTCCCCCGGGGTGGGAATGGCCGAAGCCGGGACTCTCCCCTTCTCGAGTCTCCCTTCGAGGCCGAATGCTCCTTAATCGGCTCCTAATAAACCGAGAAGGAGAAAATTACGTGGTTACACGGCGCAGATAAAAGCGAGATTCGCTGATTAATTGATTAGGGAGGCGCCAAAGTCCGCCCCGCGCATTATACCCGAGCGTACCCCGTCATTAAGGGGCGCTCACGCATACGACCACGTTCCTCTGCCCCGGTACACGCACGTACGACTATGCGTATACGCGCGTCGTACGCGACGACTGGGTATCGTCAGGCACACAGACCCTGAAAGCTTTGGTGAAAACGAGAACAGAACCCGGGGTCGATCTATCTACCTTAATGACTTCATGAACGAGGTTCCCTCGCTATACGAGTTTGCGGCTTGTCAACCCTCGTGCGCCAAACCTTCTCGAAAACCGAACACTTCCGGGCAATCTATAACCCCCCTTCTATCTTGTATTTGTTCGTGTTCTACTTGGCGAAGGAAGCTCGTGTCACGGTAATAAGCGAGAGATGACAAAGTTGCACAGCCTAGCCGACGAGAATGTTGCAAGACGAGCAATCCTTAGCGAGGCTGCAGAGCTCGTCTCGTTCCTTTTTCCCAATTAGCGAAAGACAGTGGTAGGCCGCCAGAGAGAAGGCAACAGAAGGCTCGCGACGGTCTGCAGTTAACGGGAAAATTGAATCGCGCTATTTGGACGGCTTTCAGATGGCCGCGCGCCACGAGAATAGCACGCGTGCGCGCGACTCGCGACGGCGTATCAACGGATACGGCGATCAAATGGCTGGAGATTTGTTCCTATGGAGAAAGGCAACGCGTGCGGTGCGATCGAAACAGGCGATCCGTCGAAAACGTTCGCGGCGGAGGGCGCGAGGGCCTCGAAGCCGGCTTGAGGACCCTACTAAATCGTTGAATGGTACCAAAGTCCGAATGTTTACCCACTGATGGAGGGGCTGCGAATTCTTGGTAGGCATAAAACCCGACTGATGTACGCCAACCGGGCTCAGATCAAAGACTCGGCTTTCAAACAATGTTAACGCGTTGCGCCCGCACTCCGTCCAGCTCACGCTCACCACCGACTACGTCTCCGTTCGCTCGTTTGCTCGCGATGACCTCAAGCCTTTTAATACGATCCGCGGCGGCCAACAAAAGGTACTCTGCGCCGCACCAATGGGACCCAGGTGCGCGAATACTCCGAGAAAAAGAGCGAGAGAGAGAGAGAGAGAAAGAGAGAGACTCTTTGCGAACACTCGTATTCCACTCGTTAGTGGAAATAAAAATTCTCTTAGGTCTTAGACCATTGTATTCGATTTTTGAAAGGAGAGAACTTCTTCGTTTTTCTGAAGAAAAGGAGGAAACATACAGCGATCGCAGAACGTACTTATTTATACCATTATTTTCCAATAAAGCGTTTCATTCGCGTTCACAATCTGTCGTTTCATTTTCGCAGTATCAAATTTTTGTAACAAAGTGAAAGAATTATGAAAAATAATGCGATGTTTCATTTACTTGGACTTGATTATAATTTTAACGATACAACAAATACAACGGTATGAAAATATCTTTTGCAGCCGCTGTACCAACGTCACAGAACGAAAACTAATTTTAATTTTCATGGTTCTCAAATCTTTGCAATCGTAAAAAATTCTTTGCTATCGAACAAGTGATACGAAATTTGACATACTTGCACCCGATTAATTACTATATCAAACAGGTTATAACAAACAGGTATAACCTACGTGCGCAAATATTCTTAGCAGCCAGTGTACGTGAAACGGTGCGGCAAACGGCGTAAAGAGACGCGATATTTTCGATCGACTTTATAGCCAAGGAAATCGTTACGCTGGCGACTGGCCGAATAATTTGCGAGGGAAGAACGACAAAGCTTTCTCGGCTACAGAGAATTTTCGCGGCGACGCAGTGTTTAGAGAGGCGCGAAATGGGCCGCGAAGATTCGTGCTCGAAACAATGACTGCCGTGTGGCATTAACGAGTCGGGCCTTGAGCGTCGCTGTGTGCCGGTGACAATATTGTTTTGTCCGAAGTTCGCCGGTGGTCACGAACCGCCACGGTTTCACCACCCGGATATTTATCGTTCCCACTCCGTTTTCCTCTGTGCGGTTCTGTTTCACGCCTATACATAGTAGTTGAAAGTTTTACAACAGCTGGACATATCAAACGTCTAATTGTACCGGGGAATGTTAAATTCTGTCGTAAACCTAACTCGTTTAAATAACTTGCAAAATAATCTTGCCAAGCTACGCGATATGCAATCTTGTCAACGTGACTTCGTTGTTACCATGCGTTTTCACGGGTGAAAATTTGTGACACGAAATCCATAGTTTAACCGCGGTTGACGAGTATACGCGTCAAACGAAATTTATTCGAGCACTCCAAGAGAGCTGCTCCATCAGAGATTTCTAAAACCGAATTCCGCAATTAACCGGTCAAGTGTCATATTTATAATTTTAAAACATTCAAACAGTCTCAAGTTTTTATCATCTTCCTGTGCCTTTCTTTTCCTACGTTCGATTGTACATATTTAGCCATTGTTTGGCAACAGAGCGTGAAAACACATCGTTGTTCGAAAGTTAGAAAGCAAGGGTTATTTCACAAATGTCGACGATATAGAGATTCTGTTTCACGTCTATACATATCTAGGCAGCGGCTGAAAGTTCGATACAACCTGCGAAGACATCGACCGTCCAACCGCATCACCAAATATTCAATTCTTCCTGAATCTTCGACAAATTTCAAAATAGTTCCGTTACTGTACGCAACTGGTCGATGCGACTGCACAAGTTCGATACGTTTGCACGGGAGAAAATGTTTTTCCAATATAAAGGCGAGATGGTGCAGAGGCTGACGATAAACGCGAATAACACGCGAGCGCAGGTGTGGCACGCGACCGATGCGAATTCACGCAACAGCCCGATGCACGCGCGTTTACGAAGCGGCTCCGAGCGGAGAGCTCGCTGCCGGGCAACATAGTGATCGCGGCGTGGTTGCTCGTGTCGCCGTGTAACGCGATATCGCGTTAAACCGTGCCCTTTCGCCTCTCGCGCTATTTCCTGTCGACTTTTTTCCCTTCCACCCGCCACGCATCGAGCTACCCGGGTATTTCGCGTGCCGCTCCTTCTCCTTCTTCCCTCTTTCGTTTCTCCCTTTTGCCCCGGAGGACGCTAAATGGACCGTGCACCGTCACGAAAAGAGCACCGAAAGGGTCGACCATCCACGACACCAACACCCTCTGCCCCATTTTTTCACCTTCCAATCGTGGCTTTCGCGGAATTACATGGACGTTTATACGAATTAATCTTTGCATACGCGTCAAATCGATAAGTACGCGACCAACGTCCAATTCTTGGAAAATAAATTAGTTAATGTCATGATTGTAAGATTGATAAATTTAGTAGCAAATTTCAAGGAAGATTTCAAAAATGCCATGGTTCGTAATATCATCGTTTTGCTCTCATTTTCGATTTATGCGGTCGATCAACGTGACTTCTAAACGACTATTGCGTCCACGTCATTGAAACGACGACGAGAAGCTTCTCGCCGACATTCCGCGTACCTTACCGCTGTTGCGGTCTTTGAATTTGTCAAAGTTTCGACAAAAATTCGTAGCACGCGATTTAAAGGAAAACCCAGGGATATTAATAACGAGAAATGCTTCTCTTCTAAAATCTGTTGTCAGTTCCTCGAAAGTCATAGCTGGAGGATGAACTTTTCAAACGAGGAGTGCGACAAGTGTGGTGTAATTTCAACGAGATTCGTAACCAGTTCGAGGTCGGATATTCGTGAAAGAACGCGTGGCCAAAGTGTGCCGCGGTTGAGTACCTGGAACGCGCTAACGATTTTAATAACATTATTAAGAGAGAGGTTGAAACGACGAAAGACAGGGGAACGGTTGCCGGTGTGCGAATGATTTGTGGCGTGCACGCCGGTTTCCAACTTGGCAAATTGGACAATTACAGAGAGGAAGCGTAATGCTCGAGATGTTCGGCTAATTCGAAGCTAACGAAGCCTCGCGAGCCAGCCTCGAGGAGAGGGATCGCATCGGTCATCGGGCTGCATGTGGGACGTTTGATCGAAAGCGAATCGTCGCCATGGGAAAGCGCAGCGCGTTGCTTTCACGGAAATGTCCCTTAATTACCTTCGAAATTGAGCTCGATTCGAGGCGGCTCGAAGAAGAAAGAGAGAGCGTGCCAGGCGGCCGGACAATTTTGTCAAAAGTCTGCAATTTATCTTCGATCGATCACGCGATTCACCACTTCCCCCGAAAACTTACCCTCGAGAAGTTGTTCTTCGCGATAAGAATCGCGACACGTTGCCAGAAAATCGTGTAACGTCGATTGCGGGTTGGCAAACGAATGGCGCTAAATGGCGTTCACCGAATAATTGGTTCACGGTTGACCTTGACGATCTCGCGTGAACGTTCGATCGAAGATAATGGCGTGGACGATACCCGTTCCGATCCACGCGCTGATACGACGCGATATTAAAAGAAACTAAAGAAATATCGGATCGATCCAGGTTCCAGAGAACGTACATCGGTTTGGAGAACGAACAGCTGTAGAGCGTTTATTTAAACGAGGGTTTAATTCATACCCGATAAAAAAGACTACTCTTGCGATTTCAATCCACTTATACGAACGTGAACGCTTATTATACGAACGCCAACTCCTATTATTTGAATGAAAAATCGCGGAACGTATATAGGATCGGTGGACCACTCTTATTACATGTACTTTAATTATATAAACTGTTTGTCGTCGAACAAGCTCGTATAAACGGAAGTGTAGCGTGGTATTGGTTGACGATCGGTCTGCACGATGTTGCGTAAACGTCCGATCGAAAATAACGACGCGAGCGATATCCAATTTGATCCAGGCGATGATAGAAGGCGATAGGAAGAAAAAGGAAGGAGAAATATCGAATCGATCTATGTTCCAAAGAACATCCACAGGTTGGGAGAACAAACGACGGGCATTTGTCAAAGCGGAAGCGAAGAATCGAAAAAGTCGAGAGACAGGTGAGAGCATGGATTTCGTTCCACGTCCGCGGCGGAGATTCATTGGACGTCACGTAGGTATAGAGGGTTCGTTGAAAGCAAAGCCCGACAGTGGCATTCTTCCGCGCCGATGACGGACGCACGGAACGAATTCATGCAGATGCAGAGAGAGAGAAAGAGAGAGAGAGAGAGAGACGACGACTGGTTTTTCTTGGTTGCTCGAGCGAAGAAAAGGGGTCCACGGCCGCCGCGGAACCGTATTACGGATTCACCGAACGATCTCGGACTCGGTGCCATTATCGGCTCGCTAATAATATGCGCCAGAGACACTAAATCACGTCACAAAAGGCCGAGGTAGCGAGAAGATCGTTGAATGGCCGTTGACCGGCCGGCCGGAGGATTTCAATTTGTCTCGATTGCCGCGACGCGAATATTAACAGCCGCCCAAAGATCGCGTTCTACGTTGTCACAAGACGAATCGATGGACAAATGGTCCGCGTTGGCGATTCAAGAGCAAACACGGTAAAAATGAAACGTCACCGTAGTTTTGCGATATCGTGATTATAAAATGAATGGTGTTTTAGAATTTTAATTACGAAAGAATACACGCTCTTTTCAAACTACGTAGATAAACCAGTTTCGACTGTTTCAAAAGATCGAAGCTCCTTAAGTTTTCCCGATATGATTTATCGAAGTATGGAATATGTGAAAGTTGACAGAGAGACATTTCGTTGCGTAATGCCGCGTAGAAAATCAGCAACGAAGAAAGATCGCAAACACCGAAGCTCTATTACAGGGAACGAGTATCACGGACGCGAATTACCATTTACGTTTAATCGTCGAAAAAGTGGCCAAAGTTTCTACATCTTTATACGCGTCCGGGTAACGTAGCCCCTTAATCCGTAACTAGACTTCGTCTTGTATCGTTCATTTACGTTCGCATCGATCACCGCGATCATGACTGAAAAATAGAGTCGGAGTAGATGAGATGTCGCTCAGGCCGTTCGATAAAATCACAAAGAGCGGAAGAGAAAGAACGAAACGCAGTGTGGATGCATCGAGTTGAACGCGCGCGCCGCTCGCTCGGCCCGATCATTTTTCATCGTCGATCGCATTAATTACCATCGAGATAGTTCGATCGCTCGGCACGGTCATTAAAACGATCGATTAAAGGGGGGGAGAGGTCACACTCGGCGACCGTTAATAGCATACGGTGCGCGTACGTTTAGTACGATCGATTAAAGATACCCTAATGATTCTCTCGTAATTCCTCGTTCCCGATATCGCGTCGATCCGCAGTCCAGCTACTCCGGCCAGGCTCCGATCTCATTTATCATTTTGCATTGCAAATGCGCGCCGTGCTCCTAGCGCCGTACAGTGCCGCTGAAATTCGCGGACGACCGTCCAATGGATCGAACGCTCGCGAGAATTTGCATTTCAATCGAACGAGGTTCGGTCTCGAGAAACTTTCAAAGCCAGAGTTCACAGTGCTTCTCTAACCATATTCCCCTGCCGTAAGATCTACAGTCGGTTCGATATCGGATCGATGTATCTTAACGGTGCGCCTTAATCATCGAGCGCACGCACCCTGTACGCTATCTCGACCGACTTTCTGCAAAGGAGACACGCAGGTGCGATTTTACGCAACAGTTCCACATGTCCTTTTCACAGTTCGTGCGGGCCACGTGTAATTCACGGTTAATTCGTACCGAAAAGATCGCAAGGCGAACACCATCGCGATTCTTTCTTCGATCTTCGTCATCGCGATTATCCTAGCATCTCGCACGCGCTACGAATTATGACAACGCGACGATACGCCATGCTGATTTTCTTCGCGATACAAATGTCGGCCAGGTTGATTTACAATGCTTCTCGTTTTTATCGATCATCCATGGTGTACGACGGCGAGCGAAGTGGAACGTAAAACAAAGTGCTATAGGCAGAGACCACAGAATCTATCATGGTCCAAGCAGGGTAGCGAGCCAAGTAGGTAGGTCCGTGAGGAAGTTATGGCCGCTACATCCGCTTCCGTCCCACGCTCCTATATTTTCCTTTTCAGTCAGCCTCGCTCCTACTCGCTGCCCGATACTTAACGGTTTACGACGCACGATCTTATCAACCCCTCGATGGTTTCTCCGACTCCTCGCTTCTGGCCCTTCCCTTAAACCAGAACGCCGTTGTGTCTCACCAGACTTCGAGGGAGGGGAGGGAAAATTCTTGAAACGTCGAAATATTTTCACCCGGTTACCGATTATCCGAAGGATCGAGTGTGTTACTAACAGCCAAAGAACATTCCTGCGGTAGGGCACTTAAGGAACTCGAGGCTGCTTGTTCTCCTGGGTGCGATAAAAACCGCGTAAAAAGTAAAGCGATTCCCGCCGATACTCCACCGATAACTCTTTATCTTACGCTTCTACAGCTTGTTCTGCGAGAAGAAGCTACATTACCGTTTCTTTTAACACGGTTTCGGTGTATTTTCCTCTTTAGAGAAGAGGAGTGCTTCCGGTAAAATGCATCGGTGGACGATCGATTTACGATTCTATTTATAGAGGACTAGCTATGTGCGTGAAACACGTGTTTACGTTTATGCGAAAATGAATGCTGCGTTTCGCGTTCTGGTATGCTTCAGCATCTTGGCGAAGCGCGATTAGAACCGCCTATGTTTACACAAATTTGTACTCTTATGAATACGAGTAAAGTATCAGGAACTAAACGGAGGTCTGTTTCATTTACTATATAAACATTGTAACCAATGTTTTCCTCCGACTATTTTATTTTATTTGATTCGTGAATATATGGTCTTGCAAGTTTTTCCCACTTGAATTCAGGGTAAAAAATGGCAAAGTTTCGAGCGGCGTGTCACGATGATTTCGAGGGAAATTTCATCGGGAGGTGATTAGGTACGGGGTAGGAGGATGGTGGAAGCGGTAGTACACGGTGAACGAGACCACGCGGTGAAAGAAGATGTTCATCGGGGATAAGGGATCTCCTACACATTGCGCGGTGCATCGGTGCACGCGACGTTGCACGCAATCGCACGTACGAGCGGAGTGCAAAGGGCGAAGCAACGGTAGCTCGCGATCGACTCTTACCGCGCTCTTATTTAGCGGTCTCCGTTTATTCGAGATACCCTGAGATCAAAAACGATGAAAGCTATGGCGGAACAGGATAATTAATATCGCCAACTGCTACCGCACAGACGGAAGCAACAGACGACGACTCGAGGGTGGTCTAAGGATCCGAAGAGAGAAGACAAAAGTCACCTTCCAAACTATAATTAAGTTTTTGTTCCCGTTTACAAGTTGGAAGATCTAAATTTCTTTTAAATTATTCTCTACAAAAATTATTTTGTTTACCATTGCCCGTACCAAGTTTTTACATTTACAAAAACATTTATTCGAAAGCTGAACAAACGACCAGTTTGTTAGAAAGATTCGGTAGACACTATTAACTGATCTATTAACCAAGGAAGACGAATTAACTCGTTCAAATTGCAAACCTCCTCGATACGAACTTATTTATTCAAGAATCACCTATTTCCGCCTGTATCGTTTTGTTTGCTCTGGAATTTACACGAGGCACGTGTTAAAAGACTAGAACTAAACCATGCAACACGATTTATCCAATTCGAGATGCGTTGTGTCTTACGAGCCCCTCCTTTAGAAAGCCTCTCAATTACTTTCAAAGACGTAACTCTCGTCTGGTTGCATTTGCGAAAAAGCCGAAGCACGATGCGTGTTGGACGAAATTGCTCGTGCACGGGTTGTCGAGCTTATCGAGTAAATGGCGTACAAAGCGTGGCACGTGCTCCTCGAAGAACAGGGATGCCGCCCCCGTTTGCACGCTCGATTGAACTCGATTTCTCGAACGATCCGGTCTCATCGTGTGCCAATACGCGTTAAAAAGGGTTAGTAGTTCATAGGTCTTTCGTTTAGTGCTCGGAGCGTTTCGTTTGTACACGAAGGGGTTTATGTAGAAGGAATTATGCACGCAATAGATCGCTTCCCAATTATCTCGGCCTTGCGATCGAATACATAATTAAACGGGTCGGTTGCGTGCGTGCAGCAGCCTGCAGAATCGATTCCGTGGCGTTCGTTCGTTCGTTTCTCGAAACCGCGCAATTTTCGCGAAACGGGAGCAGCATCTTCGGCGTTAGACAGTCGTTGACCAGACGATAACCGTAAAACGTATTGCTCGGCGAGGATTCGAGCGCCGTGGTCAAAGATAATCTCGGGCATCTTGGCAGGGACACAAAAAGACGTTCTCCTTTCTCCGTGGTCGGCTACGGAAGGTACAGGCTTGTCTCGCGAGCATGATAATGGCGACCGTGCGAGATAGAACGAAACGACCGAGCGTATCCAGGAAAAGCTACGTGATACACACCCTTTTGGATCCCGCAATCCTACGCTTCTCCCGGTTGATTTATTTTTCTCGAGATAAGGTTTCGAATAGAAAAGCTGCACCGTATTTCTCTAAAACTGGCCAGACGAAATGGGTGGCGTCGAGTCGAATGACGATCCCTTCGTTTCGGGGAGAAACAGCCTCTCTATATATACTCCGAAACTGGTAGCTTTGCCTCGGTCAATATCGAAATACGGAAAACGTTTCCCTCGTTTTCCTCGTCTAAAATTATCGACGAGTCGCAGTAACGCAACAATGCGGCACAGAGGCAGCGGTTCACGTGGATGATTTGCAGGAACGACGTCGGTAGCCGATGACTTCTCCTAAAATTACCCGCCGTACGATCGTCACCCTGTTTCGCTAAACGGTCCTGTATAGCCGGAACGAGTCGCGTGCCATCGCCAGGCACTTTAGATGGTCCCTTTTACCGTACTTCGTACGATCCAACCCCTTCTAGGTTCGTCCACTCGTCTTTGACTTCCTAATACCGTCTGGGACGAGGAGCCTGGCCCTTCGCAGCTGCCAGCTGCCGTAGCTCGTAATTCTTCTGCTCTCCTCGAGACCATGGTAATTTAAAACGCACTTTTGCACCGAGCGTACAGATCCAAACGTATATACAGCACGAGAAAAAGCCGCTAACTGCGCTCGTAATAATCTTAGAGGAGAAGCGTCGAGTCTCCTCTTTACCAGTTGAATCCGTCCCTTCTGCGCGATCTTTTAAATCGTATCACGCGGCTCGATTCGACCAGTTTACGCGAGAAAAAGAGCAGAAACACGAGTTCCCTGAGCTGTCGAGCTCTTTTTGCGCCGCACCCCCTTAACGGCGACGGTTTCATTTAGAGTCTAGACGTCCCCGTGGCCGGGTTCCCGGTATCTCTGATATTTATAATCGCGAAACTCGCCTCGCATTAAAAGGCCCGATTCTCGGATTAGCGGAAGCCAGACCAGTCTTAGATCTCGCGCGAGAGACGACCGACACATGTCGTGTCAAAAGGCAACGCCCCACCCCTTCGCTCCGTCTCGCTCGTTTCGTAGACTGATCACCCTCTGTCTCTCTCTTTCTTCTTCTTCCCGTCGTCCTTCCATCGCTGCTGGCCCACGACACATCCCGTTTCTTGCGCCACTCGATCTCTGCTTCCCATTTTCCGTTCTCCGCTTTCAAACGTTCCGTAAATATCCCGAACGACATCGTGCTCGGCATGTTTCGACTCATCGAGATCGTCCAGTCCCCGAATTCCATCAGTGAGGTGACTAAAGGTAGCATTTCCTACGACCGTAGCACGTTCCTAAATACTACACCCCCGTTCAGAGATATCACAGCATTTACGGAAAGTTACAAAATCAAATGGAACAACGACGTTATCGATAAGACAATGGCGCGGTATCTTCGTAATGGTCGCGAGGAACTGGCGATAACACGAGCCAGAGCTAGCTCTATTCTAGTCTATTATATAAAGACCAGGAAAAAGCAAACACGATAAACGACTTAAAAATTCAATGATTCGTTCAATTCTATCAAAACTGTTCTTTAGTTTCGTTACGAAACGAAATACGCGCTTTCGCAACGTATCGACCATTTCGAAAACGACGATTCGAAAAATTTCATAGATTTATCATCGACTTTCGAGAAACTTGTATCTGACAAGTTATCCTTCGAATATCTTACTCAGCAGGCGACATCAAAATCAAAAAGTCAACAAAAACACCCTTGTCGCGTTTTTCCACCGTACTCTTCGTATGCAAATAGCGCGATAAAGATCCTACCAATACGAACGTAGCTTGGATTTTTTCCAGCATAGCTTCGATACAGATTGCGACAAAGATCTTTTACCGTGTGTATAGCGTTCGATCCTCCTGGCAAAAGAACGGTCGAAGCAAAGACAGGCTTTCTCTCGCTCTATTTGTCGGCTCGAATTCTTCTTGACTCACGTGCGTCGTCGCGGCTACACGCGTGGTCGAATAATGCGAACGAGCGTGTCTCGTGGATAGCGCAATTAAGCAAATGACGCGTCCCACGCGTGCCTTTCTTCCTCCCTTTCCTTTCGGTGCGAATCTCTCCGCGAGAGCGAAAGCACCCACCGACCATGCGCGCTCGTTCCTCCTCGTTGCATCCTCGAGCGACGAAATTAATTTCGTTGGAGAGCGAGTTCGTCGCGGAGACAGGCCGGAATAATTTAATAAACGGCACGACGACCTTAAGTCTTAGCTCGTTTGCGGTCTTCCACCTTTCCACCGCACCGATGAAAGAAGACCCATGACCAGGGGCACGTTGCACGTTTCGCGTATCTCGATCGATCGAAGGTGAAGGTTCTTAAGAGTCAGAGAAGCAACTGCACCGAAACTTAATTAACAACAACTACATATATATCTGTTTAAAGAGAGACACAGATATTGCTTTGGCCGGAACGCACAGATCCCAAAATTCTCACCAAATCGACAAGGCAAGCATTGGTCAAACGTTTGAAATATACGGAAATCTGTATCCTTCAGATGGATAACAAATTACCAAAGCTGATTACTAAGCATAAGTGTATCGACCGCATTGTCTCTTCCCAAGATGTTATCTCTTCGTCCATCAAATTTCATCACGACCAACTACCATCGACAATTTCACGGTGCCATTGAAAAAAATGTTCTACGAAACGAACGGTTCTCGAACAATGAGCGTTGTTTCGCTGATTATCTCGTCGTGTGCGATCGCAATGAGGGCAAACGCGTGTTTACCCCGAAAGAGACGATATTCGACAAGCGATATAACCGTCGTTTTTCGGCAGCTGCGATCACTCGCTGCCCGCTATTATGTGTAATTTTCGGGATAAGGTGGCAATGTCCGGTCACCTTTGGGGAATTCCGCGCGGAAAAAAGCAGCGATCGGACCACGACAAGCGCCGTATGTACTTACACCGGCCGATGTCGTATTACTCACACAGCGACGGATCCTTTAAGTACACCAAACGTCTTCCTCGGTCTGTTTTCCACGAACAAAAGCCACGTAACACGTATGCAACACCTGCAATCACGGAAGTAGCGGCGCGCCGAGTTCTCGCGTCTTCCTCGTTTCGTTCATCGGGAAGATTTTTAGCGGATAACGACGGCGACCTAGAGGAGAATCGCTGGCCGCGCAAACTTTCGTCAGCGCCATGAAACATCAAGGGGGACGCTGCGCGATGTCACGCACCATTTCACCATGAGCAATACCGTTCGCGTTATCGGCGCGATGGAACGACCGCGTAATAACTCGAGCAGTTTCGAAAGTTACGAGGATATTAAGAAGAAGAAGCAAAATTCCTGGACAGTTTGGCCGCGACGATTCTAAACCGAATTCTTTCGGAACCCGAGGCGTGGATAATTGCGCGCGAGAGACGCTAATGAGGCGAGACGAACGCGACGGACCGCGCCGCCGTAGAACCCATATAAATTACCTAGCATGAACGACTGCATCGTGGAATCCCTTCGAACGAGCATTTGCATAAGAGACTCGAACTCGCGTCGGTGAGAAAAAAGAAAGAAAAAAAGGAAAAATCCCGGGCATTGTGCCGCCTCTCCTCGCGGAGGAAATTAAAACGAACGATTGTGTAGCGCGTCTCTGGTTTTATGAAAATCTCCGAGGCGAAAAATCACCGAGGTTTTCAATGATCCTCGCCTAGCCTCCTTTCACGCTCCTTTTCCAACAGGTTGTCTTGTCCACGTGACGAAAGTACGAAGAAGAAGAACCGACCGCTAAGAGGTATACCGACCATGAGCAACGTCCCATTCACCGATGCCTGCAAGAAAAATTACGAGGTTTGATACGGCTACCACGGAGAAGGGGCACGAAACTATCCGTAATAGTCGCGCGCACCAACGACACGGGGAAAATCGGTCGACAAAGGACGATCGGAGATAATCTCCTTTTGTGACCTGTGGCTTGAATCGCAACAGACACCTTTGTGCCGGCTTCGAACGCGAGACCGTGAATGCGCCGTGGAAAAAGAACCACGAGAATTCCGACATTTGTCTCCTCTTTCCACGCGGACCAACGAGTAGAGGAGGACGCGAGAGGAGAGGGGACGATATTTTACATACATACGAACATGCTCGAGTATACAGTCCCCCGAGACGTTCGAAGAAACGTGTGTGTATTCTCGTATACGACTTGTACGTATGGATGTAAACCGTGAATGAATACGGGCGACACTTGCACCCACATGATTCATTGAAATTCAAATGATATCTCCGCGGCTCGACGACGACTGCGACGGCGACGAAGGAGAAGAAGAAGAAGAAGAAGAAGAAGAAGAGAAGGAAGATGATGATCCTCCTGGATCAGCCTGTGTGCGAAGAAATAGAACAATTTATGCGAGTACGATGTGGGTACGATACATTGTGGTGTGGTTAGTCGCCGATGAGATCAACCGCGACACCCCACGGAAACGCACGTGCTTTACATATATGCTTATAGCTCGGTAAAGATATTCATTATAATAGCGAGGGCACAGGCTCGTATAATATAATGCAGCTTTGGTATGCTAACCGGGGTCAAAATATAACTCTTCTGACGGCGTCGAGATTCGTGTCGGTCGTTTGTCGTTCGTGATGGAGACATCTCTGAATTCCTATGTGTAGGTACGCTTCCTACGCGGTCGTCCTTTTCCCTCTGATCGTGACTCTTCCGAGCAACGGCTACCAGGCGCCTTCGATGATTTATCGTTAGTTTTAATTTCTATTTAACCGCTGACTTTAATGCCGTTTAATACCTAGACGCTCTCGATAAAAGCAGGAAAGGAATTATTTCCATGAGCTAAGAGAATATTTCTAAATCTTTTTAACATTTTTGTAGCGAAGATTAAAATATTTATATTCGTCTGAAACGTCGTATCGGATCTTCCGTTATTTTACAAATATGTACAAGTATCCGACGAATCGATACGTAAATTACCTGTCAATGTTACTCGTTGTTGCCGACATTCTCCTAGTTTCAGATATGATTTATGCAACATGAAGTTGCGCCATTATTGCCATCTTCGCCACGGATTTCCAAGAAAGGCGTTACATATTCTCATCTTCCACTTTTCTGGAATTTTCCTCCCTTATATCTGATCGAAGAAGGAAATGGAAAATTGCATCTCCCTCGAAAGGGAGAGCGTAGCTGCAGCTCGTCACATCCTGTAAAAGGAAATCTGATTTTCAAGCGGTGCATCGTGGCGTAACGAACCAATTTGCCCGTCGCCTAAACTGTAACACCGCGATTCTATCGATGCGCACTACATACAAGATTTCTATCTCCTTGGAATTACGAGGAATGACGGTCACCGCACACGTAAACTTCCAACATCGTTTTGGCCAGCGCGCGAGAGATTCGATGCCAAGATAATACCGACTGACGTCTTTTTCTGAAGACGCTCGATATCGGCAGATCATCGCTAATCGTGTGTCTCGTATTTCTTCGACAACGTCATATTATGGAAAACTTTATGTTAAGATCGGCTCGACGTTTCGACATTTCATACTTTTTATCGTCTTTCTACTCGACGATGTCTAACGATGAAAATTAACTCAGCCTATATTTCCAAAGAAAAATGCATTTAAAGTCTCGCTGTCTTTTTACGGGATCGCAAATAGACTGCGAATAATTGAGCCACTCAGAGGCTGCATTAATCGGTCGCAAGATTGGAAAGTAAAGAGTAGTGATAACGTTGTAAGCGTTGGTTCTTCAAATCATTCTTGCAATTTGCTGTTTGCTTGTGCCATTTTTTACGATAGACGAAGTCGTGGAAACAAATCGTTTGTGTTCTGACAGTCGAACATTCATCGTCTACTCGGGTAATGAAATTAGACAATTTTTGACCGTTCTACGTTGTTTGCATTCCGTACGTTTCTTGCTTTGAATCCTCCATAAATGTTTAGATGTTCCGATCTATCGTGAAGATAAGGAACAAAGATCTTCCTGGTTATAGAAATGCCATATCTACAAATCGTGAGTGCCATATATTCAGATCAAGTCCTAACTAGTCGTCTATCAGGTAGGCTCGTGCAGACTATAGACGGTGGAAAAGACGGTCGGAAGACGATTAAGTTAGGAAGCGCCAAAAGGTCGCAATTACCTCACCGGTTGCTTTCGGCCATTTTTCCGGAGACCCACCTTATTGGCGCCCAAGAAAGGTACGATAAAGGCCAAGAAAGTCAGGTTATTCCAGGCTTACTCGAACGGAGAACACTCTTCGAAGGTTCCGCTAACGGCTGAAAGAAAGACGCAAAGAAGCAAGAAGACTACCAAACGAGAGAGATCGCCGTGCAATTGGTTGGTTCTAACGAGCGCGCGAGAAAAGCGTAGGTAGCTTAATGGCCATATTTACAGCCTCATCCAATTATTAGGTAAACACGAAGAATCCGCGGGTCAATATCGTTTCTTCTTTTTCCCTTTCCGACTTTCTTTCTCCTCCGTTTTAAGTAAAAAGAACTGACGCTGTTGGAACGTTTACCAGGTAAGCGATGCAGGTGTTGTGCGCAATGTAAGTGGATTAGTCCAGCACGGTTCTCCGGTAACACGGTCGTCCGTAATTTCGCGGCTCGTTCGTGGCTTTGCTACATTGTTACGATTCTCTTCTCCAGTCGAGTCCCGTTTAGGAACGAACCTGAAGCTGCGTCCTCGCTAAACAGCGAGAAGCTTCGTAAACTCGTGACCGCTCCCCGTTGATTCTGTCGTCAACGAGCGTCATACAAAGATTTTCCGCATCGTTCGAGATCCGTCCCGATTGCGATGAAACGAGATACACGCGAGACACGTTGCGAGCGTAATAAAACGTCTCTTTAGCTGATCACGCGCCTTTTCTTTTACACCAAATACGTAGATTCCTAGAGGAACGTTCTTCGACAAAATTGCCAAAGCTCCGTCCCCGCTGATACATCATGGAGATTTTTCTGTTGTCTATTGTCGCATGTTCTCTTTCCCCCTCTTGTTGCCAATTTCCAAGTTTAAAATAGACGGCAATTTATAGAAACCTTTGGTCCAGGTCGAAGCAACCAGCGGCCACTTTTTCAAGAAACGGGGAACGTCAACGGAAAGTTCCTCGTTGTTGTTTCGATGAGGACGTGGCTCGAGCTCTCTACTCGTTCCTTTTGAAGAAACTGGCTTCCCGAATGCAGGAGAATTAACAAACCGTTGCACCGCCGCCTCGAGAAACGAAGGGTGCCACAATGGAACCGCAAGCTGTAAGCTCGGACAATTGCCTTCTTCTGTGAGCGAGGCTTCGTTCAATAATCATCTCGTTGCACCCTGCCTGTAATTGCGCTTCTGCATGCATGGGCCTACTAATTGATCGATAACCGGCAATACAAAGATAATGACCAGTGGGAATGGCAGGTCGGTTGAAAAAAGAAAACCGAGAATCCGTAGAAAGGGACATTAATTGACGAGCTGGACGTACTGCCGACTAATTAATATATCGTGACTCGTTCAGGGGGATTTCGAGAGATGAAACGGGGCTGCAACGACCAGCCTCTTCGAGATAACTTCGTTGCGGAAGATTCATGAAGGAACAAATTATGTTTACCGGTTAGACTCCGCCGACCTGTTCGCCATTCACTTCGGTAGAACGTATTCATTATCGATAAACTTTATGAAATAACGTTTCGTATGACCTGACGGTTATTTCTCTACGTTTGATAATTACAAAACGTTCGATACGTAGGAGCACACGTGTCGTGCGAGCGTCGTATAACATTCGTAAGCGACTTTTGTGCTCGTCCAACTTTCCATATCGCAAGGCCATCGAAACTCGCGAGGCCAGGCTTTGTTTCGCAAACGCGCTAAGAAAAACTGAACTGCTATTTGCGTTATTCTGTGTTCGCGCGCTACGATTTCCCGCGGTAATGGAGCTGACGTGATAATTAACGATAATCGGTTCTCTATCCGATCTCCTTTTTACATCGTCGGAAAACTCATCTGCAATTTTTTGAGCTTCAGATAACTGATCGATATAATTACACCGCGAATGTTTATGCATTTGGGAGAAATTTAAGATTCTAAAAATCTACAGAGCGCGTATAATTTAGAGCGCTATATTTAAAGTAGAGCATTTACAAGGACGATTCGGTAGCGGAAACGACTTTCCGTTTAGATTCCATATTTTGAATTATGTTCATAAGAATATAAAATTTCACAAAAATCTGCAATCTACTTGTAATCATTTGAATAAATAAATGTTTTTATGTTACATTCCTGCGATATAAGACCTATTATCCACTTAGCTTGGAATTTAATTGACTGAACGAGCCGTGTACGTCTACTTAACTTTGCATATGTTTATTCTGTGGCAAAAACATCTTCAGGGCCTTCTTGCACAATAATTTACTAATTAATATCGGTGAATCCACGAGTTACAGGTTGTAGTTTACAGATCCCTTTACAATTTTACACAATTCTACATCGAACGAAATAACGAAATAATTTACAAACCTTCGTCGTAAAATCTCATTTGATCGAACGTTACCGTTAACGCGATAAAATCGATCGGTACCGTTGATCTTAGGACTCGTAATTCGTAAAATTCCACGAAATACGAACCCGAACAAGGTGCGAAAGAACCTTCGTAATAATACGATTGCCTCGTAATTCTCCTTAAGTATACATAACGAATAAACGACACGTACAATGAGAATAGCAGGGATCTCAACGACGCCAACAGCTCCTCCCCGTTTTCTGCCAAAAAGTTTCGCGACAAGGTGTGATTCGCACCCGCGATCTCCAGTCATCAGCTGGGACAGCAGCGACGACAAACGACCACGCACGAATCGTGGGCCGCGTTTAAACGTGCCGGCGCATTTGCATAATGATAACGCATTTGCATAATCACAATGATAACGCGAGAAGGATCCACCGGCCGATACACGTATCCTACGTGGTTATACGTGTATAAGATATACACATGCATGCACGCGCGTATGCATAGGTTACAAGAACTCGAAGTTGTTCGAACCGACACACCTAACCGAAGCATCGTGTAAGTACGAGCGAGAACACGCTCGTGGGTGTGCATTACGCTGGCTCTGGACGCATGCACTAACACGGTCGCGAAACCGTGTAAAGAGCCGCGGTACACACGTCGGTATATGGCAGCGAAATACCCGGCAATTTGCAGCTTTACGAGTTATTTCACAATGGCTGCAAAGTATAGTGCTACAGTATTATACTGGCCGTGATAGCTCGAGTGCACGGTCAGTGAACGGTGGTGCGAGCAGGGATGATGCGCGGCAAGATACGTGTAGGTGCAGTTAAAGTTGCAACTCGGAGACCAGGAGGATCGTGTTCCTAGCCATCGGTGGCTCGCTCTCTGTGTACCATGGACGCGCGTACCAGCCGGCCTGGTTTATTGAAACGGACTTTCGTCTTCGACAGAAAAGCCTCCTATTCAGTTTCGAGAAAACAACTGAGAACTATAAACTCGTCGAAGCTTGGATACTTTTATCCTGGCGCCTCGTTAGCGCCTCGTCGGAGGTTGAAAGGTTGCCCAGAACGCTAGAGTTACGTCGACGATGATTCTTTCTAGTAAGCCGAATGTCAATAGAACGATTATCAACGGTGATTGACGATATCGGTAGGAAGTTCAAAGGGCAATTAATTACAACGAAATCACGTCTAACGTTTAGTCTAACGTTCGCAAATTGCGAGCTTGGAAGATTGGGTCGAATCTTGGAAAGTCGCGAATAACGCGACAGATACGAAGGGAATGATCGTCGATGGCAATTTTCGTGGAACGTTCGCGAAGAGAGAGCAGAAAGGTATGGAAATACGTCGCAACGGATACATTTTTTCGTGTAATGTCCATAGTTGCTCGACTTATTGATTGCGCGATCGATACAAGCGTTAGATGGACGATTTCGTCATAAAGTTATCGCTGAGAGAAACAAACCGATCACAAGAAGCATATTTACCAAGTGTTATAAATCCTCATGCTGCGTTAACGATTGCGATACTCCGTTTTATTGGTTGCACGATCGTTACACGAATTGTTGCGCAATCATGAACATATTGTGAAAAGAACTACAAAAATCTCCTGATCGTAAATCTACAGGATCGTATAATTCACGAGTTGAACTTTAATATTCGACATTATCATCAGAGGTTCGCGTAATCGAAAGATCATAGCGCGATTACGTGGCAAGATTAAAATAAAACGAACGAATTGCGACGAAACGATGGCTAGAATGGCATCAAAAGAGACATGACTCGCGTACATTCGTGAAATCATTTTTATCGCTCCGTATTTCGATCGCGACGAATGAAAGCGTCAGACGGAAAACGACGACCATCGCTTCGCCCCAGTCGACGCTTTCAATTGCATTCAGATCGATGGGAAAGCGACAAGAGGGGCGACAACGTTCGCCGCTTGCTAGGTTAAATTTGGTGCAGGAGATCGAGAGTTGCGAGAACGCGGAGCGTCGTGTCAGCGTCGAAAAAGGGGCAAGATTCTCTCACCTAAGGGAGAGAAGGCAAGGAACCACCATCTTCGCTAAGAAGAAAGATTAAAGACCCGGCAAGTACGCCCCCACCGGAATGATGGATGCGATCCGTGAGACGCGGGCGCCGCTCTTCGAGTAGGTGGAGACTTCCATTTTCATTCCTACGCTTGTTCCTCGTCTCTCTACCGTTCGTCTTTCGCGTTCTCTCGTCGTCCCTACGCTTTAATCAGCGATACGCCTCGCGCAGGCTCGGCCCGTCTCCTTGACATCGAACCTCGGGCTCGATCTCTCTATGAGAACAGCCCCTGACACCACGTTTTCAGACTTCAAAGATCAAAATGGAGAGAGTAATAAGTGGAGAACGAGAGAGAAGGATGAGCGTATCGGCAAATACAGAAAATTCTCGGTCATACTTCTTTCTTGTATGTCTTCGTGGACGAAACGATCGACAAGGGACAAACAGCGAGGGAACTACCGCCGAAGAGAAAGAAAAAGAGAAAACATGGTAGCAAGGGTGCAAGAAAGTTGAACGTAGGGAGACGTATACGCGCACCACACGCGTTTTCGTTCTTCCCCCGAAGGTTCATGAAGCAAGCAGGTTTGTCACAGGCTGTGAAAGAAGATCGGCGTATGGCGCGCGCGAACAATCTAAATGGTAATCCAACACCACACCCTCTTTGCAAAAACTGAAAACCACCGCTGGTAACACCGAACCAGGCTGACTGGCCGACAGACCGCAAGCAAAAATATCCGCGCGAGTAAAGGCCACGAGACAAAAAGCATTAACAAGGCTGCGATGCGCGTCCGAGCTTATTCTATAACTCCAAACCCTTCCAACCTTCCACTTCTCTGCTTTTATCTCACGTGACGCTGTTTTCAAATTCTATTCCACTCTACCCTTCTTTTTTCTTTTTTACCTTTCTTTTCCTATCCTCGTCCATTTCTCTCTCATTCTCTTCTTCCCATTCAACCTCGATCGTGTTGTAGATCGTTTTGTCCTTCTCGCGCATTCGGAAGGAAGATACTGTCAACCGAGACGATAGGATTCGAGGACGGTCGGCAAGTAATTATCTGCCGCGCGTGTAAAAATAATAATTAGCTCCCATCGTTGCATTAATTGAACCCCTCACCTATGGACCACTTCTTTCCATCTCTTTTGCTTGCACGAACGCTCGCCGCTCGTAATTACATGTCCCTTATGCCGCTAACCACTGTCCCACAAAGCTACCGCTTTATAATACGTTTAGGATTCTTTCTCGTCCGCGATTCTCATACGTGCGCGTGCGTCTGACAGGATTGACATCGAATTTGGCGCCACGGTATTACCATTTGCTGACTACCGCCGCATATATACGTTCTGCGTAAATCATCAATTTGGCCGAGGAACTCGCATCCGCGTTCGGCGTAAGCAACTGATAGAACCAAAAGCACTCATACGCGTGTCATTTTATTTATCTTACGGAGAATCTGTGTATGTAAATACGTCTAGAGTTTGACATGTTGGAGTGCTATGGAAAATATGGTTGACCTCGAACCGTTCTACCCGCGAAGGGTTAATTTATGTACCGACTGCTTGTATCGAACCTACTTTAAAAACCGAACCTTTTGGAGACCATGAAAATCTTTTCGTTTCGTAAATTGTTAATGAGAGGAGCTTTTGCTTTTATAAGTTAAGACTAGTTCTGACAAGAGCGAATACATTTGTCGTTCCATAAGTAATAACTGGCTGAAAGTAGTACAAGATCAAGATAAAAAATTATCCCGTTTCGATGTTCAGCTACGGATCTTGGACAAACAGAGGTCCTTCGCGCGTTGTAAAAGAGATAACGTACACGGGAGAGGAAGAGCATTAACGAGCGCGATAACCTGAGTGCTGTGCTAAAAATCCCGCGATAACGAACCCCAGATCCCTAGATCCCGTTGGCTCAGATATCGGTCGTGTTTAAACTTTCAGAGCAATTAAACACGCCATAGGGCCCGTACGTCAATTGTTTTCAATTACGCGTTCTTTTTTAACAATCGCTGCAGGTGTAGACGCGAGATCGACGCGGATAGCGACAAATTCATCGATGAACGCGATAAGAAGGACCAAGAGCAATCTATACGTAAATAAAACTATCCACAATACTTGCCTGACGCACCTGTTTGAACTGCTCTTCGAAGCTCCAGCTGGTCTGTTGCTGGTGATTCGTGCCGGTCGAGTTATTCTGCGAATGATTGTTGGTTTCACGTGGCTCTCCACCGTTTCTACCGCTACCCTGTGATGATTCGCTGGAATGCGAACTGGCCGATGATGTAATTTGATTTCCAATGCTGTTCACCATAGCACTACCCGCTTGTGGATGACTGTTTTGTACATGGTGCTGTGGCGTTAGGAACGCTGCAGGTGGTGGGAATGAAAATGGTAGATTGAATCCCGCTCCACTCATAGCAACTTGCAAGGCTTCTAGTCCACTTTTGTTGGTTAATGCATCCACATCGGCTGCCTGTGAAAAATTGTTCAACTTAAATTTGCAATTTCCCGTCTTAAATTTTACCGTATACGCGATACTTTAATAATACCGATCCACTTTTACCTAATTGTACGGAATAAAATAAGAAACGCGGAAAGCTACGAGTGTCGCCCTAATTCCATACACCAGGACTTGCGTACAACGGATGAATTTCGCATTGGAAAATAGTCTGAACGATCTCGAGTTGAAAGGAAAGATCGTAAAAACGGTCTCGTTGTTTTATTATACTCGAAAAGAAACGCGCGTTACTATAGCGCCACGATGGCGCCAAGTTCGTAACGGATAATAGTCACAGAGTTGCAGCAATCTCTCGAGATTCTTCAAAGCCCGTGTGTCGTTCGTATCTGTCCTTTCGAATCAACGAACGTTCTTTCTCGATCAAGTTCTACCGCGAATTACGTAAACGATCACTCGACGTTCCAACGACCTCGTAATTACCCCATCTTCATCGAAACGCAACGTTCTTACTTAACGAGAGATTCACGACATTCGTCGAGGGTCTTGGAGAACGGACCCAAGCGTTAAAACGTCTTTTTTCCACTGACCTCCATTTTCAGCTTCGCCAGAAAGTGCGGATGGTGTGCACCCATCAGGCTGCTCAAGTGTGTTAATGGAGTAGGTGTACTAGCCTGTGCGGATGCATTATCCGACGATGAGTGCGTGTTACCCTGAAGTGGTTGTTGAGGTAATTCTTCGCCGCTCTCTTCGTCTTGAAGGTCTGGATCCGACAAATCCTCCTCCTGATGCGACTGAAAACAGATTAACGATTCTGGTTAGAACGCCTGTCAACATTGTTCTCCTTGAGGCAACTACGCAGTACCATAATTATATAGATTATAGTTATCTGTAAGCTTATTTAATTTTGTTTTATATTTATAAACTGTGTAAAACCACGTCTAATTTCTAGGCCATCCAGCTGAAATAGATAAATACGTATATACATGCGTAATTAGGTAGCAACACTGTTACAATGAGAGATTATTTTGAAATATTTCACAAAAATTTTATAAATTCAAGGTGATATCTTTCATATTACTGGTATCACGTATGAAAAATAGCTATATTTGCGACTTTTTGTAGGAAATAGATAATTACCATATGTGTGATATGTAATATTTAACATATATAATTTATAACAGTTATTACATATCGCGACAGCATTTGAAATACGAAATCGATGGTAGATATTATATTTAATAGCTTAGCAGAGTTTCTCTCGTGTCACACCGCGGCAAGGTTAATAATAAAATTATCAAGACGATCGAAACGAATTTCACTAAATCTATAACGGTACGGTTCCTAGGAGTTTGGATAATTTTCGCGAACCGAATATACGGATAAAGGAACGTTTCTCTTCTCTGTATTTTTCATATACAGCTTTCACGTGTCAACACGTTGGTATAGGTTGCACATTTTTACTCGATAGTTTAGCTAATGATAGCAAAATAAGTTTCGATATTTCGTTCGATGATGCGCATTCGAACCATTACGGCGTGACTCATAGGAAAACCGAAAAGCCATTAAGATTAAAATACAACCGGTAATATCTTTAATTTCTGTTTATCTGTCGAATAACAGTTACGCAAATTTTAACCTGATTCCATGATTGTACGGGTTAAAGAAAAGCCTGGGAGCGTTGATACGCGATATCAACGGTTCAGGTATAATCGTGAGTAAAGAGGGCAAGATATCGGGAACATTAAACATTAATTAGGAAAATGGCGAGTGGGCCTTCTATATGGCAAGATAGCTGCTATCGGGCGGCATTATTATGCTACGGGTGTCATAAGTGTTTTACGAGCGTGCGCGTTGCACCGGTCACCAGATAAAACTATGCGAAGTGACATTACCGAGAACGGAAATGAGCATCGTAAAATGCGTGGAAAAAACGGATGTTCCGTTGTCTTGGTCGCGGAATCGGTTCCTCCTTACGGTCGGCCCAACGTTTCTCAAACGTAAGTACACACGACACAACGAATAATTGCACTTTGAATTATTCTCGATTCGTTTGTTCTTTGTTCCTTTTTCCTTTTTTTTTTTTTTTTTTTTTTTTTTACGAATATGCCTAATTCGTTTCCAACTATCGCCTCCTCGAATCTTTTATGGGAGACATTACATTCGTGGAGGAATCGGTGCTATCGCAGAACCCGACAATTGCTTTCTCACGATCGTATCGCGACGCGTTATTAGTTGTTACCACTTTCTGCGGGCAGGGTAAATGCAGTCCAAAGATTACAGTGTATAGTCATCGTGTTGTATAGTCACGACTAGCCGCGATAATTCGGTCGTTATACATTTCACTGCTACCCTTTAAAAATATCACTTCGATATGAAAATTTCGTTCGCGATACGGCTTTACCGGATAGAAATGGTTTAACGCAAGAAGCGAAAGAGTTCAATAGCTACGATTACACTCGTCGGTCGCAACTTTGAATGTTGTGACATCAACTTACTACGGTAATTATCTAATGTCAAGCATAAACTATGATATGCTAATACAAAGACTTCGTGGAAAAAAAAGCACGGCGAATTTCCACTTTTTACAGGGTGACAGTTTTAAAGTTCAGTACGTTACCAAAATTGTCATTTTACTTGGTTTTTCAGTTAAACAGTCCATTCCTTCTTTTTGTTTTTCTATTCAAGGTTTTAAAGGAACCGAAAGTATTATAGAACATTTATTCGAATTTCCACCGCGTCTTGTACGATCAATTTCCAAGCGAAGAAAACGTTTAAAAGATTTTGCAGGATTAAATACAAATTCGTTTCGTAAGAATAAGCAAAATTGCGCCAGGGGCGCCAAGGACACAGCTTGTCCACAAAAGGTTAAAATTTCCCTTTAAACGACCTTGTACTTTTCCAGGGAACCAGGGAAACAAAATTCTGGGGGCGTTCACCGTCCCACGAAGGTGTGCCTTTATCTACGAGGCGTGCATGCAAATAGATTCATCGAATCTCCGAGTGTATTCAAATGGCGACCGTCTACCTGAAAAGGGCGGACTTGGATAAATATATACCTATCGGATGCAGGTGCCGCGCAAGATGTACCAACCGATGGTTCCGATCTAAAACCGAATTGTGATCGAAGCGAGAGACGAACAGATATAAGAACGGTCCCTCTGTCGGCGTTTTGAGCACGTGTGATAATATTGACCGTTCGAGGTGGGCACCGATGAACGATGGTCCTCGCTTGATGGAATCCTAATCAAATACGAAGCAACCTCGTCCGTCGAATTCCTATCCAATGGGACAATCTTGGAGATTCCAATCTACTCTCCTCGTGTTGTTCAAACGACCACGATTTTTACCATTTCACGTGTTGCGATTCGATTCAGGCGACCGTTTCTTTTTTATTTTTTTTTGATCCTCGTGCAGTTAACATTACAGAAGACGAGCATACGGATAGAACAAAGATTATCGCAGATGCTTGACACTCTCGTAAATACGCTAAAATTACACGCGAGACATCTAGAAGCAAAGCGATGCGAGTTACGCGTCTCCGATACCGAGCAGATCGATTACACTTAAAATTAAAAAAATTACACGTAACACGTATATGAAAAGATTAACTTGTATCTAGTGTTTGACGTATAGCAGAGATCGTATATACTATAAATTATGGTCCTGGTATTAGAAAATATACATAATGGAACGAACTGTCGAAACACTCGTGAAACTCACTGGCGTGAAAAAAAAACTCACTCTGCGCCGAACCAGACGCATCGCATTTCGATATCATTAGCAAGTGCAACGAACGAGCCGCAACTGGAATTCTCTTTCTGATAAGACGTTGTGAAAGTTTCACGGTATCGCAGAATGTCGGTAGTTTCATGAAAAATTGAAAGTACGTGATAGAAAGTCAAGTGGAGAAAGAGTGGCAGTCGTGAAAACGAATGACGCCATTTGACGCTGGACGCATCGGTATTCGCGTCGCGGGGCGGCCCACAAATTACTATATCATTGAAGAGGTTGCTGGATGCTCGAGGAGAGCTGGCGTCATTACGATAATCACGGTAGAGGCGTTCGGAATATATACCATTGTTCTATAACACGAACCGCTGTTCGTACGTAGGTGTTCGAATTTCTTACTACGGGACCCTCGACCGAAACGCAGGCATATTTGATTATATAACACTACATGTAAAATATGTTGGTTTCGAACGTAACTTTCATTAGCGACCGGCTATGCCTCTTTCCCAAGTTAACACAATATGTCTTCCTTTAGGCTAGTCAAATTTGATAGCTTCGAATATCTTAATCGTATGTGGCAGGTTGCAGAAACATTTCTGTTTAATCTATAAAAGGTTTTTATAAAATTTGGTAATACAACGAAATTCTGATTATCTTAACTATACGATCGTGACACACGTTGTTCACATACAATGGAACTGTTTGGATAATCGAATGGTTTTGCTTCCACGAGAGAACATTTATTTTACACTATTTGTTATAGTTATTAATATTTAATAAAAGTAAAAACTTTTGAACCTCCTTTCCCTTTCTCCCGAAAACCTTTGAAACTCCTTTCACTTTCTAATTCCTATTATCCAATTTCAATGTCACTATCAAATTTTTCGTTGATCGATCCATTCCGTTAATCGGTGTTTCGATAATGAAGATTTCAACACGATAATCGTCGCCAATCGCCAGTTTTAAAATTCTTTCCGAATACCAGATACGATGATGTACGTTCGTGTGTTTCATAACACTTTCCAATGTTGAAATGAACGTTGGAGTCGTCACACGAAATAATAGAAATCCATAGAACAATGAATTAGAAATTCTCTTTGCGTTTAAACGGGAAGTGAATTCGCAAGGTTCCGTCTGAAAACCATCTTTTAGAGGAACAAATATTGAATGGGGCTGGATTCTTTCCTTGGTCCGTGATACTAGCTGAAGATGAACGGTATAAATCAATAGAGAGCGCCGCGAGTGGTCCTGTGGCTTAAGCCAGACCGGGCAAAGCTTCAGGTAAAACTGTTACCCTTAGTAAACAAGTGGGCGCGGCCTGTTGCTCATCCATAGAAGAAAAATCACTCCAACGTTTCTGTCACCGGGAATACCTGTGGATGATTGTGTTGCTGCATAATTCGTAGGTTCGCCTACCGAAAACACGTGGGTCCTGGGGCCCCGGAACAGGCTCGTGGGCAGCTAATCGAATCACAAGAGGTCTATTCACGCGGAGCTGGCTCTCTCTATTAGTCCACAAAAGCTACACCTGTACTACTCCGGGCGACGCGATATATCACCGGGATCGTCGCCTTCTTTTATTCGAGCAGAAGCGCGAAACCAAATGACGTCCGCGAGCCGAACGCGTCCAATTATCGTTTTCACGTCTATTTTCGATCCGAGACTGATCAAAAAAAGAAGACGCGCAAATGAGATTTTTAAACGTCGAGAGCGGTCACGAGGATTTCTCGACGCGTCTCGATCTTCATCACATTGTGTTCCGTTTTTTCGCGTCTTGGTGTCTTGGTGATCGACGAAAGAGGAATGCGATACAGCGACCGGAACGTTCATCGCTTGGCTGACGTTACGAGAATTTTTCTTTCTTTCTTTTTTTATTTTGTAGACTATTTACAGTCGATTCTCGCACAGAATTTTAAGTAAATTATTTTGGCGTGCTACTGTAACTTGGATTATGAGAGTTTATAGTACGATCGATTCTAGTCGAATCTAATGCTTCGATCTAGAGGAGACGTTACGAGAATGACGTATAAATACCTTCCGGAAAGGAACGAAGAATAAGGCTGAAATTTTCCCGCGCATACGCGAAACTTGCGCTTTCTTTCATAACGTATTAATAGCTTCCGACGAGTGGAATTAAGAGATACTGGTTTCCAGGTGTTGAAATCATTGTTTTAAAAGCTATGCGTTACACGAGGTTCGTGCATATCCCGCGGTATTTACTTGCGCATACATATTTTACGACTTACGTGTATCGTCAGGAGCTTGATTGACGGAATGGATTGTTACTGGCTTGGATACGCGTGCGTCAGGTTTAATTAACGTTATTAAGGAATATGTTGCCGTTGAATGGATACGAGTAAATGTATATCTTGCAACCAGCGTATCGTTGGAGCCTACTTGCCAAAAACTTTCGTATATCGTGAAAGAAGTTGGAAGGAAACGCAGCGTGTTCGAAAACGAAGTTGAACCAAGAGAAAGCGACTGCATTCTTTTCAGAGGACAGAAACGCAAACGTCAAAGTGACAAAATGGGCGGGTATCATCGAGAGACCGTGACCGAGCACAGCAGACCATGATGCAGTTGGTTATAAGCAGCAAAGTTCCGTTCCCTGAAAGTCAACCCTCGGCTTCATGAAGACGTTTTAACGAGATTTAATATATCCTAGGCACGACAATAGCTAAATTTACCGGAGGCCAGGCCGTGACGCGTTATCCCTTACGCTTACGAGCCATGGCAGATAACCGAGTCTCTCGTGATTTATTGCCGCGCCGCCGCTCTCTGTACGATTGTTTTATTGTTTATACCTTATAGTTTGCACGCTTCGCGGGTGTACCCGTAGCTCGGTAACAAAGCCCGCGCGACCGTGCGTTCATGCATGCGCGTGGATCCCTAGACACGCGCGTACGCGAACACCGCGGCCAGTAAATCATCGCCTAAACGCTCGAGGCGCTACGGGTGGCGCGTCTCTAAATATTCTAATTATTGTCTTGTAATCGCGCCGCTCATCCAGAACCCTTTGCTTTTTCAGCGAAATACGAGTTTATCGTCTCCTCTGTTTCGCACCCATTTTATATTGCTCTTTGAAAAACTGTCTGTTATTTTTTCTTTCGAATGATCTTCGTTAGATGTATCATTTAGTTTTCACGATACGTTTCAAGTATCCTTTTAAATCAACAGAACGAATCAATGTGTTTTTTTTCCTTATTATATAACACAATTTGTTTCCTCCTTACAACTCGCTATAGGTACGTTTCAAGCTATTCTCATATTGATAAATAGTCCTCATCTGCGTTTCGAATTTATGCAATTTTATATATGCTCTCTGATATCGTCAGCATCATTGTCGCAAGCGTTGAAAACTTGACCTTCCTCCTCGACGCGATAAATTAATTCACCGGATATCGGTCGTGTGGATGCACCGAACTTCGATTTCGCAAGCTGATAGGAAATATCGCGCGAAGCAGAGGTGAGCGTATCGTTCGTGATACGCGAAATATCAAATAAAGGAAAGGGGAATTGATATGCGATTTGTTAGGCGACGAGGATGAAAGAATCGGCGCAGAACGATGAAAGATCGAACGAAGAGAAGAAATAATTTATATTTTTTTGTTAGATTCTATATCCATTCACTTGCGTTAAAAATTACTAATACAAAAGGTCAAGGACTGCTTTGGATTAACATTTAATGCGCTCGAGAATAAAAATATGACGCTGTAAAAAGAAAGACACGAAGATTAATTACCGAGCGTTCCGCAATACCAGATCTCGAAATTTAATTTCCAGGAATTATTTATTGAAATATCTTTAGAACGAAAATATGGACAAAACATTTTTGTGTTTTTCTTGACTTTATCGTGAAAAACATCGGACGCTTCCCACACGTATTTTGAGATCGTAGTCGATAGCGAAGGAACTAAACGAAGGTGAAGAGCGAAGAAGAGAAAAAGTCCCGTTTAGACGTTCGTTGGTGTCCTCGTGACGAAGTGCCGGGTGTAAGCCAGTGCACAAAGAGAGGTCGAGAAACGAAGAAATAGTGCAATTCCAGGCGTATTACACGGACGATTAATTTGGCCCTATACTCGCGCGAACCGCGGCGAGATGTATCGCGCGGCTAGAACATCGCGTCGCGCGATTCGCCGATTATTCAAAGAGTCGTGAGCTCGCGATGATTTTGGTACCGCGTCGTACATCAAACGACCAGACGTTTGTATCTCCGACTAAAACTCTGTTGCACCGTTAAGCAAGTTTCCCTTTTTCGTTTTTTCCTTCCCTTTTTTTTTCGTTCTCTGTCAAACCGCGCGATCTTTCCCACTGTAAATCGTAGGTATACGGGTTTGCTTTACGACTTTGGCAATTGTGCTTTAACGCGTCCAAGGCTTTAAACATAAGGCTTTAAATCTCTCGAACGGAAAGAAACAGATTTGATAAAATAAATAACCTCTTATCGTAAATAGCAGCCGCAAATTGGAAACGGCGTAATCGCAAGAGCCCTCATCGCGAGACACGTCCCTCTCACGCTGCGAAATCTTTATTACCACGGAAAATGGAAACGCGTCTTCGTCGCTCGTGGCAAATTGAAACGCGTAAAATGCCAAGTACGACCGGCTTGGAACACGCGCGAAATGGAACGCGTTATCGGGAATGTTATCAAACTAATTTCCTAAACCGGTAACGCCGGGAACGTCCAAACGAGAAAACGGGTTTCCGATGATTATTTTATATTTCGCCGAACGAACGCGTTCACGAATGCTATCTACAATCTCTGGTAGATGAATTAAGACCACTCCGATATTTTTAATTTTTTTTTTTTTTTAGCGAGATTGCGAGATGTATGCGAATTTTAGTAACAGATGGAATAAATTTTAACGTTAATTACTAGGCTTTTATATACATACGTATAAATAATTTGCCTCTTTTCACCTTCGTTACAGCTCATATTCTTTATAGCACGTCCCGTATATACTAGATTTTATGTCCACGCCATTTCGATAAATGTAATGGTCAAACGATTTGAAATACGGACATATTCCTCCGTATTGCTTCAGTGATAAATTAAATAAATGAAATATTTGTTATACCATGGTTCACGTAGGTGATTATTAACAATTTAAACGATCAAAAGTAATTTATGCTACATATATATTAAGCGTAGAAGATATCGTAGCTAGAAAAGTAAAATTTCGTGCTGTTCTGCGATTCGAAAGTGCCAGGAAACTGCAGCACTGATTATTCTCGGGAAAAGAATATCTTCTTCAAACAGTTCGTCAATATTATCGACATAAAATAGTCAATCTTCCTGTTAGCGATACGAGCGTGATAGCAAGAAGGGAAATTAAACGAATGGTGGCTATCACGGAAATCTTGAACGTATAAAAGCGTACAAACTTTGACTCACGTTTATTGATATTACTTTTGTATCGTTTCTCAGCATGCAAAGACGAGCGTGGAAATGCAAGAGGAGGAAGAAACGTAGAAACACGAGCTATATAAAACGAGGATGGATTCGAGCAAACGTTTGATGCAATAACTCAAAGAGCTTTTACGCAAAGCGCCGTTTACCCACACACGATGGCGCGCGTAGGTGAGCAAAGCGTTGGAAGAGTGCAACGATTTAATGAATGGCCCCGGCGTTCATCGAACGCGCAATAAAAACGAAAGTTTAAGTATCTACACGAGTTCCGTTCGGACCCCCTGCGGTGCTCCCACGTAGAGATCACGGCTTCATCACCAGATCTTCTCGTTGTGTACGTACGCAACGAGTTACCCGTGTACTCGTGCGTTCGTGAAGCAAATTCATAAGTGGTCGATGATAAACAGCTCCGAATCGGAGTCGTTTTGGCAGATCGATCGATTTAGATTGAGAGATTACCCCTGGCGGTCACCATCGTGTCGGGGAGGAGAGAACGACTTAAGGGGAAGAGGGGACTGATTTATCGGCTCAGCCAGGGCTTTTGTCAGGTATATAAATTCATTGACCATCGGAATCGTCATCGCTGTAATCGCCTTTATTTATCAATATCGCCGGGAAGGCGCATCGATCAAACCTGTCTATTTAGGTGAAGCTTCCTACGGGACACCTTGTCGAGTAACATGCTCGCGATCCTCGTACCTGAAACGTTCGCATTTTTCTCCACCTTTCCACAGGGACCAACGTTACGTTAATTCGAGCGCGATACTCGTTCACGAACGATCGAAAGGAAGGAGCGAAATGACCAGATTCGTTAAGTAGCCGTGAGTACAGTCTATGTGGTCTCTACGAGTATCTTGGTTCCACGTGTTTGCCAGATTCGAGATCTCACGAACCTCTCACGACAGGCAGGAATTATTTTTATCAATCTACGCTTATGCAACCTCGCTGGCCCTTGGCAGGGGGTGCTTCCAAAAGGGGCGATCCTTTCAAAACAAGAAATTCAACGTAATCGTATCGAAACGCGGTAAATAAAATGGTGAAATAAACGAATACAGATAAAAGGAAATTTTAACCAGTGTGACAATGATAGGTGGACATTTTGAATCGTTGAATTTTTATATGAATCGACTACCAGAAGGTGTTTTCAAAAGAAAACAATCCTTTCGAACGAATGCAAAGCAAGAGATCCAACGTTATCGTTAAAACACGCCAAACAAGGAAGGATAAGAAGATGAGAACGAAAGAAGTTGAACGACATGGCAAAAATAGATGCGTACTTCGATCACCAAATCTTCGCACAAATCCATCTACAAATGAAATTACCAGCGCGTAAGCTCTAAGTAAGGGTCGGTTTCCAAAAGAAGTGGTACTTTCGAGTCTTTCAATACGAACGCAGGATACCCAACAAAATTATATCGAAAGAAAAAAAGAACAGCATAGGTTTTTTCGAAATAAAAATAATACGACTCGCGTTCTAAGAATGTACGCCTACCCCGAGCGCCAAATTTTCGCGCAAATCTCCCCACAGATACGAGATCACGTTGTCAGCATGTAAGTCGAGAAGCAAAGAAACTAAGACAGAGGAGAAGAAGCGAGCTGACAGGACAACGCGATATAGAGGGGCGTCCGTCCAATTGTTCGGGCAAAGACGGTGTCGCGTTTGGAGCTTTGTGAGTCGCGAGAAAAGCTGTCCCGATCGGCGGGCACGTCAGGGAGAGCTTATACCGTATCCCTGACTCCGAGGGCGGTCCGCAAGATCAAGTTCGGGGAAAAGGGTCCCCATCGCGAGAGCCATATTTATAACCGTGGCGTATTTCGTGTAAAGTAAATCGGAGACGCGGCGGAAAGACGGACGGACGATGGCTGCTCCGCCAGATTTAATTAATGACCCGCCGAGTTTGATCTGCCGCTACAAAGACCGAAGGCAAGCACCGATCTCTTTCTCTTTCTCCCTCTTGTTTCTGCCCTCCTCCTGTTCGCCACGCACGGCCACCAAAAGTCCGTCGATGGAGCGAGCAGGAGAGGTCGAGAGCAAACGTTTATTTCGGTCTTGGAGCGAGCAAACGCGAGAAAGGGCGTCCTCGACACTCGTCCCATCTCCCTCTTATTGTTCGAAAGCGCTACGACCACGCTCTCTCCTGCTTTTCGACCCTTTCGCCATTTTTTGCGCCTGGACGCCGGATGGGGAACCACCGTTCGACAAATTGTACGTCCAAGCTTTGCTGAAATTCGAACCCCCAACCCCTTTGTTTCGCCATCGTTCCCTATATACATTGTGAACGATCGTTTGGTTCCAAAGAATTCCTCGCGTATATTTTTGCTTCAGATGACAAAAAAGTAACATTTTTTCCGAAGAGATTTCTCCTTGTATGGATTTATATGGAAATACTTTCCACGACAAATATGTATAAGTGGAAATGGAAATGATTATAGGTAATGCATAAGATTTGTTGCTTCGCTCATACGTCTTCCAAAGTATTAAACGAAGGAAAATTTGCTGGAATTTTTCAGCAAATATAGCGAACGATCTTAATACACGTGGCCAACAACGTAATGCGAAACTCCATTTGTTGGAGGAAAATTTTAGTTAATTTGATCGAATTCGACGAAGCAGCATGTTGGTCGCGGAAAAATTCATACGCGTTTGGGTCCATGAAACGTGAAAATTGGCGTGAAATACCGGCGTATGTACTTGGTCAAAGTAAACACGGATAGCACGACAAACGGGGCGCATAGAGAAGAGGCCTCTGGTGCCGTATAGTTATTTCGAACTTGACCCACATATCCTCGGCTTCCGGCGAACCACGCTTTGACGGATAGCGAGTCGCACAGTCGAGCCGGCGGACGTTGGTCTTTTATTTTTTTTCGTCAGCCAAGGTGCTGAAAGAAGTAGATTGATCGATCAGGGTCGTCGAATAAGAAGCGTCTTTATTTCGCGCGAAATTTCTACCGGACTGACCCACGATACCGCGTAAGATTTATTTTCGTATCACGGTCGTATGTAAATGCGCCGATGATTTACAGAGAGAACGAAGAAACGACATCTAAAATATAATCGTGGAAACGTTTACAACAAAATCGCGATTGCCTTTTAACGAATCAAATATTTCGAGCGAGTGGCCACCGGCAGGTAAACGATCTTCAAATAATTGCAACTCTCTCATAGCTGGAGTAAATCGTTGCAACAGCGAGAAACATCGGAGCATTAAGGATGACATAGGCGAAGAAGGTTAAGGTAGAGACTGTTAGGGAGTAATAATTGTCATCTAAATCCAAGAGCTGAGAGTTGATGCGAATTCCGCGGTAGAGGAGAGAGGGTTAAAGCTGAGTCGGGGCAGAGTTCGAGGGGGCGGGTGTGCCGCGTTGGCCGCCAAAGGGGGAGGGTATAGAGCAATATTAATAGCGTGGGTGGTGGCGGAGCGTCGTGGAAGATATTGTTAGAACTTGGGGGCTGCGTTACGTGGTCCAGAGGGGAGCTCCTTGCTAATGGGGTTTTAATGACGGCCAGCTGTCCGTCCGTCACACACTTTTAGACAACTATTCGGTATTTCTGTATCACCATCTCTCGATCCGATTTCTCGTGCGTGCACAACAACAAGAGATCGAGCGACGCGAGAGCCTCCCACGCGTCTTCGATCTTTTCGGAGAGAGCCGCCGCGCCGACCAGGCTCGATAAATAGCGTTCGCGAAACGCTGGTCGCTCGGATATTTAGCATCGTTCCACGTCGAACGTTATTCGATCGCGTTATTTGAACGCGCGTCCCAACTCGACAGTGACGAATTCGAATTTCCAATTAATTTATTAGACATTATCGTCCTCTCGAGTCCGTTACTTGTTATCCGAGCTTTATTTATAACGTCTCTTAAGAAGAACCCGAACATCGTTCGTGACTGAACTTTCAGAAATTATTGGCGATGATTTGAAATGCACGAACAGGAACAGACTTGACTAGACGACGTGCGCCTAAGGGATGGCGCTGAACAAACGCAAAGAAAAGCGACAGACCACGATGAGATTTTACGGTCCATTAACTCATCCAGCTAGACGACCAACGACATAGAAAACTTACAAGTCCGACCACCTTGAATTCCAGTACGGATTTAAACACGAGTACGGAGCTATCCTTTACATGTATATTCTACCGACGAAACGGTATCGAAAGAAAAAACTGCGTAAACCTTGGCGTCGGTTTTATTTTTCAATGACCATACCCCCGAAACGTTTTCATTCTCGCAGACCTTGAGATCCTTTTGGAGAATTTTGGAGACCCTTGGCTACCTGACTAATTGCGCTCTGACCAACAGTTTCTTTAGCAAGTATGCCCAACCGCTGACTCACAGACAATTGACTCTCCGTTCCCGCAATACCGATATTTTCCATTGATCTTTCCTCGGTTTATCAAGAAATCGCGATTGCCGGGTTTGTTTGTTTTAGCGACGAACGTGCCATCGCTTAGGTTTGGTAGAAGTGGTAGAAGGGATAGAAAATAAGATTTCCAAGGGCACGCACGGAATGTCCATTAGAACGAAACGAACGTTTTATCCAGTTCTGACCACCCTTGTCTTATCTGACCCAACGTCGTTCGCATATATCACGAATTGCCGATTACGCTGGCGACAGGAAAACCATACTCGAGATATTTCACAGAGACATCGTGAATTTTACGTTTTATCTCGGAATGCACGAAGAAAAAAGATATTTCCGACAAGAGATTATGGGATCGAAAGCAAACAGATTTATACATTTTGAAATATTATTTATTATTTATGGACGAGTAAAGCAGCCCATTTTCAACGTTAAATCAGGGACCCGAAAAAAGAAAGGAATACGAAAAAGAAATTAATATTAGCGGTAATTTTTTTTGTCTACTAACGGAATTTTTATTTGATATTACCGAGCAACATCGAGTATTTACGATCACTATATGACTCGCTGAACAACGTGATTTGTAAATATAAAAAATAAAGGATCAAAGGATTTCTTTGGAAAAACGTTAAGGCGTAATTAAAAAGGAATTCGTTAACGCGGCGAAACAGGCACTCGGAGAAACTGTCCTTCGGTTCGAATGTACGGAAAATTCCGAAAATCTATTGTCAACGAACCGGGAGGTCACCATCTGTCGACCACATGATCGGCTTTCTCGCTCATCGTTCCTTTCCCCATGTCTTCTCCGTCCTAATCCCCGATTTTCCTTCCGCGAAACCGTCTGTCTTAGACCATAACCTAGAATAACCGAGATGCCTGTGGACTCCTCGGTCGCCGCCAGCGAGAATAGAACGAATTTATGGAAAACTATTCGAGGAACTCAACGAGCTTACACTCCACCTACAGCGTGTGTCGGACTTGTCCATTGTTTTCGACGCTTGGTCGAATACGGTCCAACCGATTTTCACCGCGCGCAATCCTCTCTATCGTAATAGTGGCAAATATTTAATATAGGTGTACGTTCTTGCAACGTATCGCCACGTATTGTTTTACGAAGCTCGTTCCTAGCCGAAAACAGCGTGTAAATACGCGTGTAACATCTCGCCCGTAACAACCGTATAGCGGCTAAGAAAATAAAACACAAGGCGAAGAGCTATTTAACAGTGATACACCATCGTGGCCAGGGCGAGCGCGTAATCTGCGCATTTATCATCGGCACGAAAATAAAATAAAAATGCTGTCGGGCGGAAAGTAAGATCGATTGCCGTGGCGACCCCAAGACGACCAGGACGACGAGCGTTCTGAAATAATGCCAACGACATCGGATATCGGAGGAATTTTTAACGAACACCCACGAGGCCTATATCCATGCTCTTGCTGCTCTCGGATTCAACGTCGAAATCAGGGCCTGGCGCTTGACAAGGGAACGTTTTATTAAACAATTTATTAAATCTCTGCAACAACTTCAACGCGTGTTCTTTGATACGAGACCTTGAACGAAGAAAAAGAGGACGCACGTTGAATTCTCTCGATTTTATTACGCTTTCGAGAGTAGAAACCGAAAGTCCACGAGGAAAGAAAGAGATACGTAAGACCGGCTGTCCGGTTCGTAAGTGTTCCCGCTGTAATTTTTTCCGGTTATCTGAGACACATTCTCCGATAAGAAGAACATCGTCGACAGGCAACATTTTCCACTCGACTCACCGGAAAACATTTTCGGAGGCAGTCGCGAGATTACTGCCCGGCCGCTTAACTAGATTTTCAATTCGTAACTGGACACGATAATGTAGAGTTATTTGAGTCGGTGTAATATTTGGATTCGGTTAATCATTAAACTCGGTTACGAAGAATTTTTACGAGACCTACGTTTGAAAATAGGCTATTCGATTCGTTGTTGGTTAGACGTAATAAACGATGAAATATATCATGTACATTGTGCATTGTACATTGACAGCCATAATTCTCTAACAAAGATAGGTATAACTTGTATCCAAAGGGTAAAAAGTTTATTCAACCGATGCTAGTATTCGTGATTGTAATTATCATAAATCAGTAGCACGTGTATGTGATTTTCTACAAGTTATTTTATTCTTTATTTTATTACTACCTCTTATGTAGTGCCTGTTTGCTGACTCAAATAATCTCAATACAAGATCCAAATCATTTCTATGTTTTTTCGAATTTGTTCCTGCCGAAATAAATCCTCCTATACTTTTCTCGTTACAATAGAAGCCAATAGCGTCTTTTTAATATACAACAAGCTTGATTATTCTATACAAAATTTAGGATTGAATTTTACGTTGTAGAAGCTTAGACGACTGAAATAACACTAATTTATCATGTTTCTCCAAGTTTTTCTCCACCTTCGATTCGAGTCGATGACTACGAACGCATCGAGAGTTTATTTATCGCCGGGACTGTATCTCCAAACATACCCAACGCAGTCATCCTATGAGTTTTTCGAGAAGAACCGCAGCACGAGATTATACCAGATGCTCTTGGAAAGAAACAGCCTTGACCTTGGAGCGTGGTAGCGTTAGAACAGAAGCGCGTGCCTACTCATTTGCTTATCTACTACCAAGTGCTCCGAAATCGTTCTACGTTCGCTTCAATTTGACATAGCTGCCTCTCGTATAGCGTGTTGTAATCGAGGAAAGAACACGACGAGGCTCGTAATTTTGAGGAAAAGATTGCAAATTAGCCGGTGCGGTCAACTTTCAATTTCGATAGGATTCCGCAAGGACGAGTGGTTTCCGTGTCGTTAACGTTTGTCGATCGATTCAGCGACACACGTATTTTAATAGATGTTCGCCACCTTCAATTTCCTTGCTGCGATCGACGATTTGGAACGAATACACATTTTCAGGCAGAATGCACGCGTTATTTACGACCGATTGAAACGCGTATCTGACGATCGATCACGGAAGTTGCACAAGTCTTCTGCTGGTAATAAATTTAACGAGTGTGCAGCTTCCGCGATAGAACGGGTCCATCGTTATGATATCTTCATAATCTTCTAATTTGTACTTTTCTATAATTTCTATCATTTTTACGTAGAACCATCGACGAATCTACCAACAGGTTATTAATCGTTTTACAGAAGTTATTTAAGCCTTTCGCCTTGTATCGGGTTAATTATCTGCTAAAAACACACATTGTTACGTGGAATTATTTTCATTTGTAATGTGCTTGGTTCAAAACTATTATTTCTCTAACCGCATTGCCAAAAATTCGAACGAATCTTATATAAAAGATTTTTGATTTCACGAGGAAAATTAATAAAATATTTGGACTTTTCTCTTAAATTCTTATTTACATACTCGGTAGGCATATGATATTTTTTATGAGACATAGTTATAGATTGAATCCATAAAGATGTGAAGCTACAATATTTAAAAAAATGTCACAAGTTATGTATGTGTCAAGCAATTAATATCCATTAATTGGATAGGTTAGCGTGAAAATGATCAATGGAAATGCTATATCTCCGATAACAGGGTGACTAGACACTTGTACTGGATCGAAAGACAGCAGAAAGATCAAGGTACGAGGTGGTTAGCGTGATGCAAGGTCACTGGGAAGCAAAAGGAGGATCGACGCGACGATGACGATAGGCGATCGCGTGTCCGTTGGAAGGAACGGGAGCCGACAGTGGCTCTTTTGGCTGCTTGAATGAATAATCGGTCCAGGCTTACCGGTTGCTCGGATATACACGGAACTTCAGCCCGGTCGAAATTACGCCTCCGCGTAACCGTTCATTTAACGTTAATTTAATGATACACGAGCTTCGACAAAACAACTATTTCGCACGGGTCTGGCCTTGCTTCGCGGAAGGCGGGCTCTGATACCAAAGAATTTTCAGTGAAAACGCCTCGAGCTTCACCTAGGCTAACTACGTTTATTATATCGATGTAAAGGATGTCTTCAAATTACAGCATACGAGGCTGTGCGTAAGGGTTGTTTGAAACTATTTCCCTTCTTCATTCGAAACTTTGACAAGCGGATTGAAAATCATAGCGTAAATCGATCCGCTACTAATTACCATCCAACAACGTTTTCCATTTGTTATCGTAGAAAATTGATCCTCTCCTTCGAGTCGTGAAAACCTATCGTAGGAAAGAGTAAGCTTTTAATTTAATTAATCATCGAACCAAAGGAACGATACTTTGAAAAGTTAAAGTACCTGACTAAATTCAAACTCACAGACCATTGGCTTGCATCGATGTGATCTTCGGTCTGCCAAGTATCCAGCGTTCAAAAAGGGAAAGACCGTTGAAGGTAGAAAGCGCGAACGCAGTGAAAGGAAAAGGTTCGGACCATAGGATCGGTTGTGTCAGGCTAATGTCTTTGACGATGGCGTGCGAAATACAAGGGTGTATAACTGGAAGCTATCGTTTCTCGCTGGTTAGAGAGTAATCGTGATTTTTGCGAGACCGATGTGCCATTTATGACGAGGCTAAAGATAAAAGGTGGTACGCGTTTCGAAAGATCGCGTCGAACTTGACACGACCGCAGGCATCGCTAACGCGAGACACACAGTTGAACGAAAGGGGAGAAAAAGAAGGTTGGGAGGAGCTGTTCTCGGACGGCAAAGTTGGCGTTCGAAGCTTTTCGACTAACGCAATAAAGGCGCGCGCGATAATATTGCGAATAATAAATATCAGGATGTAAATCCGTTGGCAAAGGTAACGTCGAGCATAAATCAAGAATGGCGGAGCTGCGAGAGGGCGACGGGACGGTCGGTCGCGAACCGTCCGTCCATCCGTTTTGTACCCTCGTAGAATCGCGTCGTAAACTCGTCAAACTCACCTCGCGAAATAGCATTAACTACTGGGATAATACAATCGTCGCTCGCATATATGGGATTGCGTACGAAGTTGGAAGAAAATCATTCCCCGGCGTGCTTCTGGGGGAGGCGAAAAACGTCTACTCGAGCGGACGAAATTTCGTCTTGCATTCTCGTACCGATTATCCACACTGTTCGGAATATCGAACAAAGATGTTCATCCATTTGAGAGACTATCGCGATTATCGGTCTGGAAAATATTTTCCATCTATTCGATCTATTCTATTTTTCGACCTATTTCTACAATTGAACGCTGAACTCGAGAGTGGGTGTACGAGTACCTTGTACAACTAGCACTCGCGTTATAGTTTCTTCTCAAGGTGCTTACTACGGCTGCTTCCGGAATATGAACCAATTTCGAATCCTGAGAGTGCTCTCGTGAGAATAGTCGAAAGATAGCTATCGGGGAATGCAAAATAGATGCAGTTTTGTTATACAACTGCGGGGAATTCTCTGTTCTTCAGACGTTTATTAAATATATCCAGATAGAGATTCCATTAGCATACTAATTTTTCCAGTCTAATCGTTCCTGCGTACCTATGCGTTTCATCTTCTCTCAACTAGGATTACTATTTTCTACGCGTACATTTAATTTTACACGTATAAAATAAGTATTTTGAAATGATAATATTCTCTGTCGTACGTTTTATATAATATATATTATAATAGTCTTTTAGAGTCGGTTTTAATATGAAAAACTTTGAAACCTTCAGACACGTGCAAAGTTTAATAAATGATCTGTTAATAAGAAACAGCTATAATGTGCAGTCATTTATGCCGATCGGTCGATAAATAATTAAACGATATTATAATTTTCGCGAGCAAATTCTTAGTTCTCGTACGTTTCGATGTAAAAGAGCAACTTCCCACGTGAATCGATACTCGATACCAGTTTGATCCCTTCGAAGGCGAATCGTTTCGAGAAGAACCTCTTCGATAGATTACAGGGATTGCCTCGACAAAAAGCGCTAATTAATCCAATTATCGAGGACGCTATAACCTAAACACGAGATCAAAGATGATCCTCGTGTACGGCTTATTATATACTGCCTACTATACCAACCTTTTCAGGAACATCTGCAGTCACGCAATGTCCCGATCAAATTCGTGGAATAACTTTATATGCTTCTTTAACCTTCCGTTTATTCCGTGAGAGAATATTCATCGCGGCTTGAATATCAAATATGCCTGCGAGAAATTATTGCCAATACATTATTGCACGCGGTAACATCGATTTTGCGGGAACGTTGTATCGATTCAACTGCGTTCTCCGTACAAAACATGCGATGCATGAATTTCTATAGAACTTCGATATTCCATTGAACTGGATCGACGAGTTATTGAATTTGCAGCGAGAAGATCTTCGATCTATTAAGTTTTTGTGATCGTACGTCGAACCGGACCTGACACTCCATAACTCGTTTCATTCTTCGCGATTATAATTTTAGATTACGATTATCGATTATAATTTAAGATTACGATTGTCAATTATAATTTAAGATTATACGATTGTCGATTATAATTTAAGATTAGAATTCTCGATTACATCCAAAGAATTAATGCAAATTCGATTCTCTTCTCGATGTCTCAAGTATCGAATTTTATTCTCTATCGAACGCAAAGGATTAAATTTGTATGTTTGACGCGTCTACACGCAGAAAGTATACGATCCCGCTAAGAAGTAGTTTCGCGGGCGGTTTAGTACGAATAAATCGAATGAAACGCAACACCGTGCATAAATCGCGACGTAACGCGTTGAATCGATGTTGTGGAACTGCTACCGAGGTGGTCCCACCAGTCTACGAAGCTTAAAGGCGGCTTAGAGAAGTGGCGGCCGCGTAAAGGTGTGTTTATAATAAAGTGCGCGGTCGCTGCGAGTCCGTAAACTCTGTTTCGTTCAGCGCGACGAGATACGTGAGAAAGCGAGAGGGAGGTGACATATTGGCCTGTAAAAGCTTCCAGGGTGTTGTTGACGTTGCTATGTCAAACAGCATCGCGTAACCATATTTACGTAGACAGATGCGCTCTGGCTGTTCCTACTTTAACGATGGAAGTATTCCAAGAGTATAATCGAGTCCAGCGACCTCGGATTTAAGCGATATTTTCTTGAAATATGAAACAGGTTATCGTTCGACGGTACTTCAATTTGTTACTAGTACGATCATATGAAATAAAATAAGGTTTATACATCCTATCCAACATTCTTGTCAAATAGAACATCGATATATTTTTCTTTTTCCTTTTTCTCACTATCAGTGGCAATTCGATCGTGGTAATGGTATAAATACTGCGTTATAACCGACCTACTAAGAACGAAGCTGTAAAATGATTTCTTCAATAGCTTTCTCCGTTGCCTTTTCACGCATTAAAAAGCACATTTTAATATGCTTATCGATACAAGATCGATCTTCATCCAACGAAAGAATTAGTTTTGGAATTGTTCGATTTCTCTTTAGACAGACCACAAGAAACGTGGTAATTTAATGGACGATTTATTGGACGTACACGATATTAACTAACAAATGTCCTTTGCATTGGTAGGACACGTGACATACATTTTTGCTCATGACGATTTTGAAATATGTTAGCCTGAACTTGCCTCTGCCTCTGCGATAACACACATTTGACGATCACGACACGGTTGTGTCGGTCATCGGAGCCGTTCCTCTCGCAAACGAAATTTGAGAAAACCCGTTTCCTCTGCCTTTCGTTCGTATCGAATGGCGCGAATGTACACAGCTACCGTCTTCTGGTTATGGATTTCATGGAAATAAAAAGTTCGCTATTTGCGTATTCGTGCTAATTGTGTATCGTAGAATATCTGTGGAGCCAAAGTTCCCCTCGAACCAAGAAGAAACCAAACGAAACCAGACAAATCCTGACTCGCCACGTACTAACGAAGCTAAAGTCCCTTTTCATTATCGAATTCAATTAATATTCTATCATATTAGAAGGTATTCGTGGAACAACCGAAGCTTATTCTCTGGAGACTCGTGCCAGGAGCGTGCATACACGTGCGTGCGGTTCTCTTTGAAAATTGGTCGCCGAGCCAGCGAAACAAATTTGTAGGTAAACAAGTTGGAACCTCGAGCGAACCGCTCAGTTTCCACGCTCTTTTCGATTGTGTGCTGCTCTGCCATAAAATCACGAGGTAGCGTATAAAGAGCAATTAGCCATCGTTCGTAAACCCAGTTCCCTTTCTTCGAGACTGATCAAACACGACGAATACGCTCGAACCTTGCAAACATCGGTTACGACGAACGCGAGATAAATCACGAAAGTAACGAGAGGAAATTAACGAAGTCGATCCGTTGGAAGGTCGAGCGAATTGGTTGTGATCGCGATTGCCTGGTCGATAAGGATGAAGAGGAAGGCGAAGATGAAGATGCACGAGTAGAAGCAAACGAAGGGTTGGTTGATGGGTGGTGACGCGGCGCACACAACAAATTCGCGTATAGGGCGCGAAGACGGTAAACGAGAAAGAAACGGGATACCGTAAACACGGGGCTTCTCGCCACAGACTTAAGGTCTGCGCGTTAGGGAAGTTGTCGGTGTCAGCACGCGACCACGCTGTATATACCGTGGCTCGTGAAAGTATTCCAACACTTGTAGCCATCTTTTATGAACGTATTAGCTACATGCGTTATACGAGACGTTTTGAAATTTCATTGACGCCTTAATTACACCCGTCTATCGTGATCATACCGATCAAATTTCAAATAAATATGAAAATATATATAGAAATTACAAAATGTGTAACATGAATTTGCAGTCTAGCGATCGTCAGTGTTCAAATAATCTCATGAACCACTGTACACATTTCCAGCTGACTGCGTGCAGATCGTTTGCGTGCGCCCTCTTGAGCGCAGCATCCTTCTCGCTCGATCCGGACCACGACGATAGTTAACATAAAGGAACACCTTCTTCCCCGATATAACCACGTACGTGCGAGATACACGCACCCTCGAATTCAACGAAAGGAACGATCATCGAACTCCTGAAATTCATCGATGACTACGAAAGTTTAAGAAATCGAAGAAGGAGAAGGCGTAGGGACGCGTCCCTCTTCCCACATCCGCCGGAAATAAACCATTTCGAAGTTGATCCTGTCCCCGGGTGCAGCCACACGTGGTGTTTCGTCTTCTTCGATGATCTCGAGGAAAGATTCTATTTTTAAGAAGAAATCTCTCTCTCTCTCTCTCTTTCTCTCTCTGTCCGTTTCTCGATAGATATCTCGTCCACCGTTGTAACGTTTAATTCTCTTAAGCTAGGAATATTTTAAGAGCACGGCCGAACAAATAAAAATCGCCGACCGACCGAGTAGGTGGGACGGTCTTAATGGTAGAAATTTGTCAGGCATCGAAGCGGCGAATAAAAGCCACGACGAGAACAGTTTACAAGGATGATATTTTTTCCGAGACGTCTCGATGGTGGCAATACGTTTCTCCGGGCGTAAACGTTCGATTTACGAGGTATACGTATAGACGCGTACGTGTACGAGACTCGTGGATGTAGGTACACTACCATTCATAAGTATACAGAAACTTACTTTGGTCGATTTGTAGGGACGGTATTTAAATTTGACTCAAGTGTACAAATTGAACAATGAATTAATCGTTCGAAGCAGTGATTACTACATTTTTATGGGTACAAAAGAATCGAAAAGAACTTTCTTATTAGGAGACACGGTAAAGAGACACCTCATCTCGTAGCTATAAAGCCATCCTGAAGTTTTTGATTCACGCAAGATACAAAATACAAACAACGACGAAGATATAAGCTTGTAAAAGATATATCGATTACAATTTCATTTTATTGTCTATAATTTTGCCATCAAACCGCGAATATAAATGGCAAATGTATATACACAGTAGTACGTACGATAAATAGTAAAAGATTATCGTTATATTTTTGTACGGATAATTTAAACTTCCAACTTAATGATCCTATAAGAAGGTGGTACGTGTTGCTTCTGACAACTAATTCGTGACACAATTGTACGCTTTGGGAAAGTTGGCAGTACCGTTGTTACGAATCGATCGATGTTTCCGGATACTTTTGTGCACTAGTGTATAAGAGTAAGTACTTATAGGAGACGGTAGGGCGGTCGATCGTGAGCTCGGTAAGAAAACGCAACACACCCGTCTTGCTCGCGGTAAGGTAGGTAATATCAAACGAGGCAGCGTTGTACGGATTCTGTTACTAATATGCCCCGGTAGCGCAGGAACCCCTGCGCTGCATATTATCCGATACCAATAATGCGACTAATCGAGTTAGTTTTACCCCTTAAGCTGATATGCAGCTTTATACGAGCTCAGCCCGACTAACGATTGCAACGCGATGCGCGCCGCTGAACGCGATAGGCCACAAATTTTCATATCCGCCGCCCAGACAATCTACTATCGTAAATTTAGCAATACGTTACGCTGAACGATCGAGCCACGATGGCAGGTACTACTTGCCAACACTAAGACGCGAGACGTCCTGTCAGAAAATAATACCGAGGCAAACAGGAACGACACGACTATTCCTTGCGAGACGAAGACCATCCCTTCGCTCGCGTCTTTCGACAAGCCGGTGGATTCTTTTCTCTTGGTTTACGGTCTAACCGGGATCGCAAAAAATCACGATCGTGAAGAGGCTAAGAAAAAACGCGCAGCTGGACTACGCGACCACCCTTCTAGGCGTATGGTAATTCTTATTGAACGCGTAATTATATTAATTGTCGGCTTTCCTTTAGACAAATTGCGCCTTTAAAGCTGTTCGGTCTGTTTCACGATGGTCGAAAAACTTTCACGTTCCGATGGAAGATCAACGATTTTCTCCGTTCCTCTCTCTTTTCCTTGATTCCACGCGGAGCTGTTCGGATAGTTAGACAGAAGCATCTGCTCCGAAACAACCGTGCCATTGGCTGACAGACTTATGAATATTTGTATTCGGTTTTATTGCTTCCACGATGCGATAGAGTCAAGCGTGTTATTCTGTTTCATATAGTTTTTATCGATGTCAACGCGTCAAATTATTACGCGCGTTTACAAAACATCACGAAGGTAAAAGAAACGATAATACGATTGATATCGTCAAGATTATGAAGAAAACTACGAAGAGAACTGCGATAAAATTTAGAAAGAAAATCACGAGTAAGGCTGTGAAGAGTGCTGTGAAGAGAACTACGAAGAAAGTTAAGAAATAAGGCAGAAAGAAATCTACGAAAAAGGTTAAAAAGTAAGGCAGAAAGAAAACTACGAAGAAACAATAGGGGGCTAAAAATCGTGGGACGATGCCATAGGAGCGCTTACAATTTCCGCTGCAGAAACGGCGTGGCTGAGGAGCGGCCGCGTGTGCACGTGGAATTCGGCTATTAAGCCGAAACCCTGAACAGCCTATAAAATTCGTGTAGTCCCGCGTTGTCTGCAAGCGTGCATTAAACGCTTGTGGTTATAGACCTTATATACTTTCTGCACAGGTGTCCCGGGGTGCGGACTGGGTCTGCGGACGAAAAGTTGTATCGTTAGACGACGAGGTAGCCAAGATACCTTCGCTCGTTTCGTCCACTCTAAAATCTCGACGATCGGCTTTGAATTTACTTTGAGAGTAGACACTCTCGCTCGGTATCGTATCGAAATTATAGTTATCCAAGTTTGAACAAAGTTTCTTCGGAGTGGCGCGTTGCAACCTTCTCCGTCTTTCTCCTTTGCTCTTTTACTTACCGCTTTATTTTCTCTCTCGCTCTTTCTCTTTCTCTTCCTCCCTACTGCTTTCTCATCGAAGCGCGAGCGGCCCTCTTCGACGCTTTACGATCTCTAATTATAACGATTACGCGGATCTTTTACGGGGCGAACTTTTGTTCCTGTTGGCTGGATGTCCTGCTTCTGGGAAAGACGGCAGGAGAAGGAAAGAGGACACGAAGCTTGAGAAGCGAGCGTGGAGAATCAGACCGGAGGAGTGGATTCCTCCAATCCGCGCTCGAATCTTGAATCCTGCCGGCGTGCAACGGATTCGGCCTGGAGTCGACAGGGCGGCGCGATTCGACAGCCCCCGAGCGATATATTCAAAACGATCTCGCTCACTCCTGTCCCTTCCTGCTCCGAGATTCCCTTCCAATCTTGCCTCTTTTCATTCCACCACTGGAGTCAGAGTTCCATCTTGGATATCTCTCGCGCTAGCTTCCAGTGAAACCAGCCTCGTGAGTCACGGAACTCCCGTATCGGGCCGCGTGAACGGTGCCTGTTCGCGTATAGCGAGACCAGAGCGAAATACAGCGTTGGGATGAACGCCCTCCGGGTTAAAATATATTACAACATGTTTCCAAGATTCTACTTTACTTCCGAGAATGATGATACGGCGGAGGAGAGAGCGGTCACGAAGATTTAATATTATTTACGTCGGTATCGAATCTAGCTTGGGCCGTGTTCAACGATTCCAACGCAATTGTTTAATAACACACCGGCGTTCTTCGCCAGCTATTTAACGTCCAGGCACGTTACTATCGTTGAACCTGATTTTTCACGCTTCCGAGAGCAAACAAAAACGGAAGGAAAGGAATGGCTTTAAGATAGGAAGAGCAATTACGAATGCATTCGATCGCTTTGAAATCCTTAACGTTGTCTGTAGAACGAATACTCAACTGCCGCGTATCCTCGGGGCAGCACGATGCGAAACGCTCCAGCGATATATTCGCAGTCATTTGCCGGCTCTTCCTACCCAGCCCTCTCATCCGTCTCTACCGTTCTCCTTGATCGTCTAGATCCTTTATTTCCCTCGCGGTATTTCGACTAGTTTCGATCCTACGCTGCAAACCTTCTTCCAACAACCTTCGTAACGATCCAGGAAAAATTACACTCGGCAATATCAAAGTGTTATTCCCATAAGAAAAACCTACCAAACGAATCTACGAGCAAAACGGATGGATTAAAAAAACGAGGAACTAGCGTTCGCAGAAAAATAAGCCCTCTGGTGTTTCTGCAACAGCAGCATCAAAGCTGCACGCGAACGAAACATCGTTTAAGGTGAAATGCATCGCTGCTACCTAGTTGCCCTTCTTGCGAACCTGACTGTCTATCCATGCAACATCGATATTCGTAACGACGATAAAACGGCTTGGTAAAAACGGTAGAGATCCATGAAATCCTGCGGCCGATAATATTCGTAATTCAGCGAGCGGCAGGTTCGCGTGGTTTCGAAGACATCTCAACAACTCGCGGCGTTTAACCCTCTCGCAACTAAATCCCTGGCAATTACGCGGCGCGCCATTACTGCCCCGAGTAGTTTCCAAGCTCGCGATAGCCGTAACGTTTTTCGCCCTACCAAGTACATATATACGTTATACAGCTGCATTCCGTAATACGACGTTTCGACCGCGTAAGAAGCGGCCGACGTGTCCAGGCTATCCGTTGATAATGTCGATACGGTATACGTGAGTGGCACGCCACTACAAAGAAGTGTCTTTCGAGTTATGAGCCCGTTATGTGCATTCTGCGGATAGCGCGTTCGCGTATTCAACGCGAGGACGTGCCCCGGTCTGTGTATCGGTGGTATGTACCATACGAAGATGGTATATAAGCGCCGTGCACCGGTCGAGAAAGCAAAAGAGAGAGAGAGAGAACGGTCGGTAAGTACATAGGATGAGACGTTTATATACCCCCGACGATGTCTATAACGCCTCGAGTTACGAGACGCCTTTACGAGCGAATGCAACTCGCGCCAGACGTCAAGAGGCGAACCTCCGTTTCGAAGTTTGATGGCGCGACACGGGCTCCAAGCATAACCTCCGAAATATCACCCTCTCTCTTCTCTTTCGTTCGGAAACATTCACCACCCCTCTCCTCCATCTTTGCGTGTTTATCTTCCCTTTTTCTAACGCAGAGACCAGCGTGGATCCTTTCCACGACCCCCAACATTCTTATTAAAACACCATTACCCTTCCACGAACGGTGGTTTCAGTCCCATTTGGTGTCTGGTAACTTTCCCCGGCTTAACCCTGATTATCTTCGTGGAGAAAATTAAAGTTTCTATTCCGTTGGAATATTTCACGCAAACAGACGTTATCTATCTACGAGAGAGTAGCGCACAACAGGTGTGTCTTTAACGAGAAACGTCATCTCTCTCTCACTCGAGTTTATGCAAATGTCCGGAAACGCGTGCGATTTCAAAGAAGAACCGGTCGAACGAAGATTGCAGCGCAATTGTTACAATGTTAAAGTTGTCACGCGGACGGCTATTTTCTTTTTACTTGCATTGTTTCGCCGCGTGGCACACGAGAGAATTTCCATCGGATGACGGCGTGTTTCCCGAGTCGTAATTCCCTCACTCCGCGTTCGAGTAGCACAAGCCGGCTCTCAGCCATTAAATTAATAATTTGTGGTCGACAACGGCATTGTGAGATCCGATGCAATCGTTATAATATGCAGGATTTTATTATCGGCCCCGATGGCGTATGCTAATTTACTGCTAATTGTATTCCGCGGGCGACAATGATGTCTCGGCTGGCAGAATGCAATCGCTGCCGCAAACGAACAAACGGCGACTACCCGTACAATGCGACCGCGTGTATACCGTTCTACGATTGTTGGAATTGTTGCTCGGCCCAACCGACCATGCGGCGAACGAAAAAGAAAAAAAGAAAAAGAAAAAAGAGAAGAAGAAGGAGAAAAAGAAAAATAGTCGGCTACGTGATTTTCACTGACGCGCGTGAAAAATTACCAAGTAAAATCCAGCCATGTTATCGCCACGACAGCCTTCAAGGATCTTCTATAAATACGGCAGAGAATTAACGCGAAAACGTTATTGCTCCGTTAGTTGCGTTAAAAAAATTTCCTCGCCAACTGTTACGTCCGATGAAAGTCGAATCAAAACGGAAAGAGTGTAACAACGTAATGATCACGTTCGAAGAAAGATATTTATGGCGGAGGAATTGCATAACAATAAGCGTTACGGTGCAAGGGCAGCAGCCGCATAAATTCACATTCCTGCGACGTAAGACGATCCAGTCAACGGTAGCATCTGAATTTCATGCATTAACGGCAGACTAAGATCTACGAGAACGGAAATTGAAAGGTTCTTTTCTAAAACCTTCTCGTCTCGAAACATACGGTCGGCACGTGCGGCCTACCCTCCGATGTCCCTTTTGCTAGATACAACTCAAGCTCCAGTGATTCTCATCTTTCCCTCGCATATCTTATGTAAATACGCAAACGAATTCTTATCCATCGTGTTTTCGTGTCTCTTTCGATTACCATAGACCAGGTAGACCATAGATTACCTGCCAAATATTGTTATACCATATATCATCATTTTCATTGTCCACGGTTATGCCTACGGTACTTGGCGCATAAATCAATAAAATCGATCGTTTATTTTCTAAATAGCGCGGTAGTAAAAACGAAATTCCGCAACGTGACAAAGATTGTGCCGAGGAAGGAAACGACGAGGTCGAAGTTTCAAGACACAACAGGGCCCAGGATGTCTTAAGACCCCCCAGAGAGAGGGTCTCTCTCGATCGATAATTCCAAAGAGATACCAAGGCTCTCAATACACAATGACTGTCGATATCGTCGTCGTCCATCTAGGAACCGTCCCTGCCAGAGATCCTTAGGTTCATCCGAAGGGAAACTGCCGTTCGTCCTTGGATTCCCGAGGCTGCTAGCCCGCGCGTTTGCTACGCCGTGTTGGCTCCAGCAACCAACCAACTCTTCCTTTCCTTCCCGAATCCTAAATCTCTACGGATATCCCTAACGGAAACTTACAGTCCTTCGATGCTATTTCCCTCGTAGCTTAGGTGTTTTCTCGTCGTTCTGTTACGATTTCTAGCGATATTGCAACGTTTTTAACAGAACTTTTTCCAAACGTACTTCCTTCGACGTTTTAATTGCCGACAATCAAATAGTAAATTATCGCAAGTTTTTCGAGAAAATTGCTGCAGGGATCGTAGGATCGTAAAACGTGGTTGTTTTCGACGATCGGACGAGGCAACAAAATATCGCCGATAGAAACGGCGTAATTAACGACGAGGAAGGCGCGAAACTAAAGTCGTCGCGAAGGCGAAACGGTATGTCCTCATTCGGATGAAAAAGAAACGGCCAGAGATACACTTGTACGTAATCCTTCGAGGGACTATATCCCATTACGGAAGACATCAAAGCCAACGTTACCAGCGGCACGATCCACGGATTTATTAAAACGAAAGTAGGGCGTGCGTAAAGTGCATAGTTTGAAACGATGCAAAATCCTGCGAGCGTGATTCGTTCGTACGCAGTAACCGCAATACCCGATTATTATATCTCTGCTTAGTAAAATCAATTGACGGTAATAAATATCGATAATAACACGCTCTCGGTCGTCCCAACTACGAGATACTTTGGCCGCAGCTGCACGCTCTGCATGGATAATTATTACAAAAGCGTCAACGGTAAATACCGGTGGATGCGGCACGATATTTTAGCGCTGCTACAGCTGGAGCTTACGTACGCTCGATAACTTTCGCTTCGTGAAAAATATAAAACGCCATTGTGAACGCACCTTTCGACCAAAAATTAACAGATATATAGTAGAACGATTTGGGAATTTTTCCTACCATACGAAGATCTGGGATGACGAATTTGAAAAGAACGAGTAGTCTTTTTATTCGTAAATCTTAAAACTTCTATTTTTGGGCAGTACGCTTACATATATGGTTTTCCGGTAGCAGCGAACGTGTTAATAGTTACTCTAACGAGGAAAGGTTTCGTTCTGTATTTGCTCTCGATAGACAACGATGTGACGAGTTGGATTCAGAGTAATTCAGAGTAAGCGGACAATCGATCCTCCGATAGAAATTGAAAAAACAAAGAAATCACAGATGTTTTAGCGAAACAATGACTGGTACCATATGTAGTTCAAAGCCGTGTCGTTTAATGATCGATGAAAGTTAGAAACTTCAATGTATAAATAAATCGCTGATTCGATGGAATATTTATGTTCATAGGAACGACAAGGAAATAAATATTTATCGAATTTGAAGGATCTTCAGATCAAAATTAGAAGAGAAAATGACAGGAAACGACAAAATTTATAGAGTTACCTGGCGAAGATGAAAATATCCGGAGATTGCGGATGGGATAAAAGAAAAAGTGTCTATCTTCGTGTCCTTGGAGCAGTTATAAAGTCATCAAACTGACCTGCCTAGTGACGGTTACTTTCTACAAAATTATTTCTATTGTTTGAACAGGGCAAAAGAAAAGAATGTAGCCTTAGAAAACGCAATGACTCGCGCATAATTTCCGGGAAAGCGGATCTTCTAAGATCATGTTAAAAGCTATTTTTCTTAAAATCTTAATCCTTTTCCTGTGGGATATTCCACGGACATTAAAAAAGCCATAAAAGGCCATACCACGATTTACAACTTTTAATGCAAACATAAATCGCTACTCAAATGTACTTAAGCAAATAAATTAAATGTACTTAAGCCAAAGAAAATTACTATTCGATTGCTTCCATAGATTAATCTTTTACAATTTATAACATAAAAGGCGAATTTAGAAAGTGGCAGGAAGAGCTGAAACTTAATTGTCGCCTTCAAGCTATAAAAGTATTCAAATCATTCTATCTAAGGTTCTAGTTATTATTATTAAATATATATATATATATTTTTTAGAACGATTTACGAACCTTATTATAAAGCAAATAAAATAAAGCTTATGTGCAAATGTAAGATATAAGACAAAGTATATGCGTATTTAAGCCATTACTTTGATACAAAGTTCCACGTTTTTTATTTGTTCACATAAAACCCGTGTCAATATTTTACGAAGCCCTTAGTTAAAACCAGATAGAAAAGCGTCGATAATTGAAAAATTCTAGAAAGATTAGAAAATCTTAATCCGCCTGTCTGTCAAGTCCTTTTAAAAACGCTCCTATCTAACCAACGGGAAAGAAACTTTGGGAATGGAAATTTCCGCGTACGCACTGAACATCGTCTAGCTACCGTTAGTAAAATTATTTTGCGGGCGCTCCTATGCCTCTTATTTCGCCGCCATTCTCAGGCGAGGCGATCGACCCCGATCAAAACGGTACACAACCGAGAGAAACAATTGCCTTCTCAGATCCGGAGTATTTAGGTTAGAAACCGGCGCGATCCCCGATCGTAGAACATCGAGGTGGCCGTACGAACATTAATAGTCACGGAATAGAAGCCTTGGCTAAGATCGTAAAAATATAATTGCACCGATTGCAACAGCGTTATCCAGGCACCGGTGCGGATAATGATACGTGAATGGGCGAGTTACGGCACTAGAGTTGGTCAGGCATCTCTTTCGTGGCCACATACACACACACACACATACGTATATATATATGCGAGTCCCGTTCCGGTATCGGCGCGCGGGCGCGAGTGCACGACAGAGTTGCCGTGTGCGTGTGCATTAAGGCACAAAGTGCATTGGTTGCGCAAACCACCATTACGCTGGGTGCACACAGTTGCATACTGACGAGAAGCAACAGCCTCCTGCCAAACCGCTTCCACTATAGCCAACGTTCAACCTCGTGGAACAGATTATTCTAGCCTATTAAATATATTAACCAAAGTTATTCCTCGATAAATCATTGTGTTCTAACAACTTGTACGGAAAGCACCACCTTTGCCGCGGAACTCGTTTCCCCTTCGATACCGATTCCTCGCACGCGAGACACGAGTTCTCCCGATAATTTCATTCGTTCGAGCAGCCACTGAATTAAGAAACGAATACCAAGGGGCGTTGCACAGAGAGGTTGGTTCTCGAAGGTTCCCGAGATTTCTCTGGCATCGTTATCCAACCAACTACTTTCGACCGATCGAAACGCGACACCACGAGTTCGTCCGCCACGAAATCGCGTCCCGACGTTGCTTCATCAGACAACGAGCACATACAAAATTAAATTAAACTCGTCTCTCGCGTGGTTCCACGAAGCGACCAGGTAAGAAGTCGACGACCCGACCGACCTGGAGGAGACCGGTGTACCGTGCAGCAGAGGACTCGGACCAAGAGAACGAAGAAGCGTCAGCGCCATCGGAGAAAGAGAGAGCAAAAGGCGCGAGTAAAGTTGAAGAGTCAACAAGAGGGTTCGTGGTCGGTCGTGGCACGTCTCTGGCTCTCGATGTTTGCACGAGTTCGACGAAGAAACCCGTTTCGCCTTTTTCCTCCGCGCCTTCCTCGTCGCCGGGCATGCACGAGCATCCACGAGAGTCCATCGAGTTAGCGTTTACTTAGGACCCCGCGCGATACACAAGGTGGCTCAAATTAAATATCCCAACCGAGAGTAGGGGTATACTCAAAAATACGAACGATTTCCCTTTTTCAAGTTTGCCGGCGACACGCTATACGAGCGATTCACGATCGTAAAATAATGTATAAGTCCGATCGATATTCCATTCCACGCCGGATATGACGCAAACTTGCCTCGAAGAATGGAAAACGGAACACCGATTGTAAATTAAGAGAAACTATTCACGATTCTTGGAAACGGTAGAAAAGAAAAGGAAGAGGCAAAGAATTCGCCTATCTACTATTCTTAGTTAACAGTCTCTCGATTATCCGAGAGCACGCACAGCTAAAATAATTCGCTTGTTCCGATATGACAAAAGGATAATATAGCGGAGGAGGGGAAGGGAAGGAAACTTCGTCGCTGCAAGAAACGGCAGTTTTGTGAAAGCTCGTCTGCGTGAAATCGACTTGGCCTTGGCGGTGCTTTTACAGGCGGTGTATGCGAGGTCTGACAGGGGAGAGTCGGTAGGCTCGTGCCAGGCCCATTACCTGCATGGGGTCTTTTCCAACTAAGAGGACCCTACGACCACCTTGGTGGCAGTAGCCACCTTATAAGTCTTGCTAATGGCTGCCCGTACCTTTCCCTCCGAGGCACGATGGGGTGTGATAGCCAATTGGGTGCTAACCTTAGAAAGTTCCACTTGACTCGTAGAACACAACAAACAAACCTGAGAGACGGCAGCCTATTCTTTTCCAAAATCAGATCCGATGTCGTTCTCCACCTTTTTACACAGTCTTTCGCTTTCCCTTCGCATACACGTTCTCCATCGCCCTTCTTACAAGTACATTTTACCATACCGCTTCGTTCGAAAATAGAACCAATACGATACGTACAGAACAAAATGCAATTTTCAAAGAAAAATAATCGCCAAATTACAGACTCTTTTTTACGTGCCCTTGGTTAAGTCAGTTTCAAGGGGTGACAAAAAAGTTAATAGAATATTCAGTGTTCGCCAGCGAACCAACGACTGGTACCATAAACACCAGGATAATTTATGAAGCGCAGTTCATCGAACAGAAACGAAAGCGAGGCTATCAGAATTTTATTCCTCCTCGTTCGCTCGTAATTTGTAGCAGAAGGAACGTTCCAGGTTGCACTGTTAAGGATATATTGAACGCACGAGGCTCGTCCCACAAATACGAGGCAATGTAGTTAAAGAACTCTACGAGACATCGTGTAATTGACAGTTACATTCACAGAACTAGGGATATCCGTGGTTGCTGATCCACGAGCAATCAACGAGGCGGATGAGAGTAAATAAGTATTTGAATCGTTAAGTGTAACGCGACGTTCGACGGTTATCCGGAAATTCTTACGATCGGCACATGGGACACAATTTGATACTTTGTGTGACGTCACTTAAGATGTATAATTACTATAATAATAGGTACCACTTACAACTATAAAGAATATTAGCAAAGAATATTTGACGCACGCTGAAGGTTATACGCATACCATTTACAACGTATAATCATCCCCCTAATCATACAAGTTATGACGATGGAAATTATGGCAATAGATACGACGTCCCTCGATCGATTATGTGTAATTCCGGTCATCGTTAACATGATCAATGGCAACTCATTTTTAACCAGAGATAAGACCTCTATAACGTTACTTCGCATCGAACATTTATACGAAACCAAGCAAAATACCCATCAGCTTTATATTCGAACGTATCGATAACCTGTATCACTAATACATTTACCGTGTGTTATCGCAAAAATAAATATCTCCAAACAGCGCGATGACGCAAAATTCATGTTATTAATGCAAATTTTAAGAATAATGTTTTTATGATTTTTTAAATACGATACGTATTCTCAGTTAACAAAAAAAAAGGAGGAAAAAAAAGAATATCGTCAATACTACCAAGAAATAATTATTTCATCCTCGTACGCAATCGGTGCATGTAAAGCACATGCGATTTCGAGGGAACGGCGACACGTGTGAAACGGCGGCGTCACGACGAATTGTCGGCTGCCATTAAACGACGCACGCGAACCTAAGAAATCGAAATCGAAAGCAGAGTGGAGATATCGGCGCGTCGGCGTTCCATCGAACGGAGTTCTCGGCACGGCGCATACATAAAGGCAGGCGTGACCGCGGCACGAGCTTGGACCAATCGCGATTCAGCTTGGTCCACCGCTTTTTTTTTTTTCTTTATTTCATTCACTCTTTCTCCCCCCTTTCGTCTACGCGGCCACACTGATTCCCCACCATCGGCATAAACTCTGTGCTCACGGGCTCACGGCCCGTTGGATCGCGATCACGCGCATTGCAGCTGCAACGAGGAATGCATGCGCGCTCCGCGAATCGCGTCCTCAACGATGCGCCCCGATGAACGCGAAAACCGCTTTGACGCCATCGCGGCGATCTTCGCGATAAAATCGTGCTTACCGATCCATTAGCCCGCGCCCGACACCGTCTTTGAAAATTCACGAACCAGGCTATGCGATTTCGCGCGATTAATCCTTTACTCCGCCCCTGCAACACCGTTTCATAGAATCGTTGTGTTCGTGGCGTTATATAGCGATAACTATGTGTTACAATGACGATTCGATATTAATTCGTCTTTCCTCGAACATCTACAATTCGGGAAATATCAACCCTTGAAGACATTTTCTTCAAGATGTTTCCGATTGTACAGATACTTTCTAATAAAAAAATTAGAATTGAAGAGCTCGTAGCAAAAGTTACCCTTGTTCGTACATTTTACGCAGAAAGGAATATTCCAGCAATCTTAAGTTTCGTTCAGGAAATTATTTTCTTTTTTATTTGCAAAATATTCACATTATGCAAATGTTATATCCGTGATTATACGTTTATCTAATCTTGGTTGATTAGAATTGTGCACGATCTGGACATAGATCACTTTAATGTTGTGAAATTAGTTTCAACTAGAATTATCTAAAATTAAAAGTCGAGAAATTTCAAAAAGTTCGCGTTTGCTCCGAAACCTCCAGTTATTCAGCATTGTTCGATAATTCAAAAAATGGGAGATACACGGATTCCTTGGATTATCGATACCTATTTAAGGGTGAAAATGTGACTTGTATTCGCGGAAGGATATACATAGAACATGAAACGCGAGCACGCATAAAATGCGCGCGAAATTTGATCCAGACGTCGACCGACCTTCCGTTGCATTACACCTTATCGGCTAGCCAGTGGTAATGAGTTTTGGAGTATTTTCAGTACACGTGTACTGCAAACATGCCAACATTGTGCATTTACGTTATTACGAGTCACTGAATCCGTAAAATGTCTGTTTTTTTTTTTTTTTTTGTATGCAAGATAGAGAGACAGGAAAAACTGATAAAGGGGCAGGTTAATACGGAAAAAAGTTATTTTGGTATAACGTATGCAGTAACTCGATCAAAATGAAATGTACACACTGTATGATAGTAAATGTCCGACACTGGACACCCGACATGCGACATTCGAAGTGATGGAGTATCGTAAACGCAGTGTCGAGGTAATTTCTCTCTGTATCGACTTGTCTCGGTCACTCCCATATGTAGATAGATAGGACTATGAAAATTAAGCATCTGTCAGTCAAATAATATGAATAGAACGAGTCCAGAAAGTCCTTTTGTTCTTTTCTCGGTCGAGCATATTGCAAATGTATCTGCGAAGTAAAAAGAAAGAAGGGGAGAAGAGATTGGTGTTTGCAATTTTCAGCCCGGCCTTGCTACGGGCCGGGGCGCGGCTAAGGGTCGAGCTCCGGTAGGATATTATCTTCAAAATCTAATTATGAGATTTTTATAGGGCTATCGTAAAACGGCCGAATAATAGTTGGCATCTCCTCGAGGGAGGAGGCTAGGGCCGTGTTCCGCCATAATCTTCCGCCAAGATAATGGGGAATAGCACGACCAACCCCTCCAAAAAGAAACACTGATACACTGTCAAGGACGTTCTTCACCTAAAGTCTGTCCCTAATCAAAACCTCTATCCAACGTAATTGGTCGTTCCTCCGCGGGAATGTTAATTAGAGAACAGAAGATAGCACCTTGCCAACTGTCAAAGTTGTATCAAAGAATGTCGAACCACGAAACAGTCGTGAATGATCGTTCTCTCTGTATACCTGTATGATTATACTCCTACCACTTGCTATTCGCAGGAATGAAGATCAAATTGTTCGATGGATACCTATCTGAAATTTGACTCGAGGAGGCCATTAACGTGTTCAACGGGATGTCGGTCATCGGTGAGCAACAAAAGATTTTCAAGGCTGTCGTAAGGTAATGAATATGTAAAAGTATGTACAACACGCAATATCATGGATATCACGTTTCGCGGAGTATAAGTAATAGAATTAATTATATATTTCATTGTTCATTGTAATTTAAAATTGTAATACGACCTTGCTGAATAGAACGCGTCACCCGAAATCGACTCTGCGATGATCGTGCCAGACCGTAATCACGTTCCGTGCGAGTACTAAAATCTTGTCGCTCTGGCAACTACGTGGAAACAATCGAATATAAAGATTCATACGGGTATACGCGTTTCCACCTTCAAACGTTTCATTCGTCCGAACATCGATCGACCTTAACTGTCCGAATTTGAAAGAATCTCAGGTACCCTTGTCCCAGGGTGGCGCTAGCAGCACTGCCACGACAATGGTACCGCACATGTTTTACCTGGTCCCGTCCTAACGAAACATGACGTCACGACATGGCGTCTGCAGGTGAAACAGCCAGGCTAACCGTGTATATAAGCGAGCGCACTCGCTAACCGATCCGATTGGCCGAAAGAGGAATCCCCGCCTTTGTACCACGTTCTGCACACCGTTTGCCTCGACGTTGGACCCAGCTAAAGCTGCCCCTCGTGCCCCCCTCTTCGCGCGTTCTTTCGCTCCCTCTCCTTTACTACCTGGATCTCTATCTTCACCCGATTATCGCCCTCTCCTTTCTTTCCCCCGTTTCCAACTCTTTTCCCTCTCTTTGCGCGCGCGCGCGAATTACATCGCCCCTCTTTCTCCCCGTTCCGTCACACAGCTCACCCCTTAACGCGACCGTACGTGCAAATACTCGACGTATAGAGTGGCCTGTGACACGAACTCACGCACACGCTGACAACGAGCTCAGACTGAATCAACCGGGTTCGTGTTTACACCTCTCTCGTGGCGCAACGACAACGCGACGCGTCGCGTCGTTCATCCCCGGGCAATTCGCTCGCTGTTAAGGATCTTCTTCCCAGGCGAAACCCTCGTTAACCCGTTCTTATTCTCCTTGTTTACAGTGCTATTTAGCGATGGGCTCAAGCACGTCGCAGATACACGGCCGGTATTAAGTATTCGGACACTTACTTGTTACACTTAATGAAAAACTTGAACGTATATTGGTCAATTTGGTACATACTTGGTATATAGCGGAGCGCAGATTTTTTATACGTTTACGTGATACTTAAAGCTATTATCGTGGTACTAGCGCGGTATCATCCATAAATATACAAATGCTAAAAGTATAATATCTGTTCGTAATACTTAACGAACGAAATAAATCACCATCTATGTTCCGTAATTTTGTAGTGTTCATGAGAATATAAATTTGCATAAAAATCTGCAATTTAATTAGAAGCTATATACATATGTATGATAGGAGTAAATAGATTTGTGATACAATAACAAGAATATGAAGGCAGCGGAAAGTATCAGGTATCCTAATGCTTATTTCGTTTTATAAGGAGATAATAGATGCAAAACATTATTTGTCTTATATTATTTCGTTGAATTATAAAATTACTATTGTTCTATTATTCTATTATTTCGTTACAAAACGAAAGGAATTTTTGGAACAACCTAATAGGTTTGTACATTGCCTTTGCTAAACTCTTAAATTTTTCATAAAAATCGAATGTAATGGTAATGCCTTTCTAACTCTACGATTCAACTATTAGTTTTTATTACTTATAAGGAATCTAATTCGTCCAAATACCGTGATTATCAATTATAAATTACCAGAAATTTGCTAGTACTCGTTCCGAGATTGAAAACGAGCTTGCGAATAATACTTTGCAAATACGATACGATGAATTCGATTGGCATTTATAAGTTACGATATACGCAGATACATACTGAACTTGATCCCATCACTCGCGCTATCATCGTTCGATCAGCAACTTTCCCCTCGCGTGATCTCGCGACCGACATGCTGCACCGCCGCGAATGAGATTACGTAAAATTTGTTAAATATACGCGGCATAGCAGGGGTCGCGCGTATCGATGAACGTATTTTTAGAACGGACATATTGCAAAGATCGAAAATACGGTGCTTCCTGGATCTCGTTGGCTGATCCACGATGGCGGGGAGTGGAAACGTTCGGATACTTCGCTACGGGTTATTATTATTCCAAAGTATTGTAATGGGGCCGGCATTGCAAGTAGGGAAGCGTGTAAAAGACGTGGAAAAGAATAGACGATAAAAGAAAGGATAAAAATATCAACGCACACGAGAATATTTTACTGCGGGAAATAACCGAGAGATTGAAATTGTCAATAATCATTGAGATTCGTGACTGGAGAGACGGCCATCATTTATATTGTATTTCTATGAGTGTAAATTGCAATCTACGGAACGTTTTTACAAAAGGTTGGTTATTGCTTCGTAATTTATTGATACTATTCGTCCGTTTGTGTCTGCGATCAAAAATTTTCCTTTAAAGCAGAGCGAATTTTACTATATATATATATAGTAAATAATTTTTATATATAGATAAATATATAGATATATAGATATATATCGGTGAAATCTTTAGGAGAAAAATAAATACCTATTTATCCGAGATATATGATGGATGACGTCATCAGTGAGATAGAATAAGAGCCTAGTCATTAAAAATTAGTTTGTTTGCTATGAAATCATAATGTCACAATAGATTACGAATTTTAATGACGTCACTATTTAAGCATTAATGGGACATAAAGTTGTCCGATGTAAAGGACTTAAATACATTAATGAGACATAAAATCAGGAACACTGCAAATATCCGGGTACGAAAGTAATAAATCTCTTTTGATTTTATAAACACCCTTTACAACTTATATCTTATCTTTGAAATTACAGTTTATGAAGAGAAATTATCCCGTAAGAACAAAGTTCAACATTCGTTCGCATGAGCAATGAATTCTGTAGAACGTAGTATGAAAATTCATTATACGTATCTATAATAAATGATATACACGATTTAAGATACAATGCCAATGGAAATTGAAGGTGGAAGGAGAAGCTAAAGCCAAAGCTTGAAGATTTACTATAGTGAAAGGGTTGCCGTTGAAAATTAAGTCGACTATGGACAAACGCGCCAACAATAACAGTGCTAATTCTGCTGCGAAAACGACCGAGGTGCTTTTTTATTTGATATAGCTTTATCTTTCCTCCACCAAGGATATCGTTATTCTTAGAACGCTTGTGAACTCGGTCGTATAAGAATTTCGCGATATCCACGATCCATAACAATATCGTCGAAATTATTCAACCTTCGGTAGTATGTTGGTACTACCTTTACGATATTCTAAAGAAGATTTCAAAATACGCAAGAATTATCACGCGTAGCATTTACGAAGCATTAAATTCATCGAAGTTTCTAGGACGATCACGTTATAAACAAGTCGAATGTGACTTTTATATCAGGATAGGCACGTGCATAAAACTCGTAGCTGAGATACATAAAAAACGCTTACGAAGCCGCAAAGGCGGTCGGTCTGGCATTGTTTGTAAACCATGCTGCCCTTCTGGCACATTGTAGCATTTCGCTGTATTTTCAGTGATGTGTATCGTAAATACGTAAATACACGGCCGTTCTCTATTGTCAGCCAATTTTATCCATCGACCAATCGAAAATTCGTGACAACAGGATACGACGCAATTCTGTCCGAGTTAAATTACATTTTTTACCTTCGATGATAGAATTAACGAATTTTCGACGCTATCGTTACTTACAATTTATAATCACTGTTCCCTTTCTTACGTCTGTACGAATACGAAACGTACGATTATCGAGACACGAGTCTGTCGATCGAGTATCGACTTTTTGTGAAACTACCATTTAGAAACATGGAGAGGCAAGCCACGTGGTTATCGATAGTCGAGACACTCAGAGCAAAGATAGTGGACTAAACCACATTTGTACGCGTTATTTATTATATATAATAATAATATGCTTATTCCAATGAACTATATTAATTATAGAAAATCAATCGTTACACCGAATGTTCGTATCTACCTTAGATAGCGAATTCGTTCGTTTTATCGAATGTGAGGGTTAGATCATTTTAGAATTTTTTAGAATATAAATAAAAAATGAAAAAACTTACCAATGGACTATCAGACGAATGTTGATGATGGGTAATAGGTATGTTGACCATCGCCACCCCTCCACCAGGGTTTCCCATGTCCTGATACTCGTCGCTCATTTCCATCGCGTAGGATGGCAACGGTTCTCTGTTCTTCACCCGAATTTTGACTGTTTTACCGCAACGCGGTCGCCCACGACACGAGTGACACGGCCGCAGCAGAACACGCTGCCAAAATGCGAATAAAAAAGGAGGAACCGATGGTTCGCTCACGTATATCACCGTTTACGAAAGAAACGAAATCACGGCGTGAAACGATCAGCGCGCACGATCGCGAGTATAATTTTTATCCTCGATACACACCAATCGCACGTGACGCGAAACAAACAAATTAATATCGGCTCCGTCGGTAAGTGTCACGTTACCGGTGAAAAGTAACAGAGTTCGAAGTACGTCTCACCGACACCGCGAAGAAACACTGTAATCAAAACAACGCGAATACGTGTTCATGCCTTTAGTTGATACTATTGTATAATGCAACGAAATGTTCGTTGCTCTTACACAAAAATTCACAATACCAACCAATTCCAATTTCCGATGGGAGATAAATTCGATCGATGTCGTCTCAGCAGATAGTGGATGTTCCTCGGTTGACGTCGTAAATTTGTTCTGTCACTAAAGTAAAAGAAACACACGCGGCACGCTTATGGCTGACATGCGCGCGAGCTTTCTATCGCAAACGTCCAAGTCGTCTCGCAGCCGATACACAACACACTACACAGTGCAGAAAAAAAAGGTGGAAAGTTTACGAGAGAAGAGAGCGCACGCGTACACTTCCTCTACGTGTTACCCAGTATTGTGTGTAGTGCAGCAGTAATGCGCGCACTCTGCGTTACCAAAAAGGACTATGCTCTAAGGAAGGAAGGAAGGAAAGAAGGAAGGAAGGAAGGAAGGAAGGAATGAAGGAAGGAAGGAAGGAAGGACAGATGAGTGGAGGGGAGAGATGGGAAAGAGAAGATTCGTAGCCGGGATTGAGGGGCAGAAGCCAGGGAAAAGGAACAGGACGCAAGGTAAGCGGGTGCGTTCGCAAAACTCCACGAACGTGACAAAGACAGATTGTGACTAGTACCGATTTCGCGACTACACAGGGAACTTGCCATCGACGTTGTTCCGCATCGTAGCAACTAAACGTAGTCGAGAACGACTACGATTAGGAACGAGTAGTTTAAATATAACGAAGAAAATATCGCAACAAGCTCACCGATCGGATGAAACGGTACGCGAGTAAATGAGACGAGAACGGACTGGCAAACGATGCCACGGATAAACGGTGGAACTACCGAACACGGAGCAGACGCGCGCACACTCGCGGCCCCTTGGGATCTGACGCCGGGATATTCCGTCGTGTTCGCGATCCCCTCTACTATTCCACGCCTCGATACAGGCTTCGAACGTTCGCTGGCGGAAAGAACGAACGGGCAGGCGAAATAGTATCCAGTGGGCGGAGGCCTGAGACACCAACGCCGTCTTCTGGCAGCGCATATCAGGCTGTGGTAGGCGGTAGACCGACGGGTTACGCCCGGTATCGACACCTCCCTCTTTTCCCTCGTCTCTCTGCTCTCTTCTTCTCTCGTATATCTTTCCATCGTCCTTTCTTCCTTCCCTTCCCTCTCTTTATGCTCCTCTTCGCGCACCCTGCCGGATAACGACCCCTATGCGGCGAACTCGAGCGTGGATCACGGAGATTTTCGGTGCGGTCGCGCCAGTTTCCCCGAGTGTTTTCGCTTCCGTTTCATCTCGGTCGCTTGACCCTGAAATATCCAGTGCATACTCTTTGCGCGAAAATTTAGACCAGTTTGCAATAAATCTACCGATACGATGACTTTCTGCAACAATTTCTGACGAGGAATTCAATTATCAAGCAGAGTGCTGTTACCATGGTTGATAACCATCGTCGGCCATGTCCACGTTCCGGTTGACGTCTATATTTTTCTCCATTTTCCTGCACGCTCGTTAACTCGTGTGCCGTCCCGAGCGGCCGAGGGTTCGATGGAAACGGCCGAGTCCATTCCCGATCCCCCTTGCATTTTCATACTCGTATCGTGTTCCATCGAGAATATGGCTGCGTAAGGTCCCTGCTAATTGTCCATGATTGCAACGATCTTATTCGCGATACTCCGCGAAAAATGTCAGTCACGAGACCTACCTCCTCCCTTTATTAGGCAACAGATCGTGTTCCGTGATAGAAACGATGTTTCCGCAGAAAATTGTAGACTACTATGTATCTGACTCTGAGAAAGAGTCGTGATTTGGTTGGAGTTTTCGAGGATTCGTATCGCGAAATATAAATGAATACGTAATTTCGAAAACATGGCCGTTGGCCTGTGAATGTATTTTGTAGGTGAAATTTGCCGCGACCGACCGCAGCAACATTGTACCGACCTGACTGTTCATTCGTAAACGATCCCCTTTGTCTGTACACGCGCGACTTTCGTTTACACCCAAAAACCTGAGCGAAAATAACCGAATAATGAACGAAATACAATGAACGTTAAAGTACTATTCGTCTTTATCTTCCAAGAAAATACAGTCGTCTGATTTCACATAGACATTTTATTATTATTATTATTATTAAATTTTATTTTTTAAGTATCTACCTTGATATATATTTCTTTTTCGGAATCCTACATTTATACAAAATTAGATATTCAGTTCTTCGAGCAAGCTCTTCGATTACAGGTTTTGTTACAAACGTTGGTTGATATTCGCCAACATGAACGGAATATTAGAAAAACACGAACCCTGGCATCTGGACGTCGTATAAAATTGTTCCCACGAGCACCAAGCGACTCGTATATACGTATATAATTGGCAAGACATAGCGTTGTAAACAGACAAGAGTATCGCGAGTGTCTTTCTTCGTAGTACACGAAGTAAGTAAGTGCCGTAGTAAACCATGCGGGACATCGGTGATCGCGCGGGACGAGATCGAAAAGTACACGAGCAACGAAAAGAAAGAAAAGAAGAAACGAGAAAATGCGATCCATGCACTTGCCGTTAAGTGGTATTAAACTCTAGATCCATTCGTCGATAAATTAACATCCTGATTGTTCGATCTGGTCAATTATACGACGTAGTTGTCACGGTTCATTTTGGTAGATACCTACCATTTCTATTCGTCAATTCTTCTTCTGTCTTCCTAAATACACAAAAGTAACGTTTTATTTATTTAAACTTTGTTCGTTGCAACGATGTTTTATCTAATGATCATGGTGAAACTTGCTTCCGATCGATTTTTCGTAACGCGTCGAAACGATATTTCGTTCGTATAATAGAGATGCGCAATCGGATATGTGATTAAATTCAATCGATGAAATTTCGATAAACCGACTGTGGATACTAGTTACGTTTGTTTAAGTGATTTATTTTTCTTACTCGTCCATCTTTGTTCCTTTCTTTCGTAGTGCAAACATTAAGGATACATGTGTTAATACGTATTCGAATTTAAGAAATTACGATATTTTCTTACAAAGGTAAAGAAGGTCGAGGAGAAAATAAAATACGAATTGGCGTAAATGGAATGAAACGGAAATACTGGAAAAGCGACGCGGTCGCTGGGATTTTCTTCGGTGTGCAACGTCTGCGCGGAACATGCACCCTCTTTAACTCTCCTCGTCCCGTTTCGCTCTCGTTTCCTCTTCGTTTCTCTAGGCGGTTCGTCCTCCTTTCTCCACCGTGTACGGTTTCAAGTCCTGCAGCTTCTCCTCTTTCATTTTCGCCTCGTTCCCCAGGCTTCTGCCGGTTTCTCCCGCGCGTTTGTACGCCATCTGCATGCGCTGCGCGTCACATATACAGACAAGATGGCGTATACGCTGTTCGTAGTACAAATTGCAGGTAATTGCAGCCCGCGGAGAGGGCTCTCCTCCTCCGCCAACGAGACGAGGAACGAAAGGGAGAAGGGCTGGCCGAAGTGGAGAGCGTGTGAAACTGCGAATTTTATGATTTACAAACGTGATCCTTTATAAGGGTATATGGATCTACGCGAGGAACGAAGCGAACCGCAGTTAAGAACCGCCCCTGTGACCTCGCGGACCAACCGCGAGATAATTGCACGCCACGGACGATGTACGATTTACTCGTGCGATTTGCGATTCCGCTCGGTTGGTCGAGTCGAGAAAATATCGGCTGACCGAAGAAAAATTTGGTTCTTCCTTACCGGTGCTTTAAACACTGCGATATATCAGTTTATTTGGATCGTAAATGTCTCTTTGGGAAGTTAGTCGCATCTACGCGACGTTGAACGTGAAAACGGAAAAGATGTAATTTGGGTTAGAAATCATTAGAGCGGTATTAAAAATCATCGCAAACTTTTATACGTTTATACGTAACTGAAAGGTCAATTTACCGTAGAAGGATACGTACAATGTGTAAAAATATATAAAATATCGTGGCTATTTAGTAGCTAAAATAAGTCTCTGCGCATAAATCAGCATATACGTATCGTGACTCATCGCAGTAACTGCTACAACCAAGCAAACAAAAGCGAAGGAATCCAAAAAGTTTGGAGCGTTGACGCATTATTTTATTCACAGCGTTCATTCTGCTTATATCATTCGCTTGCATAATACAAAGCTGTAAACAAAATAAAATAAAATAAAATTTCTATCAAACGTATCGAGTAAATCGCATCCATGATCAAGCATGTAGGTCACCTTTTTCTTTGATTACGGATTTAATTACGAATAGAAATAATTTAAAGGAAATAATTGGACAGTTAAGTCATCGAAGAAATCACAGCTCGTCTCGATTCCGTTGGTCCTTCGCACAGCAAGTGAAAACTCATCGGTCATCTAATTTCCGAGTCGGTAGGCAGTCATTGTCCGTTACGGTATTTCTTGGAAGGTCATCCGACCTGCCGAGAAGAACCCCCTTGGTTAGTCTTAACCTCACTCATTTCAATACAACCGTTACAATTTTCAAAATTTAATATAAAAGCTTCTTTAACTACTATACACTTGTATTTAGTAATGGAATTCTTTATGTTCGTTTAGAATAATACTAATTGTTTAGAGATAAATTAAAAAATATAATAATATAATATTGGTAGCTATTAGTTGCTTTCATTGTATTTTTTCTACCATTGTTTACGCCATTTTTCAGCTGTTAAAGATATTTCGAATTTGTTCAGAATAAGACAGAATTATTATCGATAACCGCGTACGATTGGCAGTTTGAATTTTACGCTAAAGAAGAACGTTAATAGTTCTTAAAACATAACAGCTATTATCGAAGAAAATCGTATTAGAAAATAATAATAAGTAGATATTATGGGTGAAACTTCATCTTGGTATATTTTTTGTTTGTTTTAGAAATCGATAAAATTAATTGCCAGTCTGTATTAGCGAATAAAAGTAACCAGAAAGGAAAGCGTAACGGTAGAAATGACGTTAATAGATAGATTAGAAAACAGGATTAGAAAAGAAACGAATAAAACGAGAGTGTGGGAAATTTGTACGACTTGGATAGTTCTATAAAAATGAAGAAACTGTAAACCAAGTCTCTTCCTTAACAGCGAGACTAAAATATAGATTGTTATCGTTAATATCGAACGAGAGGTAGAAATGTTCCTATTATTGCAAGAAGACGATGATTCGCATTTGTATGGAACGAGATTTCACCTATAGTATCTTTTAAGGGTTCTTATTTTTTTATGGTATCTTCTCTGCTTGCTGAAACAAGAGTTGGACTATAAAAATTCGTGAATTACATCGGGGTTACATACTCGTTTCATTCGAACCACGAGCGTCATTAAGTCGCAGGAGACGAGTATAATTTATTCGTCGTACGTAATACGCACACGTGTTTCTCTACGCATCCGCCCGTATGCCCGACTGTAATCGAAAAATTGTAGAAAATTCCAAACGGCTGTTAGCGTACCTATTTTTATCGTACTAGAGAATCTCTAAGTACATTAACAAAAGGTATAAAGGGTTAGGTCAGATCTCCGGAATAAGCCGTAACAACGGTCTTGCGATTGTCCTTTCTAAATACTTGTAAGTGGTCGATTTTATGTTACCTCGTATTTATCTTATCTCAAGAATTAATTGGGTTGTAAGTTATCAAGTCCCCTATAAGCAGTTTATCGGACTTAAATGCGTTTTATATTTGGTTGGCAACGAGAACACCACGCCACCGTTGAACCGTTCGTGTCAATTTTCAATTACTTTCGTATCAAACTTTTGAAAAATTGATCAACTTCTAAAATTTTTCCAAACGATTATCGAATCCGTTACAGAGTTTTTCGAATCTAGATCGCTGCGAAATAAGAAGAAGCAAGAAGAACAGAAAGTAAGAAGCGTGTAGATTTTTATCGATCTTTCGATCGTAATGTCACGTCGTGACTATATAGAAAGGAACACCTTTGAAACGAGGAGACACGGTGGAGGAAGTTTCGTAGAAGCAAATATACAACTGCGAAAGGAAAGGATATTTGAAAAATCTAAATTTTAAAGCTACTCTATGAGAAAGGCGAAACACGTGGCTTATCGAGTTCTTCTCACCTTTATAACCTTCTCGGTCTTTATATTTGAGTTTTCCATAGATAGACCACAGCGCAAATACGCTACGCGAGTAATCACGATGCGTTCGGAATAACGCGCAAGTCCGGGAATATTCGCGGCCCCTGACACAGGAAGGATGTTTGAGAAGCCGCGCCTCGGGCGCCTCGGGACATTCTCTCGTTTCTTGGCACCTTCGATTGACAATTCTCAGGCCTGCGCCTAGCCACGAGGTCCGACTATTTGCTCTTTCGTTCTTCGTTCTACCTTCGGAAATCTTACGCGTTTCTCTTCTTTCTCTGTACGCCTCGTCAACTTTTCTCTCCCCTTTCGCTCTTCTATTTCTGTCTCTGTTCAGCGTACAATACGTAGACGCGTTGTCGTCGATACATGGACGTATGCACACTAACGCCACCGCGCAAGGATGTACCGAGAACGTAAGTTAACTATTACGGGGCCTGGTTGGGCTTTTATAGCCCATCTGGGTGGCGTGCATACCAACGCCATCTTGTTAGCCACGATTAAATATTGATGCAAGAACGGATACGCAGGCTGAAATGGTACTCTGTTCGTGGAATCGGATCGCGGGAATCTAGGCCGGTAATATTCAATTACAGCAGACCATTGGCCTTTTTTTCGTCAACGATGAATCATTGCAACGATGAATCGTTGTCGCGCAGTTTCGTTCACAGTTTGCAACGGTCGTAGGTACATTTTCACGTTCGAGAGACGTGGATCGGAGAGACGAGGTTGCGCCGACTTACCAAAGAAATCGCAAAACCGTACGTGGAACGCACAACCGATCGTTAGAACAATGCAAATGATCCCGGCTCTATTACACGTTTCGTGGCGGCTGATTTCGTTTCTCGGCTTCCTGGAACGCGGATCGATTCATCGGTCGTTGGTTCGCTCGCCTGTACACAATCCTTTCGTCCTTGTCTTCTTTTAGCAAAGTTGCACGGTCGATCACGTTGGTTTGGCGCCGACTCGACGATCCAGAAGAAAGTCGCGTCTAGCATCGAAACGCAGGCTGACGAACGCGAGCGTGCGATGCCGGACGCGAAACCGATTCAACGGTTTCTCTCCGCTAATTTGCTGTTCGCCGGTGCGTGTCCATTATTGTGCAAATCGACGAGCAGATTGCGGCAAAAGGTTGACAATGGAGGGATCGCCGCGTAAGTGTTCGTGGTCCCTACGGGGTGTTGAACCACCCCATCGTTAGCGTGCCGAATCAACCGGAAATTCCAGCTTTCGTCGCTTCCGTATTCACTGGCCGGGAAGAAAGACAAGATGCGCGCACGAGAGAGCAACGAAGAGGCGAGGCGAGAACGTTCGTCGATGGATCGGGAGGTTGAGCGAGAAAACCTGCGAAGGAATTAACCAAGGTGAGATAATGCCCGGTCGAACGTCTCTTGGCTCATCCTTTTCTCGCGTGTGAACGATTGTCATGAAAATATTCGTTTATTATCGAGCAAAGAAGACAGGCAAGCTTGCTACTGTGCTACCTGTGTTTCCAGATAATTAGAGATCGACGGCTGTCGAAGACTGGCCGAAGACGTCACCTGGTCTTTCTCTATGCTAATACTTTACGTTCCCCTTTTCCATTTTTACCCAACTCCTTCGGTCGTTGCTAATCCCCTACCTTTTACCGAGATTTATCTTAGATGAGAGACTCGAACAATACCCTTACGCGCAAAAAGAATTTGGAAACACTGCGGCAACAAATCCTTACAAAATGCTGCATAATCCGTCCATCGAACACAATAAGAACGGTAAATTTCCGAAAAATAATGATGTTATTAATAGCGCATCAATGTTGTGTCTGCTCCAACGGGATTTCATCTTGTCCGTGATTTTAGCGATCGAACGATCCGACGCGTTTCACGCAGCATCGTTTTACGCGTTATGCACGACTGTTACAACGGGGCAAATGATGACCCACGCAACGAAGTTTCGGGCGCGTAACGTGAGAGGAATGGTCGAACGAGGGGGTGGGGGGCGGAGGCGGTGGCTCGGAAGACGGAGAAAGATTGCCCTAAAACGAGACAACCGTGAGTAGATCGCTTTTAGGATCATTAATTATCCTAGGAAGCGCGAGAACGTGCAGGATACTGTGCGCCGCGCGACCAACCGGCCAGCAGGGGCAGGGACGAAAGGGATGCCGAGGATGACGACGAGGGAGCGGAATGGAGAGCAAAGGAGACGGCGAATGTCGCCACTGCAAACCGAAATTACCGTCGAAGATTAATGATCGCGAGCTTTATTACAGGTATTTATAGCCATGTAAACCGTGTATAACCATGTATAACCATTCTAAAATCCAAAGCGTAGTTAACGTTATGCCAATGGTAACAATACCGAATAGCCAGAATAACATTAGGAAAATTTGTTGACTTTCTTCTAACATCCTATAAAAGGTTTCTTAAGTAATAAAACATTTCGCAACTTTGAGCACATGCCTGGATGGATGGTAATACTGGCGAAGAATCGTAGTCGCGTACAGAAAGTATTTGAACATATAACACAGGAAACTTTTACGTATACATTGTGTACGTCGTACGAAATATTTTTAGGTTTCATTAGCTATATTGGAATACAATTATCGTGATTGTATTGGCAACGTTTTAAACTAGTCTGAATAAAAAAAAAACAACAAAAAATGTATATATATAAAAGTTCCGTGTAAGTACGTATTATAAAAAGTTTGTTGTATTCTTTCAGGTCGAGGATCATAACAAAGAGCAGACTTATATGTACCTTAATTGGCGTTACTACCAATCCAACCGTAATATCTGATATGAGACTTTTGGATTTTGCAATTATCGAAACCGTGCGAAGTGTATACACGCTTTCGTCCATTTAAATATAATATAATATTATTGCCGTTATTAACAATATACTGCTTACTGGGAAATATTATGTTCGAATATTATACGGTATTTGTATCATGGCTGTTCGGACGGGATAGGGAGGAGATTCTATCGTCAATAACGACAATACTTTTTATCTTCGATGTATCTCTCTCTTTGATCGATCGAGTGAATCGCGATTATAGGAATTTGATACGAGACGAAGCAAAATACGAGATAATTAAAAAGTTCGAACGTGGGACGAAATTGGCAAAAGCGCTCGAAAAGCACGCACTGCGAGAAAGACGGCGATAAGGACGACTTTAAACAAATAGAAACTGAACGAAAGTGGTAATGGAAACATGTCCTTTCTCGCCGAAGGGGGCACACATTAGTGGCATTCGAAAAAGAGCTTCGATGATTCGAAATACGAAACGGAACGTAACTCTATGCGATTACTAACATTGAAGGTATTACGTTACTTAACGGACGAAGAGTCACTGCGTTCACGAATATCTCAAGAATCTGTCGATGAATCTTAAGCCGTGTTTGAAGAAATGAAACTTCATATAGAGGAATTTCTTAATACGGGAAGGATCGTCCCGACGTCCGGTCTCTGCGACGATATTTCAACAGCCCCCCGTCGACGATATACCGATGCATCGATTAAGTTTAACCAGAGCGCTTGCTTTTACGCGAGGCGAAAAGAAGCCTAATAAAGACGGGAAAGAACGAAGAGAAGAGAGACAACGTTATACGCGTTGATGCGTACGCGCATACGTTCGTTCCTTAAATAAATCGCTTCGAGTGACGGATTGGGGAAGAAGATTAACGAGCGTCGGTGTGTCGTTCGATTCGATACGTCGAATTAACGCAGGACAGCAACGAGGTTCTCTCGGTATCGGTTATTAATGACTCGGGCCTCTGCCAATGTAAACCTTGCCGAGCGTTTCGCATTCGTGACTGTGGAAAGTTTAGATTAATCGCGACTGATAAATGCTCGCGATACCGAGACGATGGATCGTATTATAGTCGAATGAATTGCCGTTAATTATCACCGATCGCTTAACAAGCGTAAAGGTTATGGAATTAAAATAAAAGCACCGCTCTTTGAACCAACGTCCGTCCGCTTTCTTACACGATTTTCTGCTGTTAATGTTCGTCGGTGGAAATTTCCCTCTCCATTCCAGTCGTCCCAAAGGATCGTTACTGCCGTTACCGGAAATTCTAACAGAAATATAAATCGTCGCTTGCGCACGCTTGCTCGAGATCTTTCTCGCGATTTCTGTCAAACACACTGCAATCTCATTGGTCCGATCTCTGTTCGTTCGAGCGTGATTTTAACTACCGCGTCGATTGCTGCGCCAATTCGATATACTTTGTCCTGGAAGTCGTAATGCATTCATATATATACTGTGTCATTTAACGTTGAATTTTTGCTGCATTTTGTATCGTGTTCGCGTGAGATTCTTTCGTTTTCGATCACGTTTGACGATTGAGAAAAATCACTAGTTTTCAAATACTAACGGCTGGGATGGGAAACGAAAAAAGGAGATGGTCGGTGAATTTCCCTAGGTAGTGGCAAGGAAACGGCAAAATCGTTCATTTCACAGTTGGTACAACAGTAGGTGGTGTAGGTGGAACGTGTACACGAAACACGTACGTGCCACACTCCTGCGTGCGTTGGTGGTTGCAACCCTTCTTCATGGCCTGTGCAAGTATTTACCATGATTATTCGCATAAATCGGCAGTGCGCAAATGCTTAACACGGAATTGTCGAGGAGAAACGGTAAGCAGCGTTGTATAACATTTGTATTACGTTCGATAACGTTTCCTTTTTCTATTTATTCAGACATAATTACGGTCTAGATAAAGTTTTATCGACAAGATGCTCGTACGATTCTTTTTGCATAAAATATGTAAAGGACGGATGACAAACGATGTCCGAACCGCGCTAACGTATCTACAAAATATTATATAAAAGTATATTTGATGTGAGATAACGATATAGAATAATTTGTGATCGATTATCGACAGACTATATACGTGCTGTTTTTTTTCATTGTATCAACGCTGCTACGACTGCCATCTAGCGATCCATGGACGTTTATTTCCAGTTTTAGTTATCCTACAGTTCGAAAAAAGTACATACGTAGGTACATATCCTTACGATGAATCGTATAATGAACAGACCATCATTTATGTTATATATTTACGTGAGCGTTATCTGATAATGGTAATGACGTAATTTCGTTTTACTTCCGTTATCTCATAATTCGTATTTATCGAGAACGTAAAGTGAAAACACAGGTACAGATTATAATCTGTTCCGTCCGAGGCTAGAAAAGGATGTGACCATTGACAAAATATGTATACGCAGGATAGACCTGACATTCTAAATTTCTAAATTTAAAAATTTTTATAAATCTATTTCAAGAGTGGAAAGGAACGTAGAAAGAAAATCGAGGCTCTAATTCGGAGAATCCGATTTTAGAAGTTCTCTATATTTTCCTCTTAATTAGCTTTCTTTTTTTGCAAATGAAAATTTGATCGAAACGCGGACGATGAAACTCTATATCCATCTAGCGGTGAAAAGGAGGAACTAGTTTCTTCGGAAAATGAAAAAAATCATATTTCCCGGGCTATAAATTGAACTCTTGAGCTGTTCATAAATTAAGTTAAAGTTAACGCGGATCTGCTGGATTAACCTGACCGATGAATCCTCAAACAGACCCAGGACGAAACATCGTTTTCTCCTTCTTCCTCCTACGAACTTCTATCTCCTCCATGTCTCTTTTACTTGAAGCTACTGTGTGTATACAATTTTGATAATGGAGCCATCTACCGGTGAACTAGCGGTACTAATCCTAAAAAGCCGCCAGAAAAGTACCAGTCGCTCGCCGACAGATGATACCACTGCGTTCAAAATCACGCACCTCGCATTAATTTACGCGTAATTAAGCATGTAATTACGTAAGCATTGAATTTTTCGTAAACCGTGTTCGAAACTCGAATCGAAATTGTTCGTCAACGTAGTTGAGAGTACACGCTTCGAAGTGCAAACGCGCAGAATATAAATCAGTAACGTAATAAAATTCAGATACGACTATACCGACGTAACACGATAAAACACGCGCATGCCCATTGAAGCTTCGTACAGTATATAACGAAACCCATGCGAAGGAATAGGAAAGACAAAGAACGACGATGCTCGGAAGAGGGTGTAAACTGAAAAACATTGTCGATATATGCTTGCAAACAACTGTTATTAAAGTGATTTGACCTTTCGAGCTACTGGGTAACTTGCTTCTTCGTGGTAACCTGTACGTACTAAGGATGTCTGCTACTCGTAACGATATCAGAAGAACCGTACGACTCGTAAGCTGCTCTTGAGGTAGGTTTAATCTAAGGTCGTACGTACGATCGTAATCGTTACCTACTCTAACTTTGTAGTAAGCGTAGCAACTTCGAATTTTAACCGTTCCCCAACGATGCTAGGTCTAATTTGGCCCGCAGACTAACAAAGAACTCTTACATTGACTCGAACGAGACCCGGCTCCGTCTTCCGTTCGACTATCGAATCCAGGATCGTCCGACGGTTAAACGAATTGTAATTTATTGCGATTCAGTTATTCAAAAATATGTACACAAGTCTTGACGATATGCCGCGTAAAAGTTAGATCTTATACAACCTTATAAAGTTTTTTTCTCTTTATCTGTTTTTGTAGATATCGGTAACGTTGAACGTAAGCCATCCTGTAACTATAGACAGATCGACGAGAGTAGAACGGGGAAAATGTCGTGTTCGAGCGAGCTGTCCCGATCGCAGGAGTATCTCAGCTTTCGTAGTTCCGTCCCGCTCAGAAAAATTGTCGTCGACACCGACGGCACCAAGGTAATCATTAATCTGGTATATTAATTATACGCGGAAATCTTTGATTTGAAGGTTCTGCCTGGTGAGATTACGCTTGAGATCGAGACCTGTAACGATGACCTCGTCTCCGTGATTATTGTAAACAAATGTCACGTATACGGATACAAACGAAGAATGTTCGTAACAGAGCTAATAAAGGCGGGATTTCCTGTATGCGTCCAACGCACGCGTGCACGTCGAAAGCAGCCTTAAACGTGAATCATACGATGTCGTTGCGAAAACAGAAGCATGTTCTCCATTGTAAATTTTAATAGTACAAAGGCGTCCGTTGTTTACGTGTTATTCGAGTCTTAAATTGTTTTTGACAGGAACGAGCGTGCACGTAAGAAATCCCGCCTTAACTACACTGCGAATATTCATGTAAATTCATATATTTAGAAAAACAGATAAACAAATAGAACTTGAGCACAAATTTTTCTGCCTGCTAAATGTTACAAAAGATGCTAAACTTTGTTTATTTTATATTACCGTTGCGCATTTTAATTAGTCTTCGATTTTTTCCAGTAGTATAAAATTACTTATTCCCTATTACGTTGTTATCTGGTTTCTTTTTCGAGATCGAAACGTTTATCAATATTATCGCTGATCGCGCAAATTAAACACAACGACGTTTTCTTCGGTCTCTGTTTGATGTGTTTCAGTAGGTAAACATTTAATGAGAATAGTCATACAAATGTTTTTACGTATGGTAAGAACGATGTGCTTTGTTTCAGGGATGGAAAGTTTACGATTCTAGTCCAAAAACCGTCAAGTGTCCACTCATATGTCTTCCACCGGTTAGTGGGACGGCCGATGTCTTTTTTAAGCAAGTATTAGGCTTAGCAGCTAAAGGATACAGAATCATATCGGTAAGTTTTATAAATATCGAGATACGATCTTGGCTTGTAAAGAAAATCAATCGAGTTAAATTAACTTACGTTTCAGGCCGAATCGCCCGTGTATTGGAACGTTAAGGAATGGTGCGATGGATTTAGGAAACTTTTAGACTACATGGAGTTAGATAAGGTGCATCTTTTTGGCACCTCATTAGGTCAGAACGTACGAACGAAAGTCGATATCAAACGCCATAAGAAGGTATACGTTCGGAGATTTAATCGAAATATCCATTTTTAGGTGGATTTCTGGCGCAAAAGTTCACCGAGGCGAATGCTCATTGTCCTAGGGTAGTGTCCTTGATTCTGTGCAATTCGTTCACAGATACGTCGGTATTTAATTACAACGACTCAGCAGGGGTGTAAGTATCGCTATGTAATTTTTTGCTGTTTTTCAACAACTATAAAGTCAAACGAATTCATCGTATTTCATCGTTTGTTTCTCGCTTGCTTCAAGATAAGTGGACGTGTGACAGGCCGCGATACGTTATCTCGTATATTTTACTGTTACTGTTACTAATCAACTCGAATTGTAGTTTTTGGATTTTACCGTCGTTGGTATTGAAAAAGATGCTAATGGGAAACTTCGTGACAGACAAGGTCGACGGAGAGATCGTGGAAGCGATTGATTTTATGGTGGAAAGAGTATGTATCATTCGTTCAATATAGATCTCTATATGAATGTGTATATCGTTTTTATTCACAGTTGGAAAGTTTAACGCAACCGGAACTGGCTTCTCGATTGACGATGAATTGCGTGAATTGTTACGTACAGCCACAAAAGATATGTCATTTGCCTATCACGATTATAGACGTTTTCGATGAGTATGCGTTATCGAATTCGGTGAGAGAGGAAGTGTACAAGTGTTATCCAAATGCAAAGTTGGCACATTTGAAAAGCGGCGGAAATTTTCCATATTTAAGTCGAGCGGCAGAGGTAAACTTACATTTACAGGTACGCGCGGCTTATTGTTATTTATGCGATCGATTATATTCATGTTATTAAGTGAAAATGTATTTACAGATTCATTTGAGGCAGTTCGACGGTACCGAATACGCTGCTTCTGAAAGGAAGAAGTTATAGTGCCGCTAACACGGGACATACGAAACGATTTACAGTCGTCATATCGATATGCATTTCACATATACGTGATTTTCCATTTATTTTCCAAACATCGACCAGTCTGATTTACACGTTATCAATAACGCATACGTACTGAAACGTACGATCACAGTAATAATAATCTTGGAACATTTGTCAAATATATTCACCATATCAAGTATGCCTAAGAATTCTATACATATAGATATTAATATCGTACAACGTTTATTCTATTTTTATCGTAACGTTTGGGAATGTTCCTCGTAATATTTTCTTAGGCAAATATTTATTGACCGTAAAGCCTCTTTGTTTCGAAGATGACTTCGAGATACTCGAATACATTCTATATCGTTGTCTATCAAACGATAGCACACAGGATATAGACGTTTTTACGAAGACAAGTAAACAAAAGTGTTTGTTATACCTAGATAATACGAATATACTCAGTTGGATATACATGTATAAGCTAGTGTAAAGTAGTTAAGAAAAGAGGAAGAGACAGACTTTGAAAATATAAATTAAGATTTATATCACGATTAAGTAAACATCGATATAGTCAGTTATCGCATCTTGTATAAGCTTATTCGAAATAAATATAATTTTGTAAAAAAAAAATGAGAAGCAACCGAGAAAGATACAAACTTGGTATATTTCATTCGATAAAATACCAGCTCGATCAAGGTAGTTCTCGTTGTCTGTGCCGCTTGCCGGTGAACGAACTCTCAGACTGTGTAAAGCTTGCTAGACCACCTAACTGAGAAACCTTACAAGAACTCGTCCAGAATCGATTTCTCTGCACGCGTTCTCATTCGCGTTTCTCTCGCGAGATCGGATTACACAGCCTTTCCTGTCTACTTACGGGACATTTTTACACTCCCCTATGTATACTACGCACACATTAATCGCGACTATGCACCGAATCGCGGATCTACGTCGTCCGACTCGCAACACCTCAGCTGGCCTGGTTGTACTTTTTAATGAAACTTAACGCACCGACGTCCACCCTTCCTTTTGTGTGTATATATATATAGCTGCCCGATAAAGGGTTTCAAATTATAATTAGGTATTTTATCTATGTTGGAACAAACCACATAGAATAGCTCTTTATTTAGAACTGTGTCAATGATCTTTTATAACTTTTCAATTACCCGTGCTAGTTTAATATTTTATGTATAATATTTCTAGTCTATCTTGAAGTCCCTCTAATTCAAATTATTGGCCACCGAACCATAATTCTTTTAATTACGCGTGTATTCTCCGATACATGCAGTAACATTCATAAGTTATGGAAACTTAGTACAATTAAAATGTTAATGAATAGTATACTTATAATAGATGTAAAATTGTTAGATTTATAACAAAAACGACTCTCGTCAAATTTCCATCTCATAGAACTTATGTAATATGATGAGTAATTTTGTTCAAAAAATCGGAACGTATCGAATAGGGATGTAGGACGTTAAGATTTGTCTGTCGGAAGGCAAACGCGAACAAGTATCGTTAACGTTATGGGTCTTTTAATTATACAATTGTATCGATACTCGTCGATGTGTTACGAGGAAAATTAAATTGCGCTATATTTTGGAGATTTTATTAATAACACCTATGTTTAAAATTACTCAAAAGTATCCCGCGCGGATAAAAATTATTCATCTATTATTTAAGTATCATAATATATTTATAATGCTTCGTGCCTCGCCAATGGATTTTCATTTATAATCTCGAGAGATTTTTTTCGCTCGATAAGATAATAGCTATCGGAAGACGGTAACGCGTTATTATAATCGTGTCGTCGATTAAACGATAATCTTCAGGCCGTGAAGCGGGAAACGGCGCACGTTTGAAAGTTCAGTCGCTCAGGTAGTCACGTCGTGGATAGTCGCGTGTTTCGCTCACGGCCGCGGATGGAATGCGTGTTTAAATGAACCGGCTCGTCAGCGCACGTACCGAAGATTAGCCCGTTCCGCTTCGTAGTTGCAACGACGAAGCACGTACGTTTCTTCCTCCAAACATAATTCTCCGTGTAAATCTGTCGATCCGTGATCCTTTTAAGAATTCTTTCGAATTCCACACTCGCGAGTTAAAGTGCGTAGTGTTCGCTGACAGTTTGATCGCACGTTCAACGCGTTCTAAACGATCGATACGCGACAGGAAAAACGGAAGAGGCAAAATAATCGCGAAAAACAAATACGATCTCATCCGGTAGCAACGTAGCTGCCGAGGAATTCGATACGGTGACATGTAATCGTGAAACGTTTTGTGGACATTTTCGCTACGATTCGTCAACGATTTCATGCTCCTCGACGGAGATATCCGTGTTTCTTGCGGCCGATCGACCGACTAACAAGCTTTGCACGCGTGTTTCTTCGAAGTGTATAGCCTTAAGCGGAAATTGTGACCACGAATTGACTCGCGGGTGAAAGGAAGGCCGATCGAAACCACTTCCTTAAAAATATTGGATCTCCGTGAAAATAAGTTCTTTCGCGGCTTTTGCTTTTGTCGTTAACGACAGACTCTGCTTACACAGCGTTCGGATATTGCTGAGTTTCGATATTCACGCGCGTCTTGTGGCTTCCGGCATCGTCGCATTAAATAGATCAACGCTTGAATGGAAGTAGCAACAAGCAGATGTAAGTTTCAATTCGAAGATGGAAGTTTCTGTTGAAGGACGTTAACGTCGTAATAGTTATGTTCTTATAGTTTGAACGTTAGATAACGAAACAAGACTTTTGAATTACAAACACAGACGCGTGTGGATAAGAATAATTGCAATTGTAAATACGAAGTTGTATCGTGATATGTATTTATAACTAATTGGAAGTCATTAAATACGTCCCTTTTTAATTCGATGCTCGCAAGATGATTGTACGACACAATTATTACGTTCTCATGGCATAAGTATAATCAAATTATCTCATTTCATCACCGCAGAAAGATGTAGGTAATCGTAGACAGCGTGTAACTTACACCGTTGAGTCATATATTGTATTAATATTTGATCCTATCGCCTTCCATTCTTTTTTACAGTTGTAATCAATTACCATCATATACATTTGGGGCATCGAGAATGAAAATCAACTAAGCTACATCGTTTCTGAATGTGAATTCATAGGATTAATTCAGTCCGTTAAGTTGTATTAGTTATACAAAAGTGGTGGAATTTATCCTTTTTTTCGAATCAGACCCAGACAACATAAGGAAAGAAGTAATTGTATTGAATATTCTGCGCTCATATCTATTTTATATAACGAACTGCTCAGTTTCTTGAGCGTATGTATATACGATCCTCGTGAAAAAGATAGCTCAGGTGTGCTATCTTTAATTTCTCAATAACGCGTGTAAAGTTTTTCGTCTGTAACGTATAATATCAAAACATTACGAGTTCGGAATATGCGGTTCGTTGAAAATAATTAAAAATATTATGAGGTTTAGCGTGTAACAAAAAAAATTGTTTTATTTTAAAAACGAAATAATAGCACACTCTGTTAATGTGTTTAGAAATTGCTAGGTAGTTCATGATCTATCAACGAGTAAAGATTACAGTACAATATTATATAAATTTGTAAGTATGGGACGCGGAAAAAAATTAAACGACTCTGAAAAAAAGGAAATTCTTGGACTAAAACAGCGACAGTTATCAGTAGCAAAAATATCGAAAGTAATAAGAAGGAATCGTAAAGTAATACACAATTTCTTAAAAACTGTTGAAGATTATGGCAAAAAGAAAAGTACTGGTCGACCGTCATTGTTATCCGATCGTGATAAGACTAATTATGCGTGTAGTTTCCAACTCGTAGTTAATGCAAACAACTAACGAAGCAAATAATAGAGAAATGTAATGTTAGTGCCAGTGTTTCGAGTTCTACTATCCTGCAAAAATATTAAGAGGACAAAATTGAGAAAGAGATCTTCGTTAACGAGGAAACACAAAGTAGAACGTTTGCGCTTTGCAAAAGAAAGAGTGCATTGGAAAAAGAAATGAAGAAGAGTACTATTTTCAGACGAAAAATGATTCAAATTGGATGGTCCTGATGGGTTCCAATATTATTTTCATCGCCTAAGAAAAGAGACAATTTCGGCAATTCGACGACAAATGGGACGAGGCAGCGCGATGGTTTGGGCCGGCATCTTTTATTTTGGCAAGTATCAAGTTCATCAATGGGAGAATGAATAGTGTCCGATACATAAATTTAATCAAAGAACAAATAAATAATCATGCAGAACGCATTTGTGGACCTGATTACATCTTTCAACGAGAAAATGCATCTGTACATACATCAACATTGGCCCAACTGTATTTTGATGAAAATAATATCTATTTTGCCGTGGCCTACACGCTCCCCGGATCTTAATATCATTGAAAATTGCTGGGCAGAACTTGTACACGGCGTATACGCGAATGGAAAACAGTATCAACACGTACAAAAATTAAAAATGCGATTGTACGTGAATGGGATACGTCAAGTCAAAATTATCAAGTAATAGAAAATGAAGGGGGATGTACCCGTTATTAAATAAGTATTTGATAAGTAATTATTGTTAGTTACAATTTATATTGATTGTTATTTTCTTATTGTACATGTGCTATCATTTCGTTCTTAAAATAAAACAATTTTTTTGTTACTAAACCTCTCGTAATATTTTTAATTATTTTCAACGAACCGCATATTCCGAGCTCATAATGTTTTGTTACACGTGTCATTGAGAAATTAAAGATAGCGCACCTGAGCTATCTTTTTGGCGAGGAGTGCACATAAAGATTCAATTCGGGTATTTCATATTTCGAATGAAACGTTCAAACGAACATGATCTAATTTGCAGAGGGACACGTACGAAAAATGGAGAGTCCTTTGTGTGATTTCAACGAATTCACTTGAAGCGCGAACACACTGAAATTTTCTTTGTCTTTGGAATCGTGTCAAGCTCGTCGATCGAATTTTTACGAAAATGGAAAACATGGAGGAGCGGTTCCCGTTGTTGGAGAGGAAACTAAGTACCTCGACGAAAATCGCTTATGCTTTGGGACACATTTTCAACGACCTTACTGCCGCCATGTGGTTCTCCTACACCCTTATCTATTTTCAAAGGGTGGCCCTGCTGGAACCGATAGTTGCTGGTGCTCTCTTACTTCTAGGTAAACGATTGTTAAATTTTTAATTCAGAAAAACCATACGAACATGATGTTAAAAAAGTTAAAGAGTTCATGACAGAAACACCTCTCTAGTAAGTATCTCTAACGCTTGTTTCACAAGTTTCAAGTTTTGTCGGCAAAATCCGAAAAGATTTTGAAGAAGAGTCAGCGAGAAAAGTTATATCGACGAATTTGAGAAGCCAAAACCGAAAATTGAAATCTAAAAGGTTTTATGGGAATGATCTTTCCTCGAACGTTACAGCAGATTTTCTTTATTTTTAAGGCCAAATCGTGGATGCCTTCATGACTCCGATCTTCGGAATACTCGTCGATCAGTACCTAAAGAAGAAGATTTGGCACATAGTCGGCTCGGTGATGGTCACGCTGACGTTTCCAGTGATCTTTGGTGGCTTTAGTAAACCGTCAAACACAAATATCATGCTCGTCTACGTGTTGAGCATCGCTATATTTCAAACTGGCTGGGCGGCCGTACAGATATCGCACTTGTCCATGATCCCAACGTTAACGAATTCATTGCTGGCACGAGCAGATTTAACCGCAATAAGGTAACTTTAACGTCGTCCTATGCAATCTTTTCTCGTTATTTATAGAGACTGTGAACGTTATGGGGTACAGGTATTCCGCTCAAGTTGGAGCAGCCGTTGCGGTGTTCGTCGTTACGTGGATTGTTCTACCCACGAACGAAGAAGCGATGGTGCGATTGGCTGAACAGGATAGTTATAAATTTAGAGTGAGTAGTTCGAATTAAACTTATCGAAAACTGTCTAAATTACGCGTATCTCGTTGACAGGAATATATTGGACGAAAATATACGTTCCTTGTTATCGTCGTACGCTCTTAATCGTGCTTCGAGCAAAAAATTTCTAACGGAGAGGGCAGGGCTTAAATCTTTCTCCGTCATTTGTGTAACTTTCGAACGAATAGTTTCTATCGTTAGGCAATTTCTTAAGTTCGAGAAAAGTAGGAAAGAATCCTTACTCGCGCGTGTGATATCTGACCTTAATTTTACCGAATGTTTATATGTACAACGTGGTATGATAATTATAAATATAAATGGAATCTGCCGGTACAGGAAATAATTTGATCGAGATACGAAAGTATTAACGAATATTTTCCTTTCCAGAATATCGTGTTGATTTTAACATTTATCGGTCTAGTGGCTACTACGCTCTTCCACGTATTTCTAAAAGGGAACCTCTTAGAGAATTCCTATTTGCATAAAGGAAATGTAGAAGAAGCTAGAAGATTATTCGATAATTCGCAAAACGATCGAAACTCCTGGGTCGGTACGTCGATTTTGTTAAGAGTGGCTATGTTGTACGTAGCCAGTAGACTCTTCATTACGTTGGCCACTGTGTATTTACCATTATACATAGAGGAAACCGATGTTAATGGAAAACAGGCACTAGCTACCGTTCCCTTGGTCTCCTACGTATCTTCCTTTATCGCTGCTTTGTCATTAAAATATATTAATAAATCATGCGGGACAAAGGTGTGTATATTACGCTAAAATGCACTTACTATTGCTACTATAGAATAATTAAGCAGGAAGTACCATTGTAAAGAGAATATTTTACTGTTATTCAGGTATGTTATTTATTGGGCACTTTAATTGGAATACTTTCTGCAGTAATTACGGAATATGGAGGAAGTTCAGCGGCAGTTATATACACCGTCGCAATTCTAATTGGGAGTGGAAGCTCGATTACAATGGTTACGGCCTTAAGTGTGACTGCGGAGATAATTGGCCCACGAACGGAACGAAGCGCTATCGTCTATTCGATCGTGACTTTCCTTGATAAAGTGGTTACAGGATTGGTTGTCATTTTTATTGAGAGATGGTGAGAGAATTGATATTTTTCCGACTGATTTTTTCCAAGTATCGGAATTAAGCATCGCAATCGTGTATCAAAAACATAAAACTATTTTATCGCACTGCTTTCAGGAGGTGCACGGAACCGGGGCTTTGTCCAAATTACAACAGAGACACCTTGGCACTTGTTTGCGTCCTCTCCATGTCCTTGGGGCTCGTCACGCTATTTTCTGTTTCACGATGTTTAACTTAAAGATATTGATAAGAATTTCATGAGACAGCAAAGATCGTTTCTACTCCTGTGATCCTCATAAGTCTCATCTTATAACCAAAAGTCATTTCATTTTCATGTTTGCCTACTTTCACGCAAAGAAACGTACTGCCAATGAAATTTTTGCGATAAAGCTGTATAACACCTTATTAAAAAAAAAAAAAAAAAAAAAAAAAAAAAAATAAAAATAAAAAGAAGAAAGAAGACCTTATACGCAATGCGAATCTGAAATCGACTTGAATTTTCCCGCTTATTATTTTACTCGTGCGATAACGTACACATATGGAGTCGTCTTTATCGATGCAGCTGCTATTTCTATAGATTCTCGTACAGATGTCGTCGCAGGGGTGCGGCATGCCCTTGGAAATTTCCAACAAAACGGACCGGCGTGGTGGCAACGCGAGGGTACGATGACCTGCTTGATTTACGCGTTACGTGGCGAATCGTGGTTGCGTTATAGAACGTAAGGCGAGATCCGTTGAATTCTGTTTGGCCGTTATGCCTCGTCGGAGCATATAGCACGGTTATGGTATGGACCCAACGATAGAGTTCGAGCAAGGTTCGGGAAAAGGGAGGGGGACAGAGACGAACGAGCGAGCTAATCTCAGGAAGAGAGACGGAGAGGTCGAGGAAAACGAGAACGAACGAAAGTTGGAGCGAGAGGGAGATAGCGTGCGCGCGAGTTGTCTCTCTGTAGAAAGAACGAGAGAGATAGAAAACGAAAGAGTGACCGAGAGAGGAAGGTAGAGCGAGAGAGGGAGGTTCGCAGTGGAACAGCGGCGCCTTGGTGGACCACGAGGCAACGACAAACGGCGCATACATCGCCTCGTGCGAACATGGCCCGGAAGGTGCGCGCGAGGCTACTGCGCAGAGTCTTGTTTTGCTCGGCGGGACGAGGGGAATACGGAGGCGGACGCGCGTTCACGGGGCATGGCGTGGTGCGCGTTCTAGTAAACAACTTGTGTGCGACTCATGCGGGGAATCTGCGTCCCGAGTAATCGTGATTTTTCTGGTGAACAAACGCGATACACCGGCTCAGAATGAATAGCACCGCACGCGGATAGATCGTTCGCCGTGTGTCTCGCGAAACACGGTCGCGTACGTGGTATTTTAGTGCGGTTTAACCAAGTTCGTCGGTCTCTCTGAGAACTCGACCACGGACAACCTCGTGTGTTCCTCTCTCTCTGTGCGTATGTGTTTACGTGTGTAGTGACTGATACGCGTGTTTACATAGAACAAGTGTTCCCGGTGTTGACCGATATCCAGTGTCATCGATCGACTTTCGATCAGTCTACCAAGTCGAAGACGTTTCTCGCCGGCGAGCATCCAGGATTTACCTTTGTTCCACGTTGACACGGTAAGTGAATTTCATGGCATTTCCTTTGATAAAACGCATGGCCACACGAGTCGTTGGATTTCGGTCGCGGCGTCGTCGTATTTATCCAACAACGCGGCCTACGTTGTATTTTGCGAGCAGCACGGAATCGGGCTAAACAGCGAATTCGGAAGTCGCGTGTTCCTTATCGTCTACCGCCAATGCCTTTTGTGTTCAATGGAAGCTCGGTATTCGAGTCCTCGTTTCACCAGGACTCTTTCCTCCTGCACGAATGCGCGCCATATACACAGGACAGTCGAATCGAGCATTCACTTTGAACGCTGCTTTCGATTCTCATTGATCGTCTGTTTAGTAGTCGCTGTCAGTGGTCTGGTCACTCTAGTCGGTTGGACTCGCGGCGCGCGTTCCACCGTTTCTCCTGTCTAACGCGGTAAATAAACGAACGCGTAAACGAAAGCATCGGAGGCGTAGCGAACGGACGCTGGTAAACGCTTACGAATAAAGATGTAAAGGAAGTGCGCGATCGTTTACCTCGGATGTTGCATGACATACCATCGATTATAGATATATCGTTCGTCTGTCGAGTTTCCTCTAAGGCTGGATAAAGATCGATTCGGCCAAGCGCGGTGAACGAATCGGATGGTTTCGCGTTCGAGTGTGTCCAAACGATATCAATGGTCTGTGTGATACTGGCGTCGACAAATGTGAAAATCGTGCGCATATGTACTTGCAGCGTGTTGTCTTCGTGGGGTGAGTAGGGGAATCAGGGTGTAAAAATGGCTCGGCGAGAGGAACAGGGGGAGAATAAGATAGACAGAGAGAAACAGAAGAAATGGAGTCTAGCCAAGGGAGCGAGAAGGAAGGAAATAAAACAGTGGCGCACGAGAGTTGGTCGGAGAGATCGGCAGCGGTGTGAAACACGCGATCGGAGCCGATGTTGATCGCCCTCCTGGCTAGTTCCTCTGTAAAAGGTCCTCGGAACGTCAATAGGCAGAGTAGCGCGGCTATATCGCGTTCTACGTTATTTCTCTCTTTAGTCACTGACCTCGCGACTGCTCGGCCAACCTCGTTTCGTCGCCACTCTCGCCTCCTTGTTTACCGCTCTCGACCGATTCCAACTCGACCTCCACTCGGAAGCTTCCTCTCAGCTTCTGCCCGTTTCTCCTTCTGCCTACTGTCTCGCTAAAAAAAATTCAACTGTTTGCACCAATAAGAAGCCAAGTCTAATATTTCAGCCGTTCAGAAGGAATCATCGATCAACATCATAATTCGAAAAATATTTATGTTTGCGAATAACCGAAGAAACGGAACCTAAACGAACATTTCTTTCATCTATCGAATATCGTAACGGATATTTTACTTTCGCTGTTTTATACATCTCTTATGTCGTATTACGTGGATTCCTTGTATTTTTGTATCTTTGATTTTGCCGTAAGCGAGTCAATATCCACGCTAGAGGAATTATTATTGAAATCAAGCTTGCACGGGAAAAGATGACGACAAATTCATATTTGATAATTTTTTGATTTTAATGTCGGCTAGATATTGAAAGGAAAGATACAGCTTCTATGTTTAGACGCGCAAACGTTTCTTACTACGAATACTCGTTAACTATAAATTATAGCACGTTAGAGGAAGTTATTCGATTTGAGCGTGCTTTCGTTGCTTCTCCTTTATCGGAACAGCTTCTGCGCTTGATCTTTTTCAAGGATTCTTCTTAAACTTTGTTTTCTCCTCACCATTTCACGTATCTGTACGTATCTATGACAAGTTTAACAGGGACAACATGTTTATTTGAAAATTGAGATTAGACGAGCGAGTCAGTTTAGTAGTTTGTCGAATAAATAAATAAGTCCAATATCAAATAGGTATGAAAATGATGCGAATTTCCGAACCTATTCCCTGTTTTCGTTACTTGTTTACACGCTCGTTGAACTGATTTAAATTCACTGCGACAAAATGCAGCTTCTACGAGCTCGAATGGTAAACGAAACGACGAGCGTGTCTGACGGTCGAGGACATCCACAGAGACGATGATGTTGTTGTCGCCGTAGATTTGGATGAACGTTTGAAACGTTCTAAATCCTAATACAAGATCAGTCGCCGAGAGAAGATTATATTTGAAATGGTGGATTATTTGTATAAAGCTAAGTAGAATAACCGTGTCCTATCATAAATCGTTCTTCGCTTCTTCCAGGGAAACAATTTATGTAGTTACAAAGACTCGATTCTCGGAGTGTTTCGAGATTGGCTCGGCGACAAAGAGCAACGAGTTCTTTTACGCACGACCGACAACACCCTGAAAAAGCAACGAAGATCGAGACAACTTCGTTCGAAGACGACAAAGATGACGATGTTTACATCTGGGCGGCCTTGGTTGTACCGGGTTATTGTAATCGAATATACAGGCTTCTCGATGCTCTGATACATACTTACTTACTTACACACCATGGCGCGAGAAAATATTCCTTCTGTGAAACGATTTATGCGTTACTTAGTTCCCAGAATCATTCGTTCTCTGACATTTCAAAAAAGGATATGGATTTCTCGAAAATCTTTCTTTTTCTTCTCTCTCTCTCTCTCTCTCTCTCTCGATTTCAATGACTGCTATCGAATTAATATTAGCCGATAATATATTACCAAATTAATATTATATAATGGAAGGAATTTCCTACGTTTCTAAGCAGAAGTTACCTACATTTTTGCAAAAATTATGATTGTCAAGTTGCCAATGTAGAATACGTTTCACTGTTTACTAAAACCGGACGTATCAATCGCAGAAATATATACTGCTAGTATAACGAATCAAATAGTTTAAGTGCTCGATATTACAATGACTTTCAAAATTGTTGCAGCACCCTTTTAAATTGAATAATTTGTTTAAAATTGGACTTCTTTGACAAGCTAGTAGGATTCTACTACTACTGTATGATATATATATATATATAAAAAGAAAAATGTTTTGAAATTGGTCGGAATCGCGAAGAAAGAATTAAAGGTCAGATTTTTTAACTTTTTTAATCTACGCTTGTAACGAAAATATAAACAGCACATTTTCAACGTTTATATCAGTTATATGTATATATGCTGGAAATTTCACTGAGATCGGCGGATGCGGAAACAAGCGATAGCCATCGAAAGATGTAGATTTTAGACCGAAGGTTGTGAAAAGTGTGTTTTATGCCATTTTTTTACCGTTCGTAGCTCGTACTAAGGTTAATGGATTTCGATGAAATTTTTACCACGTACATACATAACCGATATAAATCTTCGAACTGTATTGTTTAAATTTTCCCTACAAATTTTCCTTATAAAAAGCTGAGAAAAGCGATCGTTATTTTTCCCGCCAATCCGATCAATCGCAATGTCTTTTAAAATTTGCTTTACACGTCATCTAGTGAATTAATCATCGACCGTCTCAATAAAAGTTTCTCGAAAGATCCAAAGTCGTTTGGTTCAATTTTAAAATGTCAGTTCCAAAAGTCACTGTAATAAAATTAATTCCTTCAATTCCTTCGCTTGTCTGTATCTGTAGCGTCGATCGATCACTTCGATCAATTTTAATATTTCTTACTTCGTTTCGTGCATGGTATGAACCATTTTGCAAAACACATTCAGATACTCTGCAGACTTCTTGGTGTTCCCTATACGAATAATTCGTATTCATAAAATATATTCGTTTGTACATCGCGATCAAATTTATACACTGTCGCTATCAGATCGATCAAAGTATATGTAAGAAGTTGTTCGTAATCGAATTTGGTAAATTACAAGCGAATTAGTTAGCTCGAAGCAAATATGCTATCGAATCGAGCGAATTTCATCTTTCTTACCCTCGGAAGAAGGAAATTTTCGCTCTTTTCACAGTAACAAAATAAACCGTGCTCGGCAAGCAGAATTTTTATTGTCGTTAGTGGCGTGTACGTACGTGGCTCAATCGGTTGCGTAACAACGTATTCGCGTACGCGTCGCAAACAAAATTTTTATTGCGTTCGTCGCTACCACCTCGCTTTTAACATTCTGCGTCGCAGTGCCGACTGTGACTCTATTTTCTCGGGCTTGCGTAAGAAAACGTAAACTCAAGCGCGGCAACGCTCGATCCGCTGTCGTAAATAACGATCCTCCAATGTTTCTGGCCGCTTCGACACCGCAAAAGCCGTTGACGTCACGATGTGACCGTCAACGACGCTTTATTCGCGTCGCGACGTCCCTCTATTCGGTAAAAATCGGATTTCCAACCTATAGGTCCAGTGAGACCCGTGAAGTCTTACCCGTGTACGAACGTATTATGTCAGTGTATGTGTAAAATGTCGTTTGTTCGAAGTTTCAATTTATTAATTATCAATTATCACGATCGCGTTAAAAGCAAGAAAAAAAATTGCTATAAATCATGTCATGTCGAGCGTTAAGGAGATTGCGTTTACGCAAGTGTCATAAAGTAAGGATTTGTGATTTGTCTTAAATTATTAACGTAATGTACAACGTGCATTGATTGTTTCTACTTTACTAGATTATATCTGCTTTAATAGTTTGTTTTATTCATCGATCTTTGTAAATTCAAACTACTTTTTTCTTTATCTGTCGAGAATGTCTAAATAAACATATACGTAAATTAACTGTCTCTCTGTTGACATGCTCGCATTAACTGATTTATATTAATAACGAATGCGAGGAAAGAAGGTAAGATTAAAAATTATACAGTGGATACACAACGTGTAGTATAAATCATCGCATAATGGTGTATATTACCGTGATCCTGGTACAACATAGAACGTCGTCTTAACGCGTAGACACAAAATCATAAATATTAGAATCGTCCATAATTACTTTTTGTAGGAGAACGAAAAAAAGCCTCTAGCATTTTTCATTTCTGTTCAATAAATTAACTTTTTTTTTTCTTTTTGTACAAAATATCCATCACTCTAACTGTAATTACAGAATTAATTAATTAAAATACGAAGTTCGTTTGATTACAAGCCATGACATAGATCGTTTAATATCAATTAATATGAAATTGATATGAATATTCCACCATGCTGTAATACATACTAGTTTCTGATTACATAAATGCGTTTTAATTAAAAAGTCGACCAATTTCACAAAGATCATTTTCGTTGCCAACTCTTTAATTATATTTCGAAATACGTACCTATCTTTACTTCGTTAAAATTTGGTTTTTATTATATCAACAGATACGGGTCACAGGTTATTTAAACATCGTGTAAAAGGAGATCACGTTAGAAAAAAAAAGAAAAGGAAAGAAAAATTGGGGAACACTGCGCTAGAATCTGTCGGACGTGCCCAGTCTATCTTTTTCGTAACAATCTCAACTGACGTTTCCGCTCTCGAGGATCACTGTCAACGCGCAATTATCCGTATTCTTATCGCGAACACGCGCCTTCCCTACAGTCTAGCTTTGTCACTATTTTACACGTGCTGCTCGCGTACCAACGCCACAGTTGCGTGCCAGTGAATCTTTATGAATAGTAGTTGGTCATTCAATTGCAGACCCAGAAAAACTGGCGAATACTATAAAGTTTACTCTACTAAAGAATTTTAAACAGTCGGCCTATGAGTCCACGTGTCTTTAGTCGGTGTGAGTGTTCTATGCACGAAGGTCGTGTTATAGCAATCGCAAACATTATCGCACAAGTATTCGATTTCGAGGATAGTTGCTTGGTGCGCGTTTTAATCCCACGGGAGCAGCTGATGACAGCAATTCCTGGCTTTCATACAACTTTGTATATATCGTAGTATTTAAATCGTTTTGTTATTTCCAAGTTCGCGCTATTTTTTGAAAGACGATCGGTCAGATGTTGCCTCGTTCGCTAAAAAGAGATCGGTAGACTGCGGATGTTTGTGCAAGTTCATGTTTTTATCAACACGGTTAAAAAGATAAAAACCTAGAGATGTGTTCTATCATTTGAATCCTATATATTTTCGGTCGTATACATTTCTCGTAAAATTAATAAACAAACATTTGCAGTTTACACATCGTCGGCGATACATCGTAAAAATAATTATCTATAATAAGATTTGTTTAAACCGAAATTGATATCACTCGAAAGCATCGTATGGTAGACATTTTAAATATTACGTTTGAACTAAAGACGAACGACGTGTACGATGTCGATTCGAATAATATAACTATGTAATAAACGAAGATCGCATAAAATCCTCGTAACCTAGTGTCGAGCATACTTTGACCAAGTTCTTCAACGATTTCCTTCTTCGGCTTGCATTTTAAAAGATTATCATTGAAAAATCCAGACACAGTCTCTGACTTCCGCCGTTACGTCCGGCATCACCTTCGACGGTGTGAATTGATCGGCACTAATTAACTCAATGGCGTGTTGGCTGAGAACAACCAGCTGCCCCCCACCCTGTTGTCCCCATTACCGTGTGTACAAGGGGCGTTAATTAGCGCCACGTTGAATACGTGAACCGAGTATCAGTTCGTACGATTGTTTCTCCCCTTGCGGAGGGTCGTCCCAGGAGTTTTCACTCGATACGCCATAAGGCGTCCTTCGATCCCCTTCGTTTACTAGATCGCAGTTCGGGGCATGGCAATCGAGAAAGTCGAACCAAACCACGTACGTTCGTACGTTTATTCTATCGTCGTATATACTTTTTGCAAAATGAAACGTTGATTTTAATTCCTATTTAAAAGTACTAAAATACTGAACAGAAAGTGGGGTAATCTTTAGAAGCGATTAGGAAGTTATCGGAACTTTCAAGAATTACAGGTTTCGATGGAAATCTTTCGTACGTGAAGATAGACCGAGATTATAGAAAAATAATTATTGGTACACGATATACATATCTATTTATCTATTTGTGCATTATTTTAATTATCCATCACTGCTATCTTGATATTCCCTCTCTACGTACATAGATATTCTGGTTAATCCTGGATATGAAAGTAACGTTTGAAGCTAATAGTCGGTCGCTATAGCACGAAAATAGATAAATATCGATATCGATACGCATGATTTCTCGTTTCGAAATTCTACGTTAAACGATCTCTGAAAACATTCGAATTTTATCGTTTCGCGAAACTACAACAATCGAGATATAAGAATCCGAGAATCATAGCGGGTTTGATTCATCGTGTTTCTTATATAACTCTTGCAAAAGGTTTCTTCAAATTTCTGTATCGTTAATCTAGGAGAATACAAAATCGCAATCAGTCGATCGTTTCCTGGATAATTTAATCCAATTAGCACTGTACGAAACCAGGAAGTGTCTCGACATTTATGAAAGAGGGTATATTAGAAGACTCTCAGCTGGTGGTCACGTATCGATGAAAACTGTAGGGATTCTGAATTCGAGACGCGTGATACGTACGGTCGTCGAAGAAGGGAGGGTCGCGACTAACAAAGGGTGGGTGGGAGGATAATGAGGAGAGAGGAGACGGAGGGTAAGAGCTAACAAACTGGTAAGGAAGAAAAAGAAGACAAAGAGAAGATGATGAAGAAGACGGAGAAGAAAGGCGAAGAAAGGAGGAGGGAATGGGTGCCCTTCCATGAATGCCGTTGCTCGACCACGTTAAGTATGCAAACTGTGACTATGTAAAGACGGTGCGCGGGAGCGTGAACCCGACGACGGTGGTGCTGGTTCCACCTTCCACGAACCACATTTCATTCGACCGTGCGTATAGTCTGCGCGCGATGGGAACACATCGCATTCCACGCGTGTATTCGCGTTGTCCCAAAAGCGTTCACACGGCCAGACACACAAGGGCACCCACGTTCTTCTCTCGCTCGTATACAACGTACAGCGCCGTACATACTTGACACCGCCTTTTCCTCGTTCGACACCTTTTCTTTTTTCACTTGTCGCGACTTCACGGCGTTAACGCGCCTATACTCTTTGCGATTCTTCGCATATGCACAATGAGACGCTACAACGGAAGTATCGTCGTTGTTACATATCGAGGAAGCTTTTTCCCTGAATTTCAGCGGTAAAAACGTTGGAATAGCTTGGGTTAATCGGCCCATATCTCGTTGCCCTAAAAACCCGTCTCGACCTATTTCCCCCGTTCCATCGAGCGTATACGTTATAGCGTTCAACGTTCGTTCCCCGTTCGACGGGTGTTCGCTAGCTATTCCGCGACCAAACGTTCTGCCGGCGTGAATGGATAATTATTCGATCGAGCGAAGATCACTGTGAAACTAATCGAGCGCGAAACCGAGGCTATCGGGTTGCAGTATCATCAGAGAGGAAAAGAGAGACGAATATAAAGGTGGGTAAAGATAGAGACGGAGACTACCTAAAACTACGTCGTCCCGACGACGTAGCAGCCATACTTACCTTTCTCCCGTGACGTTTCATCGACGTCGTCTGTTCTCTGTTTACGCGCGAACAGGGCCTCCACGGGTTACGCTACTTGCACACAGGCTCGTCTCTTCAGCCTTGGCACATATAACCGACCGCCGACCGTGTTGGCGCGCGCGTGTACACGACCTATTGCCGTGTTCGTATTTGCACGTGTGTGTACCGATACGTAGGTGTACGCGTGTGCGTACGTATATGTGAAAAAACATAGGAGGGGAAGCCGAAGGGCGACGAATCGAGACAAATTCGGGCGAAGGGCATCGTCCGCGTGCGGAGTCCCGCGGCGTGGCGCGTCTTTTTTTCTTACCCCTTCCAGGTCCGGTCCGCCACCTTCCGTCCGTATACCCCGTAAATTACGCAACGCGCAGAAGCTGCAGTTTGATTATTCGTCGCGGAATCGGCGCGCGGAATGTAGGCCGGCCGTTCTCTCCCAGCGCGCGTATACCGTACACTGGCCATGGATTTTCGAGGAAATTATCGCCTGGGCCAGTGCACACGGTTAGAACTCTCGACCGAAACTCTCGAGTCTGGAAATTGCAAAACAGCAAGCGGATCTCCAGGGTCGGAGAAATCCGAATTCCACGAACGATCGTGAGCTAAGAGGAAAAAGCCTTGGACGCGACACGGATACACCGAAGCGAGAGATAAGTTTCTTTTTCCTCGTTGGAAGTGGATCGAAGTCGATCGAACGTTCGCTTGGTTCGGACTCGATGAAACGGACCGAAAGCGAGAGTGTCGTCGTCGAAGGCACGCTTTAGCCGTATATATACGTAGTAGCATGCATCTGTCGTCTATTATTGCGCAGCAAAGTGCGCTCGAGTTAACGCGAGTCCACTCGATTTGGCCGAGGCGATGATCGTACGCCTTCTAGGCGGGGTGAGATAGAAAAAGAAAGATATAGCACGAGCGACGCGTGCTAGTCGCGCTTACATATGTACGCGGTGACGATGCGTACGACGTACAAACCCGTTCATAAATTAGGACGCTCACAGAAAATGAGGTTATTCTCATCGCTGTCGAACGATTAGAAAACTATCCAAGCATTATTATACGGTCGCTTTTACATAATTCAACGAGTATTAATTATTGAAATTTTACGATTCACAAGCTGCAAATTATTAGCGTCGGTAATAATTAACTTTACGTAACATTAACGAGTTTAGTAACAAGGCAAATGGAATTTTAAAAGTATACATATTTTACAAGTTACAAATCGGATATTTATCTTATTTCATTTAAAATACACACACACACACGCGCGCGCACAAAAGGGAAGTCCATAATCTACATACATTTGTAGCTTGTTAATTCACCGATGATATTAACTGGTAAGTTACGACCGTAACTAAGGAAATACTATAATCTCTACATCGCTGTAATTCTTTTAAATAATATTAACAAATTTCGCTTATTACGCAATGGGTATATAAGATCGCATCCTTGATGAATATGAAATTGTAATCGATTAACCAACAGGAGAATGTATATGGCATACAGCGTTACAGGACGTACCGAGCATCCGGCGTTTCTTCGCACGCTCGCTGCGTCGTGTTCTCGCGTTCGCAAACGGTAGACTCGTGTTGGTTCCACCCACGCCGCGCTTAGAGCCGTACGATAGAAATCTAGATCAGCCGTGGAAAACACCAGACGTTCCACATTTTCTCGAGGCACGCGTGTTTATCGTTCGTGCGATCGTCCAACGCCGGAACAAAACGCCACTTTTCTTCACCTTTTCTTCACTTTCCTTTTTTATACTTTACCCTTTCGTCCGATAACCACGAATCGCTGTCCATTCTTCGCGAAACAATTAACCTGTTCGCTCTGCTCGTAGTTATCGATTATCGATGCCTCGACGGCGTATGACGTTTCCTCCGTTATTAATATCGTCCGACGGAAAAGAGGATCGCTAGAGACAGAGAGGAACAGAGAAACGGGATGCTGCGACGAGCAAGGAAATCGGTAAGCACGAGAATGATGCTGCTCGATATATAATTTTACCGAGCAAACTCCGTATCGGCGTTTCCGAGACGAAACGGCACCGTTATTTCGCCTGTGATTATTTCTGTCGCGAATATGAACCAGAAGGGACCGCGGCATCTTCGGGGAATCGTCGATGCATCGAGACGCGCGAAATAGTTTGCGAAGTTTTAATATCCGTTGAAATACGTCGATACATCGCGAGAGTCGAGATGCAGTCCATCGAGGACAGGATCATTTTTGTGAATCCAATGGGGCGGGTGAGACAAGAAAGGAATCGCTCAATCACCAAGAGAGAATCATGGGAAATGTCAAAGTTATTCTTGTATTCATTGTTAGAAAAGTAGAGAAAAGTAATACAAGTGATGTTTTTCAAATTCGTCTTAGAATTCACCATTATTTGTATCGTCATCTTGTCTGATGAACGCATTTATGGAGTAAGTCATTGCTTGTTAAGAATTGGATGTTAATTTCATTTAATTTAATTCAATTCAATTTAATTGAATTTATTAATTAAACGGGAGGAAAACACTTTTAAAAGAAGATGATATACGATAGGAGAAAGACAGAGATATATGAATAAATACGCTGTATTAAAACCACGCTAAGTGCTCCGTCCTGGTTAGCCGAGACTTTTCGTAGCCTTTCTTTCCGAGGTTGCTGGTCGAGGTGGAAAAATGTTGATATTACTGCACAAAGCGTTGCCGAGTTGACACATAAAGGCAATAGTATTTATATGGCGAAATATAAATTAATCGTGTAGTTACCCAATTAAATGAAGTTCAATCACTTTAAAATTCCGTATGATTCACCCTGTATATTTGATATATATTTCTTATATAGTTATATATCCCCTTTTTATTTCTTTCTTTTTGTTTTTCCGTTTCGTATGTCAATCGATTATATCGAGAAGTTTATCTCGCAAATGAATAAATAAATATTTGACACATGTTGCATCGGTGAATAGCCAAGTTTAACTGAAATATCTCTTACAAGAATCATTTAAATTTCAAAAAACTGAATCGGATATAACAGTATCGAATTAAATGCAATTGCGAAACGTCGTTGGTCGCCAGTAGCAACTCTCTCCTCGTCACCCGGAGTAACGAGAACTGGAACGTTTCGGTATCGATCGCGGAGACGATCGCGAACGAACATAGCGATAATCGTTAGCCCGGCATCCGTTCCAGATCCCTGTTTGCAAAGATGTATGTAAAGGAAGGCTAAATGGCCGAGCAACGACACGTAAGTCGCATTCTTCTCTTCTAGCAAACGAGTTAGCCAGAAGCGCGAAGTTGATACTTGCTCTTGCTAGCTGGGACTTTGTAGCGTCACAGTAATCTGGGACGCCCGGAGCCTCGATTTGTCTCGTGTAACACCGACCCGCGATATGAAACATCACGACCCGTCAAGCTGCTCTCGAGAAGAATGTCGCGCGCTCCCGAGATAATTAACGCCCGCTCAAATGAAATCGATAAACAGCCAACTTACGCACAGTGGCTTTTATTAACACGTTGATTGTCACGATGATTATGGAGCACCGTCGTTACCGTTCAAATGAAATAAATGTCATCGACTAAACGATTTCGAAGAACGTAAAGCAACTAGTACTAGCAATATAAGATAAAAAATTCGCTCGTTCAACGGTGGACGAATTAGATATCATAGTGTGTTACATCGCAACATTCCAATGTAGGTATCGCGATCTCTAGTGCAAAAGAAAATTCGCTTGGCGGTCGACTCGTTAAGGACCAACGACGAATGAACCCGACGTTTCGCTTGTTGTTATTTCTATTAGTTAATTTGTATTTATTTCACTTTCTGATCGTCGAAGGAACTTTTTATGAACATACCTAGTAGAAAGCGAGGATAGTAGATAACAGGAGTGGAGCAATAATAAATAAAAGTCATTTAAATATCAGTTAGTTTCAAATGTCAACTCACAAATGAACGTTTGCCACCTAACGTTACTCAAGATGTTTCTACATTAAAGTCCCTAATTCTCAGACCGATAAGGTAATATCCAGGATGTATACGAGTATCCTAGCACTTTTTTTGTATCCAAAGTAAGTCTCTGTATAGATGGTGTATTCGAAATATTCGCAATTATCTAGGTTATTCATCGGCTCGCGATTATACAAGGGGAAACTCCCGGTCATCCGTCAGTTGCGAAATAAATCGAATCGATCCGTAGAATCGGAATACGGGATATCGGAAATACGTATCTCGTGGCATGGACGGAAATCGTAACACGGGGGATACGCAGGTTCTCTTACGCGGCTTCGAGGGGAACCCGAACGGAGGACACGAGGAGAAACAACGCGACGTAATAAGCGTTCGTGGTTTGCTCTGCTATGGTCATGGGGAACGGACTCCCAGAGAGGATCGCGAGTATTCCGAGGGAAAAGGAAAAGAGCGAAAGAGAGAGGTAGAGAGGTTGAGAGAGAAGCGCAACAAAGCGAAGGAAGAGGTAGGGAAAAAAGCACCGACAATAGTCCAACGGCCATGGGTAAAACGATCAAAACAAATGTCTCACTAGTATATAACAACCACATTCCTCTGCTGCCTCACGCCATATTTGAATCCTCCTCGCTACCCCCTCCACCCCCTACGGTCTGTTTGTCTGCCCCCTTCTCTGGTACCGTCTCGTTTCCTCTTCGTTCCCGAACGATCCTACACGCGTTCGTCTTCTTTGCTCATCTCCCTCTTCGGGACCGGGCTGTTCTCGGCTCCGTCTTTTTCCTTTTCCTCTCTCTTCTCTCTCTCCCTTTCTCTCTCTCTCTCTCGTTTTCTCTCTTCCATTCTCTCCACAGCATCTCTCTTTCTCCTCCTTTTTGCAGTTCTACATTACCTCTGCGTCTCGTTTTCCTTCTGTTTCCTCCTTGGTAGCCAACGTAGAGAAGGGGAAGGAGAGACCACCGCGACCGCGTTCCACGCTCTCTCACTCTCCTCGCTGTCCTTTGGGCGTGGGTAAATACTTAAACGAGCGCCCCAAGTGTCTACCTATCATCGCTAATAAACCTACGCGTTATTGCCCTCGTGGTTCGTTTTCCTCTCGTTCTCTCCGCTCTTCGTTCTTATTCCTTCGTACGAAGCCCCTTTCGCGGGTTGTTACTCTTCTCCTTCCTTGACTTTGACTTTCAGTTGCCTCCAATTTCTCGAAATAAACGACGCGAAACTCGCGCCGGTATAAATCACCGGCAAACGAGTGGGAAGGATGTTTCTTTCGAAATCGTATCTCGTTTGTAGGTTTATGATCGCTGCAGAGGCCAATTAAAGTGACGTCTTCATTCAGCCTTAATTACCAACTTCTCCGACCAAGCTGAAACGGCAAGCTTGTCGTAAGATTATCGCTTTTCGTTCATATAGTTTACCTACCATTATCAAAGAAGCAGTTGCTACAATTTTACGTATGTTTTTAAAAGTAGAATTGTCTACGAGTGTCAGTCGCGTATTATATAGAGGTAAGAAAATGTTGCTTGGAAGCAATGTCGAGTCTGATCGTTTCTTTCCGATAAATTCATTTCGATCAAATTTCTATACAAATTACGTTTAATTATATATAAATTTCAATATATGTATATATTATTGTATGTAATTATAGGTATATTATAATTAACCCTCTAACGCGTTAGGTCAATTATTATTTATCGCTGTTCATTATTTTCTAAGGATATATTTATGCGTTATTATCCTACACTGTATGAACTCTATTCAGTGGGCTTTTCTATTACAAAATAAAATGACTGATGCTTCTATGATTCAGCTCTCGCTGGATGAATGTTAAATTATACGTAAATTATTACAAATCACTCGGCACATTGACCGAAAATTTCACTACGTGTATATATATGATATTATTATCATGGAGCGATCCTGGCGACTGTATCGTCATACAATGAAAGCTAACGAGCACTTCTTTCTAGCTCTACACAGCACGTCCCGCGTTAACTGCGGCAATTGAAGATCGTCCAGAAGTCCTTCTTTAATGTATCGTAATATAATCTCATACTGATAGAAAAATCTCTATGTGTAAAATGTAAACACTATACCCAGCCGTTCAGACATAATATGTACGGATGACTCTTACAGGAAATCTCTCTTTAAGATAGCGACCGTACGGACGATAAGACCGACTCATTGACGACTCGAGTACTTCTCCCTCTCGTAACGAGATACAGTGTCGCGTGAAAAAGGGTGTTCTCGAATCTTATGGTAAAAGGATCTCGCGTAGGTTGTCGCGGAAAAGCGAAAAATCGGCGGAGCGCGGAAGTGTCGCCGCGAGGGTTGGCAAGGATGTAAGGGGCGCGTTCCCACGACCGAAATCGTCGTTTATCACGCTAGAACAGACGATGCGCTCAGTTTTCGTGCTCGCCGTTGGATGGCGTCCCTTCTATCGTCTTGCAACCATCGATAGAAGGTGGCATTACGACATCCATGCCATTCGTGCCATTTTTCTTTCGAAACCAAAACTAGATCAATACCAAAGCAATTTAATAGCTCTTCTTAACTTATTATCCCAATAAAACGAAGTAATTTTCTCTCGAACCGTGAATCCCACTTCGATTGCCTAAGTTTTGTTATCGATCACTGGAAACCAGTAGTTCTTTTTAGTAGTTGTCGTTAAATTATCGGCCAGATATTTATGCGCGGTACAAATAAGGAATAGAAATCAACCTGGCTTTGATTAATGCACGTTGAGCCGCATTATCGCCCCATCTCGTCCCCGAAAGAAATTTCGCGTCGCGGAGGGTCTCCGTTTTCCCACGGTTCACCGGACTCTGGCGAACGCGCTGCCACGGAATTCCAGGTCGAGACCAACCAGGAACTGCGCCGCATACTGGAGAACGTGGCGCGGCTGAATAAAGTAAGGAGATGCGCTCCGCTCGCTGGCTTACTTCGACATTTTAATTTTTTACGCGCCGCGGTTAGATCGATGTATGCTCCGACTCACATGCACAGTCGAAAGCGAGTATACATCTTACAAAAATCTGCATCTCTTTACCGAATATTACCTACAGATTTTTCGGATCGCGGATGGGTCTTTTTACTTAATTTGTATTTTTACTTATTTTATATCCTGCGTTTTAAATTGCCTTTAAGGTATACAGGTATCCACTTTTGAGAGATGGCGCATTTTATTTGTTACCGACTTATTAAACTGTCGCACAAAAAGTAAACGTCGATCTTTGAAAGTTCATCTATAAAGATAAAGTTAAGAGGGCGACAGGACCTGTTGAAACGGAGCGTGCATTATCGAAGCTAAACCGGTTTCCGATTCCATTAATATGCTCATTACGAGCAATACTCACAGCGAAGGAATTCGTCGGACGGCATTCCATCTCGATTTTATGAATTTCTGATCTCATGATGCGATTCCAATGCTGGCTTCGATCGCATGGGTGGAAGATACTACTTCGTGGTATTAGCCCAGATTCTTCAACGGGACATAGTGCCAGCAGAATCACAGTATGATTTGTGGTCGAGCGTATCGAAACGATCGAATCGTAGATCGGTCGGTTACGAATTTAACGGAGCATCGTTTCTAGACTGCGAATTTATTTATGAAAATTCAGAATTAAAAAAAAAAAAAAAACAAAAAGAACTAGGAGAAAAATTTGTTTTTCGTATCAAGCGTTATAAATATATTTTGAATATTTTGTTTGAGCACGTCATTTGTATTCTATGGATTTCTATATCTTTAAATCTCTTATATCTTAAATTTTCTAAATGGCGTACAGATCCACGATCTGATCCCTTCGAGTCTGCTCAACGAGCGAATAACGTTGATGAAAACGAATATTCAGACGGGATATTTGTAAAGGGCACGGAAATGATCCAAGTAAAAAACCCCAGTACGAAATTCTATGCATCGTCGTACACTTCAATCTCTTATTCAGCGGAACCGACCTTCTCAATTTCCCTCGTTTAACGTAGCCAGGCTATAGAAGTTCGTCATTTCGAGGGAGGGAAACTCGAAGTAGTCGATACGATCAATCCATTTGTAACGACTGTGGCCGAGTATAGCCTGGACTCAAATACAAGATACGTAGTAAGATAACGTAACGAGTTCAAATCGTTTCAGATCGTATTCTCTTATTGCTAATCAATTTTCTGCGTTTAAGGAAAGTATCCAAACAATCGTTGACGTAGAATGACGGACAAAAGAAAGTTTTCAAGATAAGAAGAATAAGAAGACGACGTAATTTTACGAAATGGACGACTGTCACCGATATGCTAAAAAAGCTTTAATACAAAAGTTTGAGAAAAGACCGACATTCGGATCTTATCGATCAGAGAAATTTCTTTTATCAGCCACTGTGCAGGGCTTTCCCGTATTTATAAAAACACCCAACAAGACTCGATCGTATCGGCACATCGGATTTAAAATTCAGATCGTGACGGTATGATACGTGGTCCATTATAAATTTTTCGCAAATGATCAAAAGCTCAGAAACTGGTGTGTATTTGAAAAACAGGAAGCGCGCCGTAGGCGAGGCAGATCGAGCTTGGACGATCGGTCGAAAGAGAGAAAGAAAACAAGTAGAGTCGGCTTCTACGTTCCTGGCCGTAATATTACGTTGCCGGTAGAAGTGACGGAAGCCGCGGGGGTTGCTCGAGCGGCGGGGGGTTCCAGATGGTAGCGTAAGTCTGTGCGGAGGAGCGGCAATAGGTGAGCGTAGACGAGTAGCCAGAGTGGGGATGGGTGCGAGGGTGGAGGGCGGAGCCCATCCTTTCCTTACTGCGCACTTTCTTACCCCTCCGCTGGTTGGCATTCAACCCTCGGCACAGTCGGCATCCGTGGGTACACAGTTCGCTCGTACAAAAAGGTGGTGGCGCGTACTGCTTTCCTTCAGTATCTCTCGTTCGTTGCTACACGGTGTAACATCGCCCCGTCCCTCGCCGTAAGGGGAGGTCGTTGTCATCGTTGTCATCGTTGTCATCGTTGTCATCGTCCTCTCATGGGATACACGACTACGTGTGTTAGACAGTGCGTTCTAATCGTGTGTACAACTGTGTCTCTGGCGCCACGAGAGCAGCGTGACTTGACGTGCGTGCACGCGATCCAGCGATCATCGCCGTCACGAACGTGCGTCGACCCTTTGGTTTACGTCCACCACGAGGTCGTCCGACGCGTCGCCACCAACGGGATATCGGCACAGCGACCCGCGCCGTGTCTCCGTCCTTGCTCTACGAGTACGTAGTAAGAAAGAATTCTTCTTTCTATCTGCTCTTCTTATTTCGCCTTTCTATCGCGTCTCTTCGACCAGGCTAGAATTATTTAGTACGTATGTAGGTAACATCCGTTTTATCTTGTACGATACGAAGAAGAGGATAGCGTTGTGATTTCTTGGTAATGTTTCGATAAATGTCAGGAATCTTTTGGAGCCGTGCATCTCGAAGGAGAGAACGGAAGCATGTTTGGGTGGAAGGCGGCGTGGCAGTGTTGTGATTCGCGTGGAGCGCCAACCAGCGGTGCTGCTCGCATCCACAACCTTGCTGCCCCGCCTAAACTCCGGCGAAACTAATTTCGCAAGCGAGCTCCTTATTTATGATTTTTCATTCTCGAAATTATAATCTCTCGTATTTAACATAGGAGAAATTGTTTCTCTATGAGCTATCCATGAATCATCGACGGTCGTCCCGCATTCTGCGCTATATTTTACGTTCCTTGAATATAGTAGGTTCGCGTTCGAGCGGCAGGCTTAAGTATCGAAACGTGCGGTCGGTATCGACCGCGCCGGATCATTATTCGATAACCCTCCTCTGCGATTCGCGGAATCGTTCAAACGGCAATGCGTTCGCCGCGCCGAGCCACGGAACCGCGCCGCGATCCCTGGGTGTATTTATTAATGCGTATTGTTTGGAGGGCGTACTGTATGTACGTGATCGCGTACGCGGTCCACGATGGAGCGACAAAGACGGAGATACGATGGTAGAGGGAAAATGGAGAGAGAGAAAGAAGCTTCGCTGTTTTGCGGACGCGTCGAAAGGCACGAGCTTCGAGGTTCGAGGGATGAGGATGGAGCGGGGATCTGGGATCCGAGTCAGGGGGATCGGGACGAGAATGTCGCCGACGGGTGAGGACGAGGGTGAAGGGGGTCAATGTACGCGCGTCGAGGAATCACTCGTACTCGAAACTCGAACCAGAACGAGAACGGGACCGAAAGGACAGCGGTAAACCGCTACGCTTCATCTAACGATTCTCGCGGTGTCTCGGTGACACGCGATGCATCGACTCAGCTTCCAGATAATTTGATATTAGCTGTTCTCTCTATCCTTCTTTTCTCTCTCTTTCTCTGGACCTACGTTTTTTCCACCACCACTACCACCATCACCACGATATCCGTCGATACCAAGCACGAATCAGCGTCACAATGTTCTTTACCCCTCTTTCTAGCGTCGAGCTTTTCCGAGAAAATAACTGGCATACGTAATTAACTGTATGCATCGTATTCTTCTCCTATCTATGCGCGCAATCAGGAATTGGTTCGATAATTGCGACTTCGATTAATCGCGATGCTCCTTGTCATCGAGTTTATTTTCGTCGAATGGGTGGCTAGCCGATGGCACGACGACGACGATACCGTCTGTCATCGTCTTCATCGAGATATTTGCATGGATAGACATCTCTGACCTTCCAACGAAGATGTGTACGTATTTGCGCGTATAAACTGCTTTGATCGGCGCTACAGTCGATCTCTAAATGTTCCTGGCTCCTTTCGTCCTTCGCGCGCTATCGATTTTCGATCGCTCTAATTAGTGTTTGACCTTTCGATGGTATTCGTGCCATTTTCCTCGAGCGTCCTCTCTCCGTTACGAATATCGATCGAGCCGCCATGGGAAACAAGAAGGATTAAGTCGTGAATCGGTCGGTTGGCAGTGGCACAAAAGAAATCCACGGAAACACTGAAATCGTTTCGAATCTGCGTCTGAATAGCCGATTTCCTAGAAAGATTAAACCATTGTTCCATTAAACGATACCCGATTACACGATGTCCATCGATCGAAAGAAGAGAAGGCTGAATTCCTCTAGACGATACGCGTTCGTTCCGACCAATTCGTTCTTTATCGTCGGTTACTTTCACGTCGAACCGCGTTTATTAGATAAACATGACAAGATATACAAAGTATGGAAGCTAGTAGTCGAAACAGTCTTGTACACGATACCGCAGGGAAATATATGTACACGGAGAGTGTGTAACGAGCGTACGAAGCATATCGGTCGAGCGCACTAAATCACGGCTGATTTCTCGAACGAGCGTAGATTATGCGCGGCGGTGCTCCATTTAGACGCGCATATATCGCGCCTGTTTCTTCGAACGCGCGGCAAGTTTGCGTACGTGCACCAAGTACCGAACAAGCTTGCATGCTTTGCTTCCTTGTATCGGAACAAAACACGACCGACGAAGAGAGGGATGTCTATTAATACGCCGTGGAAAGGAACAGAATCGTCTTCGGCGGAGTTCTCGCGATAGCAACTCGTTACGTCTACGTGCCGCCGCCTTTCGCAGGACACGCGTCTACATTTCGCCAAAATTATGTGTTTTCCTTTTATATATTTCGATTCGCGAGTCGATCCTTGAGATCTTTGGTCGACAAATAACAATCGTTTCTTAACTTTTAAACGTCACAGTATCTACGCGTCAAAATACTGATAAAACTATCGGGTAATGTATCGATAATAAACTAAATCGGACATAAGTACCTATTAGGACAGCTATCTGTTGCATTTATTGGAAAATTGGTACATTTTATATTACGAGGTATATGTGAATCGAATTACGGATTTACAATACAGTAACTGGATAATAAAAACAATGGAAGGTATTCGATTCGTACTAAATATCATCGAGTGTCTTAATACAGGCAATGTAAGATAGGAAACTATAGTTGTAAAACTATCATTGTAAACAACGTATTTATCTCACTGTTTACCAAAATCGTTCGTATCGATCGTAGAATCGCTACCAACAACGAGACAAATTGTTCACTTTCAAATATGTATATCGTTCGAATGTTACTTGTACTCGAATCTGGGACACATTTCTGTCAAATTACTTAAATATCCTATTGATTCGAGTATGTAATTCTAATTTAATCAAAAATATATATCAAATCGTTCCATAAAGAATATCGCGCTTATACTATATGTAACTTTAAATACCTTACGGAAGTTTATCGTATTGATTAATTAATAATATATCACTTATTGCATCGAGGACAACTTTATCTTTACGCAAGTTCTCTAATTCTTTCCTTATTTAATTTAAAACTTAACGTGCACATAAGCGTAACGAATGGCATTGATCCGATATCTTTTTTCCCACGCGTTTTTCATTTTTTCTCGCCAGAATGTTGCGTCTCTCATTAGTCCGCAACTTTACCATACAAGACCAATTATCGTTAGTCAAGTTCTTTACCGATTAATTTTTCGTTTATTGCTTCTTCATCGGTGATCTGACCCATATTGATCGTAGGGTAAATTATATGCTACAACGATCTCGCGTAAAGGAAAAGGTTGTCGTCTATTTTCGGTGGATTTTCAGACAGACAAGTTAGACGGATAATTCCGATAGTCAGCGGTATACGTGACAGTAAACGAACGTTCGGCAAGATTCGAGGGCCGTGGGATAGGCAGAAACGCGGCGACGCTTCGGTTCGCGTACGCGGAACGACAATTCCAATTATCTGTGCGCGTGCCTGTGTCGTGCCGGTATGTATACTCGGTAATAGCCTTCGCGATCTCGCGTGCTTGCCTGCCGAGACTCTGTATTCGTCTCGTTCAATGGAACATTTCGTATGCCCGATAATTCTGTATTGATCTCATAAACAATCTCTCTCGGTTTCGGGATGCATCCGGGTTTCGCTTCCACGAACAATCAATCTCGTCAGTGGCATATCCGCCGATCCGCGCCTTCCTAATCAGATCTCCCTTGACGTTCAATACGGCAGAATTCTTATCTTGCGCGAGCAAAAAAGTTTACAAAATTATACATTTCTTTAGATTTTGTTTTTATAAAAAATAAGTTACGTCGTATTTACATTTGCAAGGATTATAAAAGCGATCTAGCCGAAACTTTGATTTCGCTTTGTTAACTTTCTATCGCAGAATAGAATCGATTGTGGAAGTTTGTAGTTTAAGAATGATCCGGTTAACGAAGTAAGAGTCATTACGATTATCAATTCAAATGTAGTATGTTAAAAAAATAGATAAAAGTTCCGGTATCGTCCACTCTTCTCGTTATTTTGTTTTATTTTCTGTCGCTAAAAAGTAATTTCGTAATACACGTTGCGCAAAGTCATAATTTAGTTCTCTAATTTGCTATTATTCATCCTTTTCAATAAAAGTTGTTCAATTATCGCTTTTCACGTGCTACTGTTTTTCGCCCCCCGAGAGGCGTGTCTCGATAAGATTGACAATTCTTGTAAACTAATAGACTGAATTATTAGACATCGAAATTGCGCGTTATCGTTTTTCATGGGAAATCTACCGCGATTATTACGAAAATATCTACACTGCGTAAATGACACTTATTCGATATCGCAGCTCGATAACCTTGTACTTTGCTATTATATTTCGAAAGCGAAGTGCGTTAATAGGAACAAGAATTTGACAAGATCCAGGTTTTCGTAGATAAAGATCGTAGTTGGAGATGTTTTCGTAAACGACCGAGACAAATTTCATTCGATTTCAACAATAGCTGTTTAATGCGTTGCTCGGTGCATTTCCGCTGTTGTCAATACGTATGTGCATTTTCTGTGGTCGCTAGATTTTAAAAACATTTCATTATCCGGATATTGTTTCGCAGCGTCACCTTGACACGCGTCGATACAACAACGCGATCCAGTCGATACCGCGTTACGTAAGCTCGACGTTACAATTCCTTAATCCTTCCCTATTGACGCGAGCACGTGGCACATTTCGACACGCGTAGAAATCTTTTGCACTTCGTCATCGTAATATTCCGTACATACGAGCCTGAAGTGTTATCGGATTCACGTACGAGCTGTTCCCTTTAACAAACATGGAGGAAAATGAGGCGTAACGAGAGAAAGGGGATGTTGATATCAGGTGCTCAACGGAGCGTGCGCTCGAAATATATTTTTTTCCGCGGTGCAACGTTTTTAAATAATTGGAACGAATTGTCGGATAATGAGGGGAAATGATGCTCGTTAAAATACTCGAACAAACCACAGAAAAGAATTATGAGGAAAAAGTTCCGCGGCGAGCATTCTCTTCTGATATCCTGTTATTCGAGAATTAAAAAGTAGCTAGTAAAACTTGTTAATCCGTTCGGTCACGAAACTGTCCGCTTAATTGTCTGGCATTCTTGAAACGTTTCTTCGTCCGACGCCACGATACGAGGACGTTTAAACGAGGATAAATAAGGAATTTCAGGGAACGAAATCTCTTCGGCGTAAACCGCTTTTTTCCTTTGCAAACATCGTTTAACAGGGTCTGCAGGTGCAAACGAGCCCACCGCTAACACGGTGTACGTAATCGCGTTTAGAAAACGTATTCTAGGCGAACAATTGGGTTACAGAACGCGTTGGAGAGCGTTCGCGTTGGCTAGGCATGTGGCAATGTTTTGGTCGGCATCGATCGACCAGCCCTTACACTGCGGCGTAGTATCATACTTCCTTGCTTCTCCCGCCCGGTGCTCTCCCACCACCCGCATAATCCACCCACGCCCTGGTTCACTCAGCCACCCTTACACGCCAGTGATTCTCAATCGAATCGTCTCTACTACCTGATCGAATCTATGCTCTATTTACCGACACAATGACGCACTTTTCCATTATCGAATAATTTCTCCGTTGATAATCGACACAATATTCAACGATACGCAAGTGATCTTGTGAAATTTGAATTAGCAATATAAATTGACATGTTTTCTGAACGTCCGAAGAAACGCTTCCGGTATCGCTTCTTTCTAGAAACTGTAGATTTCAAACGCGATAGAGTATTTGATACCGCGAAACGTGGTCGTTGGTCGACCTATTTCGGGTTTCTAGATGTAACCTGTTTTCGCTAACGAATGGCGGCTGTAACCGCGTTAAAGGCAATCGGCGAGACGCAACAGAGAGCCTCGGCTAGCCTGGAATTTGCATCGCGGTCGCCGGTACCGGGACCGTATAAATTGCAATTAATTTATTCGTCTGTCTCGTCCGGCGAGGATCGTGCGCGCGCCACGCACTTGAGGAACGCGACGACGCGACGTTCGAATTCTTCCCGCAACGGAGCACTGCTGTCAGCAGACCGAAATTCGCCGAAACGCAACGGGCGTCGACGAACGCGGCCGACCGCCTCCGAGCCACCTCGAGCCTGCGACTTTGTACGTTTCAGTGGTTCTCACATGGATTTGTGTGGTGCGCTGTGGCGGTGGAACGTTCGGATGCGTCGCACCACTCCACACTGCTACCACGGCCGGGGGAGTTCATTGAACGAGCGAGCCGGCGCGCGGAGTGGACGCGGCAAGGAATGGCGCGTTCCACGGTTCACGGTCCGCGCGGATGCTCGAATTGACAATGCACCAGGATATCGTGTATCGCCTACGAACCGTCTGCAAACTTTGAAATAACGACGCCGCGAGCATCCGCCACGACCTCCTCCGTTCCGACGAGTATCGAAAATTACTCGACCTCGTTACGTTTTCCCGTACAAGGACGACGTGCCGCTGGTATCGATCCTTTGACCGGCCCGTTGGCTACATTCGAAGGATTTCTTCTCTCGTTTACCTCGTCGATCGTTTTATCTCGATTTTACGTCGAAATTTTACCTCGACTTTTCCCTCCATTTTTACCACCACTTTTACCTCCACTTTTACCTCGTTGTATCGCGAGGATGATTTTTCAGAATCTTACGTGTGTACGATATGGAGTGTTTAATAGAGAAGGAAGGTAGTGGTTACGATATTATAGTTGTAGGTGGCGAAGTATACTTCACGAGTTTTCTAGTCCAAGTTGGTCGATACGAGTTCGCGTCGGAGGGCATTGAAAGCCGAAGATTCGACGAGATAATGGACGCTGGGCGGGTGAGGAATTCAACGAAGGGAGCTGTTCGGGACGGGAGAACGCGCGTGCGTTCCTCTTTGCACGCGCACCTTCGTACAGCGCGTAATTTTATTTGCACAATGATAGAGGTACTGGTTGTGTTTGTCGCCACTCCAACCTGGCATTACCTATATCTCATTACGTTCGGCTTTATCGCCCGTGGCACTCTAGCTTTCAAAACAACCGGCACTGCGACCGAATCGTAATAAAAGAATCTCTGCCGCGTTCCACAAGGGAAAAAGCGTAGTCGTCGTAGTCCGATTACGTGACTATTTGCGTTTTCTAAATCTAACGAGAATCCTGCTTTTCATCGGTTTCGTACGACGAATTTTAGTATGACCTACAAAAGGGACGAGAAGAAGCAGCTTAGTACAACGTAAACCGTAAACGCAAGCACGGCCCATCGTTACTATGTAAATTTATTCAGGGGAAGGAGAAAAAGTAGCAGGAAAACAGGTCGCGTACACCGCTTGCTACAAAACGTCGCGAATTTTGCTCTCGAAATTCTCGATTCTTTGCGCTTCTTCTTGGTATCGTGTGTTTAAACATACATACGCGAAAGACCGTGACGCATCCATATTTGTCGATTTTCTTATTTTCGTGGCCCTTGGTGGCTGAGCTTCGAAAATATACTTAGTTTTCTAAAGATAGATCACCAACCTCTCTGTCAAATCTTGTATCTACGTGTTTAATAATATCAGGACAATCGACAATTTTGGAATGTTCAATAAGATGTAAAACAGCGTACTTAATCTGACAAACGCAGGCACAACTTTAATAACATAGTTATTTAGTTATTAAGTTTTAAAATTGGTTATCGTGTTCTTCGTCTCTACGCTCTTCATACGCGGTCGTTTTATGAAAGTGGAGGAGGAATGTGACGCGGCGAGAAAAACGCGCGGTATGGAAGAAAGCGAGGGACCGCGTGCGACTCGGTGGAAATCGAGAAATGAAGCAAATAGAGGACGAGGAACGCTGTCTGCGCAACGACTGCGTTCCAAGATAGAACGGAGTGTCGCGTACGAATGTAAAGTCTGCGAGAGAAGCGGAGCCAGACAAAACGAGACAAGTTGGAAAAAAAGATTCGCAAGACCTATCGACACGCGGCTAGAGCGTGCCGCGATGGATCGAGGAACGAGGTGACGTGAGATTGTCTTTGTTGTTCGCTCATGAACCTCCGTAGCTATTGACGCGACACCAGCCAGAAACCCATGAATGTAGTGCGTATGTAGCTTCTCAAGTACCATTACTCGCGGTGCGGCGTCGTCGTTTGCTACGATCCTCGCCAGCGATTGGTCAAAGGTTCGACTCGTTAAATCGAGGAAGAAGGGGCTGCGGAGTCGATATACGAGATTCTTCTCGTGGAATGGCAGGACCGGAGAGAGGAGTCGAACGAGCATTAAGCCTGGTTCAGACACGACCGGTAATTCAGCCAAGTAGCAGGTAAAGCCGAATTTACACTGTTCGTATTGGAGGATCATTGCGGATGAAACGAGAGAAGCAAGGTATTACGACGAATCATCCGCGGTGATCATCCAGAATGAAACAGTGTAAATTCGGCTTTACCTGCTACTTGACCGAACTACCGGCCGTGTTTGAACGAACCTTTAGCGACGAAGAACGAGTATCGACCATCTTTTCTCTTCCATTCACTCGGTCCGCAACATTGTAGGTACGCGAATAACCAACCACGCATCGAGCGTGTTCGAAAAAGACAATAGAGAAGCTCGATGCGACGTAGTGTACCGCTTCGAAGGAAAGAAAGACACCGTGGCCTGCGTCTAATTCCACGGTGACCCTTTCTTTCTCTCGCACGCATCGCTCCCTCTTCTTCCTCTTCTTTTTCTTTTTCTTCCTGTCCTCCATCTCCTTCTCTTCCTGCCGTTTCCTTTCGCGGCTACGATTCGGTATAAGAGCTACCGTGTTTTCAGTGCGTTGAACCGATACCCTAGGCGACTTCTATTTTTACGGAACACCGACCGTTGGAATTCACAGCTTTAAATTCTCGCGGCGCTGTGGCACGCGGATGACATACTAAATCATAGAATTCTATCGAAATATTCTACGATTCTATCAAATTTCCACGGTGCCAGGTAACACGGTTCTACGCAAAATACCCGCGACATTTTAAATCTAGGAAATATTACGTATGAAAAAAGGCATGCAAAATATCTGCAAGTTAGCGAAATCTGCGGCGCGAACTTCACGAAAACGCGTCACCATTATACGATGTCTAGTCTCGGTAGACTTCCGTTTGAAGCGCGTGACAGGTGATACGCGAAAGTGAGCGACGAGGAGAGAGAATTAGAACAAGCGCCGAGCGTGAGAGAGGGAAAGATAAACGTGGTCGGATGGTCGGTGTCGACGGACCGGCAAACGCGAACACAAACACTTCATAGTAGAACGTAGCGGCGTGGTGAATGAAGCCTGCGGCCTACTGCCCCCTCCCTTTCTCTCCGTACTTCTCCTGTGTTTCGCGTCGACCGTACTTCACCCTCTTTCCGCACTCCGTCCCTCGCCTCCTCGTTCACGAGTCGATTGCTTCCCCCCTCCCCTTCAACCCAACTTTTCCCCACTATCTGACCGCCGTGTGTGTGCGCTACTATCCTCCCCACTCCAGTGCATCGCTGCGACCAACAATGTACCCATCTTCCTCGTTCTTCGTTTCACTCGATGCACCGACTACACGCGGCACGCACGCACCGTGGCACAGGGGCGCGGGAAGACCGCGTCGCGACGCATAAAACGAACGGACGACGGATCAAAAGCGCGGCAGATCGTCCGTTTCCGGTACGGCTAATCTGACTGAAATGTTTTTCCAACCGATGACGCGTAATCGCTATCCGAGCGAAGAGCACTCGGTAATCGGTCTTTAAAGCGAATCATCCGTGAGCTCATGGATTTTTTCATGTCGACATTCGTTTGTTCGTTCGACATACACGGAAAAATTCAGACCGCCTATCTCTTTGTATGTTTAGTTTTTCGTTCGTTTTTATTATCCCTGTATTTTTCCCGCGGATTTTTAGTTGTTCCGAAACGAACAATCTCGTTTCGCAACGGTAAAAACGCGCAGCGAAACGAACCGATATAACTAACGCGTAATGTTGCTTTACGAAAAGCTTATAGTTTTAATACTTGTAACTGTACTCTCTGTCAACAGTACTCGTTAAGCGTACTCGGTGTTTATAGTTGCTTCTAAAAATATTCGAAAAATAAACATTTGCATTGATTTATTTATGTTTCTTGTTAGTTTGGTATATCTTTATCAAGTAACATTAACTGTAGAGTAAATAGAACGAATTCGCGTTTCACGGTGTACCCCTAGTGACTGACTCGTCTGTTTGTGTCGCACCATCCCCGTCGTATGTGGTCAAGAAAGATCTCCGTCGTTAATGGACCACGCTACGATCGTTCCAATAATCCCTGCGAAAAAAGAGATATAACAACAGTCGCGTGGAAACTTTTCTGGGCATGTTGAATTAATCCACTTACCGGTTAACGTTCGAGTTTGATGTTTAACTATTACAGCGATCTCGAATCCCGAGAACGTTTCATCGTTGCCAGCGAAATATATTCTTCGATTAGCGCGATACGTATCACGGATACGGATAAATAGCGGTACGCGCACGTGTCGAAGCGACGAATCGACATGTGACGGACTACGTCGGCTTTATTTGCATCTCGCGTGGATATTTTAGCTCCCGTCGCGTTATCTCGTCTGTCAGCCTACAAGAGGAAGGTTACAAGCATTTCGGATGGAATACGCTGCGAAGAGTGGTACCATCCGTTATTGTGTTTTTCTCGACCGAAAGGCGGCATTTCCTATGAAAAATTATATTTGCGAGCAAGCTCCGGTTTTCCCTAAAAATTTCATAAACTTCGACGAAATTGAAATACTTATTTATAACACTGTCATCTTGATAATTTTTTTCGGTGGATCTCTATCGAGTATTTATTATTCCAATACATTTTTCCCCCGTGAAACGACATGTAAGTCAATTTATTTCTGTTTCTCAATAATATTGCATTACAACGTTAAACAGGGCGTTTCACCACCTAGGTATTTTCCTTTGACAACCGAATAAAAGCGTGATTAAAAAGCATCCCCGCAGGCTGCTCCGTGGGACAAGCGTTTCTACATTATGACGAGTTTCGTGATTATGCATACGTCTTGGTCGGCGACCCCTTTTACAGATATACGAGTCGTGCGAGTTTGTTTCAGCTCTTCGTTGCGTCGGTTCGTTTCCCGAAGGACCGAAGCCCTCTGCTTTTTCCCACGCGCTCGGGTGTTGTAGAACGATCGATAATAGAGAACAACGTAGAACGTGTTTAAAGTATGTACAATCCAGTTGTTTTCTAGGTCTCTACGCCGCACGGAAGTACTTGTAAAAGACAGGTATCTCGCTAGTTTTTCTTCTCACTCCCCTTTTTTTTACGTTGTAGTGCGTTTCGACGCAGGAACAAACTTCATTCCGACTTTTTTCAATGCCCTGAAAAGTCTCTTACCTATTCTCCGTGGTACACAGAGAAGAAGCATAATCGCTTCTTTTTCCCCACAGTTTACCCGAACTGTTCCTCCGCGTTTAAAAATTTACTTTGTCCTGAGAATAGTCACGCGATCTAGTTTCCCTGGCTTTTTAAACTCTTGTTAGTGCCACTTCTCTAACTTGTTTTGGTGTTCACGCACACAAAAAGCGAGACAGAGAACCGGATAGGTAGATGCTTTAAACGCCAATCGATTTTTCCGGTAGTCTATAACCAAGTGATTAATTGGCAACTTCTCCATCCGATGCGGTTTTCTCAGGAACCATCGAAATCCGCATTCCCTCGCCTCTTTCTTCGCTGTCTTCCACGCAACCTTTCGGAATAAATGATCGTTCGAACAGATAGCACACGCTCGTCTTCAAGATTATAGACACTCTGTATAATTTTGTTGCCGCTGGAAGAAATACGCATCCCATAAAAATCCCGTAAAGACGAAGTGTACGGGAAGTCGAGACGATACAGGGAGAATAAACTTGCGACGAAATGTTAACGCTCTGACAGAAAACGACGGTGACGGCGTTACATTCTCAGCCTTACGATATCATCGATTGTCCGATCGCGAAACGAAAATTTCGACACCAGGGTCGACCGACGTTCAATCGATCGAATCGATTTTAAGTGGAAGCTTTCCAGACGAACGAGATGTTAACGATCGACAATCCGATGGGTGGCAACGATCGTTATCGGTCATCGTCGTCATCGTCATCTTCGTCGTCGTCGTCTGGTTGAACGAAGTGGTAAGAAGCGTATTGGGAGCGGAGAGGACGGGGCAGCGGAGATTTAATGGAGCGGATCGCTCGGTACCAGGGCGCGTGCTACCGCGTATACGGCCCGGCTGACCCCTTCATACGCAATAAATCAATTATCGCTCGTTAGCAAGAAAAATATACCTTCAATCGAATCACGTTACTTAACCCGAGTGTCATGGTAACCAGAACGGTGTTTTGCAAGCACGCGTCCATAATGCAGTCGTCTTATTTGTTCAAGCTACTTACCGTGTGAATTTCTTACCCCTTTGTCATAAATTACGATTAGGTATCTGTCGAGAGTATTTGCTCGCCAATGATTTGTTCGTCGGTCATTTATACGGTTGGCGCCACGCGATGACGTCTTCATCGAAGAAGTCAGACAAGAAACACGCGAGATTACGTACCATCGTTGATTTCACGCGATTTCTACTCTCGTAAACGATGATATTGTTCGCTGGATGGATGCATGCTGCGGTCGTTTTTTACTTCGCGTCAGTCTAATTTACGGATAGAGAACATTGCCATCGTCCGTTCCGTATGATCGACCGTAAACAATTATTCGAGATCGTGAGAATCGCGACTGTTGAATGGACATTCCAAGCCACGGTCCGTGTCCGCGGGAAAGTAGAAAATACCGTGTTAGTCGGCGGTGCTCGCGGATGAGCGGTGCTGTTTCTACAAATAGGCTAGTTCTACACGCAGATGTACCTACATACGTTACCGCCCACAAGCATTCGTACACCTGCTGCAATTTTATCTTGAAATAGCTTGATATTTTTTTTTTTTTTTTTTTTTTTTTTTGTTGTATATTACATGATATAATTAGACTGACAGATTTTTACGAGTTTGTGGGAAATACAAAGATGTAAAAATATACAGGATGCACATAACATTGAAACATACGTGAAACATCGAAAGAATACTACTTGCTACAATATTTAATAGGTTAAACAATTTTCTACTTTGCTTTCCTTTTTTTCTAATTAGACACGTAAAAATATGAATTTCCACACATGCATACATATAGATATAATTACAATAACGTTCCTTTACCGTTAATTCTTTATCTCTTTTCCCATAATTCGAATCAAACGTTGTGCTGAATTTAAATTGAAACGAGAGATATACTCGCATCGTTCTAATTCCATGTTTATCTCTAATTGACGACTGACACTTCATAGAATCCATACGAACTTTTAGAACGTGACCAGAAACACTGAATGCTTATCGTGGTACACATATTCCTGTGTGAAACTAGCCATAGTACTCTCGCGCGGACCGTTCCACCGTACAGAAGAGCAAAACAAAGGTTTATCGTTCTTGTCATCGACAAACCGTGTTTTCCTTTCGTTTGATCGAGCAAAACGAGTCTGGAATCGGGAGGTAGACGAACCCGGTTCGATTATTAATTTACGGCTCTGTTTCTCGAGTCGAACGAATGCAAGTGAAAGAGTCGTTCTTCGTTATAGTTGCAAGAGGGTCGACATCGTGAAAACAGAGTGACGATTTCACGGGTCGCTGGAACTAATATTAGATCGTCCCTCTCCAGTTATAAAGCGTAGAACGAGAGGGTATCTGCGCGCGTGGACATCGAGATATCATACGCGTCGGACGAAGAAACGTCTCGCCGGTTGCTGCTTTTAGTTGCTTTCGCGACGACTCAAGATGCACGGAGCACCAGAGGGAGAAGCCTCGCGTAGCGGCCGATTCGAACGGGGAATGAGTTTTATCAAAACTCGATGGCCTGAATTCGTAGCGATGAATGACGATGGATGACGTATTCATTGAAGTATGTTCCTCTATTCTTAGAACAGAGTACGTGGCTAGCTCAGTAGCCAACTCGTTAAGTATTCTACTTTGAGCGAGCGTGCGTCCCGCTTCTAAACTAACGATCCTCGTGCCGACCAATCAGACGGTTGAATTTCAAGCTAGAAACAGTCGTAAAAGTAAAAGTACCGTGCCGAGCTGGCGAGAATATGTGTCCGATTGTCAGTAATGAATTAGATTTACTTCAATCTCATATGGTCACGTCTACTAATCGAAGGGACCGCTGTAACAAGGAGACAGCTCCAATTTTTCCATTAATCTGAGCAAACCGACAAATATCAACCCTGATTCGATTCGAATCAAATCACTCTTACCAATGTGCTTTCACGATCCACTGATATTCTTGCAATTAGTATGGCAAATCCGTACAGAATTCTATACAAAGGTTCTAGATCTATAGATTCTTAATTTACGAAACAAACTGTGCGCTCGAAATTGTATTTATTAAACTTCTTCGTGATAGACATAAAACAACAGGAATAGAAGGTAAAAGTTTTGATCAATGACGGAAGAAATATAAGATCTGGTAAATAAAGATCTACCATTTATCTTTAAAACAACACAAGTAAATCTCTGTAAATAAAATAACATAGTAATAAAAAAAACTGATACTAGTTGCGTAGAGAGAGAGTGTGGAAAGAGGCGTGACGAAGTGAAAGGGCAGCTAGGGCAACGTAAACCCTGGACAGCGTTGTGAACGACGCTGTGGGCGGCGGTCCAACGAAAAGGGTCCTGTGTATAGGGCTTCGCGTAATGAAAAGCACCGTTTGGCCGCTCCACAGCGGCGAATTTCGCAAACAAACATTCCTGGACGATGATGCTCTATCCTACGCGTCCTCGCGAATATTGCTCGCCGCCACACGTCGAGCGGACGAGCTTTGTGCGCCCTCAAATCGGCCGCGAGCTGCCGCAGTTACAACAGCCGCACAACTTTCCAATTTTAATTGGATTTATAGCCTCCGGGATCCGTCGATCTTCTCGCCTGACGCATCCGCGTTTTTCGTGTCTCATAGCGGAAGCCTTTTGTAACAAGAGCAACGAGATGGATTTTTCAATTTTACCCTATCCATCCCCCTTAAAGTTCTACCAGTGGAAATTGTTTACGAAATGGATTAAAAAGATAAACGTTGACTGGAGAAAATCTACCACGACGTTGAACGGGCCCAAGAATAACGTTTCTCCGTCGTTTCCTAAAGTGATCGTAATTATGTCGTGGAAATAGCTTCGCTTCGCGTCGTGCACCCTTCGCGCTTCATTTATGCCTTTCCACGATAAAATCTGAAACGTTCAATTTCCTACGTCAAACATTTCCACAAATAATTGAGATATGAAAGTACTCTTTTATTCGTCTAAATCGTACAGTACGTTATGCCGAATGGGAGAATACATATTACGTCGAATGTGACGTGGGATATTTAGTTGCCAACCCAATAGTTTCGGGGATTTCGTTACAACCATGCCAAAAGACATGGTTTCGAGAAAGACGTAAGAGACGTTTTAAGACGACATTTTTCTCGGATCGAAAAAGATCTTGTAACTTTCCTATCGATGCCCATTGTTCGTACAATAAAAGCGCATATTACGTATGACACGAGAAACTCGAATTATCTACATTTGAAGAAATTACATTTTCTTATCCGAAGCAAACAATTTCTCGATTGTCTCTTTGTGAATTGCCTTGACACAATACTCTATGCAAAAATTCGAAGAAAATTAAGAAGGAACTATTAGCGAGGTGCGCCCTCTTAACCTCCGTCGAAATAAAACATAAAAATAGCTCGTTAGAGTCAAGCGACTTTTAATTGGACCATGTTATGTAAAAACCTCAATCACGCGAAATTGAATAAATTTAGTTTGAAGATTTTTATTCTTAAGGAAGAGCAGCTTTATTTCTAGTAGGTATATTTCATTTCTTTTCGTTTCCTTGCAGTGTTTTTCAACGGCTTGTCAAATAACGAGCAGTATAATTAATATTATTTTAAATTTCTGTAGTTCCTGAGAGTAAGTAAAGTCACAACGTTTTACCTTGAAGCCCTCTTTGTCTTCGACAAGTCTATTGTCATTGTTTAATTTATGATAAAAGTTTAAACGATCTAGAGGAACGAGGTGCTTCGTTTCTTGTGAAGTTTTAAGCTTTGCGTTTGATATAAGTTTACATTTGACATTGGTAGATCCGTAAGAATATCCACGATGTTGATTTATTATTTCATATTTTCAATTTATTATTTATTATTTCAAGAGAATTGGAGAATTCATTTTGCTTAAGTATAACCAAGTGGTTTGAAAGTTTTCTGCGAGATAATTATACACCTAAAATGGAACTATACCTTGGTAGTTTCAATAATTTTATTACGTAGGAGTTGTTTTATGGGTTGACAATTTTTTGCAAAATAAAGAGCACGATATTGACACATTAGACGCATAAGAAAAAGGCTTCTATCCGTTACCTTTAAAGCTAGCTAACTAACATTGCGAGTGACGTCTCATGGATAGAATTATCCGAAGCTATCCAACCTTTATGTCGATATTCTGGACTTTTGTTTCGATTCTCCAATTTCTTTTAAGCGTAAGCTTCAAACTTACGTTACGCAAGTAAATAACGCCTGCTAATCCTCCATCTCTCGTTTCATTTTTTGAATTCTATTCGTATAAGAAATATCCGTGTCTAGCAATGAACGTAATGTAAAATGTATTATCGGGCTGTACTCGTGAATAATAACGATAATAATACGGGATAATGACATGGAATCCATACTAGATTTAATTAGTTTTTTAGAATTTCGAGGATCGATAACTTTCAGCATAATATAGCCGAATAAATCGCCTGGTAAACAATAACCTTTTCATTCGAAGCTACTCTGGTTTAAAAAACATCGAATTTAATCCGCGTTGATTTTCCAGTCGATCGATGAACACGTTACAAAAAACCGTAATTATACCAGATTACATTTACATATACGTTGAATGTAGCGAGGTCGGAGAAAAATTGGCTCGTAAATAGTTCTTCATCGTGGTGGACGAGCGCAGTGAAGGGCATGCGTTAGCCAGACGGTGGCCGATTAAATCGCGTCCGCCCTCCGGGTTAAATATTGACGTTTTCCTACATAAAATTCATGCGAACATTTATTTCCTGATATGTATTTACCTTGTCCGCCAAGTACATCGGGTTCCGGTTAAATATCATCGCCCAGCGGCTGTTTATTCAATCGAGCCTTCTATGAGGAAATCGAGCGAATTCAAACGTATATGATAAAATGCGTGGACAAAAGACGATATTAAATTGATACGTGTAGCCAGTCGTATAATTCATACGTTATAATTCTCTGATTGCAGGATATTAATCGATGGGAATATCGGCGAAGAAACAGGACACGAAGACGATTCGCATATGTCGGCGAAAGTGTTAAGCAGCGGAGGTTGAAAGTGTTCTCATAAAGGAGAGAGAAAATCGACTGTGTACTGTGAGACGAGTGGCAAGGTCCTGTGATTTGATTCATTAAGCTGAACTTGGATCAAAGTCGAAATCGATGGCGCCATTCAACCTACCTAGTCATCGATGTTATTTCTTCATCGGAAGGGACTGATATTCGGCTCATCCTCGATACAGGATTGAGCCCGGACGACTGTACAACAGCGCGAGAAGAGATGTCTCTTCTACCATCGACCGAAGGAATCTCCAATTGGTCCTGAGTCTCGTCGATCTTCCTCGAATCTTCATCCACCGCATCTTCGATTCTTCTTCGAGTAAGAAAAAAAAAAAAAAAGGAAAGAAACAAGTTCATCGAGAGATCTTCAAGAAGAACCAGAAGACTGGATCGAGTTCGAGGAAGATGAACGACAAGATAGCGAGAGAGACAGAGTCGTTTGAGTCAGTGTAGGCGAAAGACAGCAGAGAAGAATATCGAATCCTGTTCTTCGAAGGTCCCTCTTCGAAGTGACGATTATCCAGAAAATTTTTTGTCCATCATCTGCGAGAAATCCAAACATGGAGCCGTTAACGTGGTGCACGCGCAGGCTCGGTGGTAGCGTAGCGGCGTCCGAGGAGTCGACGATCGCCGTGACTCTCGCGAAGGTTGCCGCCACGACCTCCTCCCGTCTCTCGACCAACGCTAACCCTGTCGACGATTGTTCTTCCACCACGACCTGGATCTGCGAAACCACCTGCCGTCTGACTGACACTAGCGAAGATGCGAACAGTGTCCTCTGTCACTGTCACTGTTGGTCAGGCAGTGCCACATCAGGACACGACGGATCGCCACCTTCTCTCTTCTTGCCGAATCGCCAAAATCAAAGCAACGTTTGCGATCTCTGCGAGCGTCTTCGTGGACGAAGCTGCGATTATTCCACGCTAGACGAGAAAAGCACGGAAGGACGTTTCGATCGAATAACAAGACGCGGGCAACGACAAGTGGTGAATCGTGACGTAAATCGCACCATGATTTCCTCCAAGATATCACAGCGCGACAGGTTGGTGTCCGACGCTTCCTCGACCAGCTACGTCTCCAGCGTCGTACGGTGGAGTTCGAGGCCGCAGAAATCGTTTCGCTGGACCAGGCAGAAGCGTGCGTTAGCCTGGACGATTTTGTTCCTATCGGTACTCGTGCCCTCCACTTCCGCGAACCTGCAAAAGGGAATGTCAAGAGGTTCCTCCAAAGAAGAGGGAGGTGAGTTCGATCAGTTACGTCTGTATCTACCGTTGGTCGCTCGGGAGATGACATTTGAGACGGCACATGGCAAGAGGAGTACGCTCGGTTAACGCGTTGCCTGTAACATCCGAGACTCATTTTTTCGACTCTTCGTGTGCAAACATATCGGACGATGATTATAAAATATTCAATTTCATTGTTCGATCCGATCAAAAGGAATCGTTTTACGTTAATTAAGGAAAAACGAACGAACAGGATGACGAAAGTTTTCGAATTCTCGTAGGTGACTTTTATGAACATATCATGTGTTATACAGAACATTCTGAAATTCATACCGTACGCTAATTTTTTTTACTCGGTATATGTGCGCGATAAATATCTTGTAACTTGTGTGTGTTTGCAATTACACGTGATTCGTACATTTGTATATTTTTACATTCCGTACGGTACATTTTTCGATTGGTTTTAAATTCGATCAGTACAATCGTGACAGTCTGATTACAGTGCTAATAAAATTTCAAAATGTTTCGTATAACATGCCATATCGACGTAAAAGTGTCCTGTGCTAACTGTTCAAATACTTTCCTGAACCGGTGTATCCTCTCGAGAATAGCTACTATCGTATAAAATTCTCAAATGAGTTTCAAGGAAGTGAAAACGTGTACGTTAACGAACGAACGATTTCTCTCTCTCTTTCGACCGGTGTTTTTTTCCGGATTGCTCCCTCTGGAATGCTTCGCAACCGGAAAACTGATAATGAACTGGGACAACAAACACAGTCGGTAATCGAATTTCGAATCCATGCTGCGCATTAATTACATTTGGCACAGTTTTAACGTTGGCTTAATGATATTACAGTTGGTCGATGCGACGCGCGAAATATCGCTGGCAATTCCGCTTAATTCGTTTCGATGAACAGAACATCGGAGTATGAAACAGGATTTAAAAGAACACCGATAAAACTTGCATGCATACTTAGTGCTTTTCCCATTCTCGCTTTTTTAACAACCCTATTTTAGTCCGGTAACGTAGCAAAGATCGATCACTCCGTAAACAATCAAAATATATAATACGTAGAGTGACGCAGTGTTCCCTGGATCATCGTAACGTCTTCTGCCATGTATTTTTATATCAATCGTATTTCCACCGTTTTTCCACCATATTTTGTTACGTTCGATGTTCACAGTTGTTGGGTTTGGTGATTGGTTACCGAAAAAGAGAACGAAACATTTTTGTTTTACGTTGTACGTTTATGAGAACATTACGAATAGATAGAAATTGTCCTAATTACATAAACTGAATACAAATACTCTTTTATATTATTTAGAATATATAGAGTATATATTAACCCTTTTAAAATTACCTTTAATTAAACCCTTATTTCTTTCTATCGTTTGAGAAAGGCTACAGAAACAAATAATTTCTTTTTATTAGTTATCGGCAATGGAAATTCTTTCATTCTTTACTGGCGATTTTGCAAAGAAAATATAACGCATTGAAATATGAGATCAGTTTTATCGAACGCAAATATATTTATCGTCCAGTTCATTAGCATAACAACTTCTTAAAGCACAATGTATATGGAACATCGGGTGTAAAAGGATTGTGGAAAATTGTAACTTGAAACGGACCAAATCGGATTGCGTTGAAACCCGTTCTCATTGAAAAAATGCCATCTATATACGTCAATGGAATATTCACAAATATATTATACAACGGAAAACAGAAAATTCATTATCCCTGCTAAACGAGGGAACCGTGAGCTATAAAGGTGAATATTCGTATTCATAAATACGGTAATATACTTGAGGACATGCAGTCGACTTTCCTTATCCCGGATTATTGTAATTTCTCAGCTCGAAAGCCAGTTATAATGATCCGAGGAATACTGTATAGCAAAGCAAACGACGCTCGGAATAATCACACATTTGTCTCAGCGTCTCCGAGTTGTAGATCGCTATTTTCTAAACCAGAAATTCTTTAACTCTTCCAACTCTCGTAACAATTTGCATCCTTTTCGTAGACCATTGGGCAACTTTCGTTTGTAACTGCTTTCGATGTACCCATTCATCAAAGCAATTGAAAGCAGTAGCAACGATACTTTGCTTCGCTTTTCTAAGTTCGAAGAAACATCGGTGAAACCTGAGGGTACGGTCGTACAAGTGCATCGCCAGCACGACCGTATTTTACGAAGGCAGAAACCCTCGCCTCCCAGCTGTTTGTAAATCCGCTCGAAAATATTGACCGCGTCTATCCGGCGTGCGCGCATCAACCGAACGTCCGCGCGAATGCAAATATTAATTAATTGCCGACCAAATTGCAGCTCGGATATCAGGTTCGTTGATTTTTCCGCGTCGTCGATGATCAAGCCATCATACATGTAGCTACATAACCGTTCATAAGTATTATGACATTTAAAGATCACACGGGAATAATACAACAAGTGTATTTTTCATGATTTTTAAACTTTCAAAAGAGACAAAAGAAATTTGAACCGTTTGAAAATTTAACAATGTAACAAAAAGTAACAAATTTCAGCCTAGCTGTTATGTTACCTTCGAATTCAATTCGGATAAAGCATCCGTATATTCGATGTTATAATACTGCTGTCAACGTGATATAACAAAAATTAATTCTTCTTTCGTCTATGTACACCTGTCGCGTCTTTATCATATTTCTTATTATCCGACTGCACGAATGCTACAGATGATTTTACAATGCAGATTTAGATTCTCGATAGACTTCTTGGAGTCTGGGAATTCGCATTCAATTTCTTTAATAAGACAGTTTAGAAAACTGTGATACTGTCGACGGATTGTTAGTAAGATTTACTATATTTGCTACATGCATGTTGGATCGCAACCTTGCGCGAATATAAAATTCTCCTCGATTAATTAATCATTTCTTTGTTATTTTCGATTCGTTATCGCGTTTCCTATAAAATCAGCAAGCGTCTTAATACGCATGAACGGGAATGTATATCAGGTTATCACATTCCGCGTTTTTCACCTCGTCGATCGATACTCCTCTTCCTGTTGCTCGAACAAAGTATTTCAACGCCTCGAGAACTGGTCTTTCCCAATCGTTACTTGGAATCGGGTTAATAAGTCATCAGACGGAGTGAATTGTCAAGCGGAAGATAGGGATTAATAGTAGACACCACCGAAGTCGCTAAATGCTTCGTAATGGACAGATTTTCGACCTACTTTGCATTTTTGCGACAAGAAGTTGGTGTAATTAAGTTGCTGCCCATAAATATTTGGACCTCTTTGTATTATCAGGGATGAAATGTATTATAAAATATACGCGTATTGCCCGATATTATTAGGGAGATCTTGCATGTTCCAGGTCACGAGTTGCTATAGTTTTAACTAGTTCTTTTGCATAATAGTGACAAATTCTACGCATCAATTTTAGCAATTGCGATCACACATTATAATTACGACAATAAAGGGCGAGAAAAATGTATGTTTAGTCTCAGAAGCAAACGAAGAGATAGTTTTGACGCGGACAACATATTGAATTTAAAATTTGCCCTTCTACGAGATGATAGAGGTATGAGATGGCTTGCAAGTAAATTTTCTGACGCACGATTGACCGAATATCTTCATTGGCGATGGTGGAAAAAATGTGAAAGAAGAGACGAAAAGCGTGGGTTAACCGTACGTCATGGTGCTTTGGTATTTCATCGCACAAAAGTAAAACCTTTTTCATTTTCGACGAGATTAATTTCCCTTTTCTCTATAGACTCACGGTAGACTTTAAATCAGAATAAATTACTTTTGCGTTGGAAAGTTGCTTCGACTCTTTGTAAAGCGAGAATCGTGTTCCTCGGCCAGATTCAACAAAAGGGCTCGTCCTAGCGAAACAATTCGCACTGTTTCTCAAGAGTTACATCATCCCAACATTAATATCTTTGATATCATTAATTTATATCTTTAATTTATCAGAGGGACGATACTGGTCCGTATTATCGACCGTTTCATAATATTACAGAAATAATATGCGTTTGCGCAACTTAATCATTATACAAAATCGATTCGTTCGTATTTTCGTAAAATCTCTACTTCAAAGCGGTTCGTTTCAACGCGTGATGTTGTAATGGAGGGAATATTCGTTCCAGGTTTATTACGCTCGCATATGTATAAGCGAATAACGCTCGCATTTATTCGACCTGAAACGTCAAAAATGATAAATCTTTTCCTCAGCGAAATTGTTTCTTGGATAAAAGTAGATATTTATTTTTGCAATTTGTAACACTTTTATATAATACAATAATGTCGTTATATTGTACGATCGTTAATGTAATGCACGGATGGAAGGCGATTCTTTTCACTAACGCGATAAACACAATTCATAATTAATCTAAAAATATTAAAATGTATAAAATATCTGATACGTTTTATAACATGCTATCATACATAATTGGTACGATATATATTATAAAATTATATATTAACGCAATATTTTGTTCCTTTTTTCCATTTAAATGTTTGACGTTTACCATTTTCCGTGTATTAATATACGTACTATATATGATGTTCCAGGTTTTTCCATTCAGATATTTCATTTTATTATAACTTTTTAATAAAGTTTCAAGCGGTGTGTGTGTGTGTGTGTGTGTATAACATTTCTCTTTTCTCTTATTTATTTCCATAGAATATTCTGCCAAACTTTAATCGAGAAAACCTGCAACACCATACATATATACCTAAAATGCAAAGTGAGCAGACTTTATCTCACAGTATCGTTAGTATATGGTCGTGGCTCAAAAAATTTAGGTTACCATATTTAATGAGGGAACTTGAATTTTTTTAACGAGAGAAACTCGAACAAGCATGTTTGAGCTTTTATATAATTTTAAATTAATATATACTGTAGGAAAAGGTTCGGTTATGATTATTTTATAGGTATTTTCAATGCTTTGACATCTCGAGGGAAATTCCAATTATTCAACGAGGACAAACAAAGTATTATAATATATTAAATAATTGCATGGATTAAATAGATTAATAATTTCAATCGGAAAGTTTTATAATCCGTAAAATCGTTTCGCGGTCCATAAATCAAATATGAAACGTCGCTGTTTGCAAAAACAAAAGATACGATATTATAACGAGGACAATTTCTAATAAACCTACTAAAAAGCAAACAAATAGTATAAAATTATTTCTTATCTTATTTTGCCTTTCTCGTTTCTTTCTTTTCGTGAATATTTTAAAACCTTAAAATAAATATCTCAAACTCTTGCGTGTTAATAAATACCGATTGCTTCAACGAATAGAATAAATAAGTCACTGATAAGAACGTGCCAACTAGTGACCGTATGCAATACAAGTTTGAACATTAATCTTTGCCGTGCCGATCTTTGTTTTAGACTTTGACTGCAAGATTTGAAATCGATTTTTTCAAGAATAAATATGTTTATCAACTAAGTAGATATATGTGATACTTTGTAAAGTAGTAGGTCAGCAACTCGATTATATTTGGGTATCTGAAACTCATTAATCAAGTGTTTCTTATGCTAAGGTGTACATTTGTGCGTGCACATACGTTAGGCCTTGATGGTCGGTATTCAATCGTTTTCGTTTCCATAGCGATAAATATTCGTGTTGTCTTTTCCATTTGCCTGGAACTACGTTATGCAGAACTGTATATTATAAATTACATTGGTACATAACAGGGTACATTGATACGCCTGCTTCGAGGCATTTCTATACCGCGACTACATATTTTTCATTTCTTTTTTAAATTCGATTCTTTGAAAATGGTCTGAAACTGCATTAACAGAACAAAACAAGATGAAATATCGCAAGGTATTTTTGACAAAGCTCGTGTCGCGGCAAGGGAAGGCTCATTGCCACTGAGTCGATGTGCAAATATTTGTAAGATAGACCTTATTGATTCGTATGTACATAGCACTGCATGCTATATTTTAGCATGATTTTTTCGGACTATCGATTGAAACAAAAATTGCAGAAATCAAAAGCTGACAAATATATCAACTTGCCGCGGTCTTTCCTACATGCAACGTCAGCCGTGAAATTAACGGGTTACAGCTTTCCTAACCAGACAGATGGAAAGATGCGTTCGTACGATCGAGATTTGTTCGGATTACGTGGAAACATTCGGAAATTTCGTTGACCGATACGATCGGAATACGCCTCCTGATAGCCGATCTAAATTTTAAATATGCGAAGAAAAAAATCATTTGGTTCGCGTGGATTCCTCTGGCGAATGCGAGAGGACCGTGTCACAGACGTAATTCGGGCGAATCACGCGGAACATCGGCTACAGACAGCACAGTGAATTGAATGTCAGGGGAGTAAATGGGCTGGAAATATTTAACCCGACGCCTTCCTTCCTCTCTCCGTCTGGTCGAATTAGCGAGCAAGGAAAGCAGGTGAGAAGGAAGCTGCATCGGTTACCGACGTCGTTCGGCTCCGATGCGTCGACACGCATCTACATATTTACACGTGGCTCGTAAAGAAACGTTTTTATCTATTTCGCAAGCGAAACACGAATAAACGAATGGAAGCTGGCAAATTGAATCACACGATGACGAATACCAATATCGTAAATTTAATATAAAATTGTTGAAGTTTATGTTACGTAAAAATTTACCTGTTTGATTTTATCCGTCTACTTATATTATAAATTACTTGACGATGATTTTATAGTTACGAGAAACGTGATAATTTCGAATATTGAGAAAGAGAAAAGATATGCCGATTTGAATGCAATAAGTTGTCACCAGAAACGACAAGCGATAATTACCGATCGTGCTTCTCCCTCGCGGCTCGTTCGAATCAGCGCGAACTGGTTAAAGCCGGCGTGAAGTTGTTTCCGAGGTATTTAACTTTTCAAAAAAGTCATGCAAATCTGCATTAATTTGTCTACGTGCTATGGCTTGGTTCTTAGAAGTCCGCTATTATGCATACACAATTTCCGTGCACGCGAACTCGCTTCCGGGTGCCCCCAAATGGTTACATTCTTGCCGAGTCGCGGTTGAACTTTGACCGCAACTCCGACTCGAAACACCTTGCAAACTTAACTGCGAACCTTGGTCTTTATTCTTTCTCCTTCTCGGCCTTCTTTTTTGCTTCGTTCGAACGAAAAACACAGTTTAAACGCGGTCAGCCTCGGTCTCGCTTCCCTTCTCGTTTTTCCATTAATCGCCCAGCCATTTCTATCGCGTTTATCCGCTACGCTCGACATCGTCTCGCAGAGAGGGAACCGAAAGAAACAGAAAAGAAAACGAGATTTCGTCGCTATACTGTGTTGCTCGCAAAGTTCATTTCGTGTTGTCTTGCGAACGCTACTGTTTCCCGTACACTTTTTCCCATGTACTTCTTCGTATCTAACGGACATCGGCCAACTGAATTTGTTCAACGAAGAAACAGCAACGTATCGGTTGGTTAAACAGAATGTTATCTCCGAAGTACTCATCGTAGGGCTGGCATGTAAATTGCTCAGGCAATTTGCATTTCGTGGTTGTTCGCCTCTCGACCGTGTATTATACACGGCTTATACGTTCGGCGCGATTTCCACTCCCAAGGCTTACGAATCTTATCTGTCTATGTACCTCGGTCTCTACCCATCGTTTAAAATGTATCAACGTCAACGAACACAATAAGCTTCATAACGTGTCTTTTCTCTATTTAAACTTAGCATTATAGAAATAATATGTACACGTTTATTCATATTAGGACACGTGCGAATCTCGCATGAAACGCGACCATTAATTTGAATCAGCGAGGGAACGATCAACAGATGAGAATTTGCATTTTCACGAGAAGTAAACAGATGCAGTTTTTCATGGTTTTGCCGGAAGATCAAAAATATTCGCAGGATCGTAGAGTGAATTTTCTAATCGATATCAGCGTTTCTATGTATTTGTACGAAATTTGAGGAAATGGGAAAGTAACTTTTCTTTTATCCAGTATAGAATGTAGATTCGATCGGAACAAGATCGCGCTGTGTTACACGTTTTCGTAGTCGATTAACGTAACGGTACTGCAAGGTCCTATACAGCATTAGGAAATAATAAGCATTTGCTTTAATAAGGAATTTCCCAATTAAAATTTCTATTTCTATTTACTTGTATCGATCAAACAACCGAGGAAGATGAGCGAGTAATTACCGTACTACGTATAGCTCGGTAGCTGTATAAAGTCAGAATCCGAGCAGAATAAGATTGCTCGGCGCGTTTTTTAAATGGATCGAAGTTGCACTTCTCGTTCACCGTCTACGAACGTGCTTAACTTCTCGCCAGCAACTGACCTTTCCTTACAGAGCCGCATAACTTTACCGGATAATATCTTGGTAACGTAGCCTGCAATTGGTGAGCCCATCGGCGGTGTCGACCCCATTCCCGTGCGTTGATAATGCACTTTCAAAATTCGTCACGCGAGAGCCAGATAAGAGGAAGAGAAGGCTCGTGTATACGAAGGAGCGTAAAACGGTGAGAGAGGCAGGGGCAGAAAATCGCGGCGAAACGCGGAAAGTCGTAAAGACGAATCGTCGTGACGCGGCAGCCCATATTTCACCGACAACTTTGTTTCAAGTAGGGCTAAAATGAAACGGAACGGCCAGCCAAGAGACGCTCGCTCGTCTCGAACGGTGGAATTATGCAAATATCGTCGCGACGTATCGAACATCATCCCGACGACTCGCACGATCGTCTCCGTGATTATTTCTACGTTCTAAAGATGCACCTGATGACGCCACGAATTTTTACATTTTCCAGTGTCCTTGTTTCGAATATAATAGCGAATAGTAGCGCGGAAAATGCGTCGGAAGAAAATGAGTTAAACCTTTAGATTTGTTGAAAGTTGCTCGAACGACTCGTTACATTCTAAATATAAATATGTTTTACGATCGATATAAAATACGAACGATCGACATAAAATAACACCGATACATACGTCAACTGCAATTAACAACGAAAATAAGAAATTCGAGTAATTTACGTTATTTTTCTTTTAATTTGTTAACGGCAGTTGCCATTTCACGGAAATACGAACATTACTTATAAATATAGATTTCTTCAAAGACGTAGCGGTACAGATTAATCTAAAAGATTCTGCAGAGATAAGAAAATAGGCATCAATCGCTACCATTTATGATACGATAATTTATATTAGTTTTACGACCTAACGGTACCTTATATTACCGCTTAATTAAAATATGAAGCAAATATGCTTGGCGCATCCATTTAGGATTTATAAATACGATTTACGTATGCATACGATAGAGAGCCTCCTTGTTTCCAACAGATCATTTTATTGGGGAAATTGTTTCGGAGGGAAAAGGATCCAATCCGCAAAGACGTTGCGTAGTATATAGAGATACGGAGCAGATAGAGAGATACAAGATACTGCCGTTAACACATCGACGACCGTACGTTTCAGCGTGGATCTTGTTGCCAACCGCTGGCACTTTTCACTCGATCTATTATTGGATAATTATGATACACTTTTTGAGAAAATCGTATCGACACCCTCGTCGTTATCGAATAATTATCGTATTATCTTCATTTATTTCGTACTCTTGTACGTCGTATGAATTTATCTATTTATTTATCGCTGTTAGACTTAAAAATTGCCGATCTGTAAATCGTTCGATGCATTTGTAAATCGTTTCATTTTGATAGAACGCTGTCGAATATAGAAATAATTTGTTTCACGCGTAAGCGTTGATTAAATGAGAACAAAAAGTAAACGCGATGATGGCCGATAACAGATAGCAGAGCGAAATCACGTTTACGCGACAGTGGCCGTCAAAGTGTTAAAAGTATGACGTTGTATGTATCGTGTAACTATAGACGATTGCTTCGAAATCTGCCACAAAATGTGTGTATTTCGTACGGACACGATTGATGTGTGCAAAACAACAAGGTTCGTGTGAGATACGGAGGCGGTCATCGAGATTTAAATGGTTGTTCCAAGACTTGAAACATTTGTACTTTCCACCATTAATTTTACGGCTTGGCTATATCGTTGGACCATGTACTTGGACCACCTGCGTGTCCGACGTAGTATGCAACAGCTTCTTCGGATATGCTACAAATTCTTCAGACGCAGACTTCTTCGATATATTACAACGAAGCATCTAAACTAGAATATCTGCAGGAAATCGTTTCGAATGAGCGTTAAAACGCAGACATTTCGTAATTACTAGGTTGATTCAAAAAGTAGATTGATATCGTTTGTCTCGAGATTTCGTGTTCAAAAAAATCGAATTTGAAAGTTCCATAATTTCACGTATCACGTGTATCGTATTAACGCTTCACCGAGCACATTCAAAGCCAATTTTCTCCAAACGTTTATTACGTTCGTTATGGTTTACGAGCATTGTTGTAATTTTCTCGTTAGCTTATCGTTATAAAGATCAATAGTCGTTACAGAGGTACGCGTGCTCGATATTCGGGAAAGAAAATGTGGAAGACGCTGGCGTGATTACTGTCGTTTACTACAGGTCATCCTGACCGAAATTGGTTACGCGCGAATGGAGCCACGATCGGCGGTTATCTAATTGACACCTTTCGTGAGCAGCCGCGTCGCGACGCGACGTCGGCTCGCACTTTCCCTCTCGATACGAGAGTTTATTCCCTTCGATCGACTCGTGACACGTCGCTACAGTTTTACCTCCGTTCTTTCTCGATGGCTTGTTTAATCGACCACAGGTCGGTGACCCGATCATTTCTTCGCTTTCCTCGCTTCTTTCCAACCCTTTGCCCGTTAAATTGTATTTGTTCTTGCCACGCGTGCCTCATAATTCAACGTATACATATAGTCTTGTATTCACATCGTAGGTGAAAAGTTGGCTGATGGAAGCATCGCTAGTGACTGCTAGCGACTGCTAGTGACTGGTTTATAACGTAACGGACACATCTTGTGCGGCAAAATATTAAAATAGAGCACACCGTGCGAAACGGTAGTCACATATCTAATATTGTCTCCGTATCTCGTAAATCGGTCTTTTACATTGCTAACCATAAATAAGTATTAGGACATCCGCTCTCTATCTACTTTTATCTAAGAGTACAAATTTTCCTTCAATATTTAATTTTTTACTTTTTTTTATAGGTAGACTATGGATGTTTATGCATTTGTCGAAAATTAAAAGATACAAAAATTGAGTACAATTTATAGAATTTGTAGATTTGTAGACACATTTTATGATATTATTTGTTAATTTTTTCTTTTGCTAATTAGAACATGCAATTTCTATTTTTATTTCGGAGTTGAATCGAGATAACAAACTGGCAAACTTTCAATAAAATCAGAATGCAGAATCGCTGTCTGCCGTAAGAGGATTTCGTTGACACGCATTGACAAGCATATTATTATTTTAGTTCATCGGTCAATTAACCTATATTTCAGTTATTTCCACCGTTTCCCGTCGATGCCGTTATCGAGATTTCGTACTTTCATTTTTCTCTCAATTCTAACAAACGAGCAGAATTTGTAATGTAAATGGAATCGAGAAATCACGTACACCAACAAGACTCGCTTCGTATTTTGCGTTTAACGTTAGATAAATATAATTAGTCGGAAAATGACCGAAAGTCCGTAGGATTAACTTGATGGTCTTACTTCAGCTTCCCGTGTCCCTTATCTTCCTGCCATCCCATTAACCAACTTTCCAGCCATGCTTAAATATATCATTGGCAACATTGTGCGAAACGTTCGCAAGATCGAAGACACTCGAACAGTGTAACAACTTGAGATACTAATTGGCAAGCGTGCGCAGGAAGCACGCGGCGCGCTTCAAGACAATCAAATTAAAACGCGATTATACAAAACTCGGCACGCCGCGTTAATTCCCCCGACGCTTCCGCCGGAAATTGAGTATTCTAGCACGGCGATACGGACACGGAACAGGATACCATTTACCGCGAATTCACCGGCTGCCATGCGACGAAACTATACGCCTTTTATCCTTGTCCGTTACGATCTCACCTTTTCTCCCTCTTTTTTTCTTTGCTCTTGTCCCATATTTGATATACACGTAATTGTTTTTAAGGAAGATACCGATCTTCCAAAGATCCATACGGTTTGGTTTCGATCGACCGAAGCTTTTAGCGGCTTGTCTCGAGGCAGATTGGTGCGTCTTGTTAAAGAGCACGCTATTTTTGTATACTTTGCGGAGTAGATATTAACATGGTTGAAAATCAAAGTATTAATCTCGATCGAGCAAGTTCCATTTGATTTATATTAACCTTCGGTACTTGGTACTTAACGCTTCGTGGCACGATTTAGCGCATGATTTTTTCAAACGGAATAAAATATTTTGAAATCGTTAACTCGTGTATCGTGTAAAGATAATTTTTACATCGTACATTTTTATTTGGCGCAGATGTTTCATCGTTATATGGTCGTGGATACTCAATACTCAATTATACATTATATTTAGTGAAACTATCTTTAACGCTTATTACATGTTTAAGCTGTTTGCATTAAATATCTTTTTCATATCGGTGCCAAATTTTACCAATACAATCACGGCAGCCGTATCCTATTACAACGACAATGAAATTTCGAAATTATCGGATATCCTAATTCTATAAACGAACAACTAATTGTAAATTCAAATTACAGCCTGAATGAAATCTCAAGCTCTTTGTCTCTCCCTATATGTCTCGAATGTGCTCTTTCAATTCTCGAAACTACTCGAAATTGCCGTTTCAATTCTCGTAACCTTAACTAACGCTGTTACGTACCTTGCTCTACCCCTTCCACCAACAACATTTGTATTTCTCGTATATTCCCCTCGAGCAAGGTATTACCGATGGCCAATTGCATCAGCGATTCGATACCTGAAAAGCAGAGGAGCATCGGTCAGTCTGAAACGCTCGCTCCTTTTGAGGACGCGTTCGAAAGGTCCGTTATTCGATCCTCGGAATTTCTTTCCCTGGTTGGCCCGATTTGACCAGAGTTTCCAAACACGTTCGACTAATTAATTACCTTCGATTGACGTTTCATTTTTATATACGTATATTTCCAGAATCGATTAACATCGTATCGATTAAAAGCGATCGACCGATATATCCGTCGTTTGCTTATTTACTCACCTTTTAATTATCAACGCGAAACCTCTAACAAGTGTATTTAATTTCGTAATTGGGAATCTGATCAGAACCGCAGAATCTAATAATAACGCGTTATTACACATTGTAACTAAGTACGTTGCATTTACTCGTTTAGTGACAAATGATTTTATTTCGCAATAGTAAATGCGAGCCAGTAAAAACGTGATGCGTAATTCTACAAGATGAATTGCAAAATACTTGAGGATAAAATAACTTTCCACGAAATTGGAAACGGTATAAGAAATAACTGAAATAGATGACGTAGCCTAAGTAGGTACGTAATGTAGGATGCGCGTACATCGTTTGACGCGCTGCGATTGCCGTTATACTTTTCTCTCTATCCTTGTGACACACCCTCATTGGGTTCATTGGTCAGAAAATGTCAATTTCTTTCATGGATTGCATTCTGTAATTATCGTTTGTAATATTAGTAATACTATTTATAAGCGTTTCGTTCACTAGGCTCGTCGATTTCTTTGCTCTCTAGTAGTGTCAGACTTCTTGGAATTACAGTTTGTCATAAATGTATCCGGCCACTCGAGTATTTTCAATCTACCGTATCTTTATCATCGTAGAATACAGTAATAAATTTATTTGTAATTTTCTACAATCTTATAATTATGGTTTCATAATTTTCCATAAAATATACCAACGAAGAAACTCGATATTAAATTACCTTCGAAAGACGATTGTTACGAAGTTATGTCGGTTTATCCTCCGATAATTAAAGCAAGTATCATTCGCTCGGAAAAGTCGACGTCGATTAGAAAAACGAGCTTAAAGCTATCTACGATTATAAATCACATCGTACTATTTTTTAAACACGTTCGAAAAAAATAACTGGAACAGAAGAAACATGTGGATTTCGAATGTCATAGCGGCAGTCAAAATTGTTTAATTATTCTAAGATCTTAGGATACATAGTATAACTCGTTCTAGGTTCTAAATAACCAACTCAAATACTTTTGTAGGGAACAACATACGTTCTTCTTTCTTTTCGCTTTACAGATGTGTCGTCAACACCCTCGAATGCTTCAAAATGCTCTGCTAAAGCTACACGAGTTTGAAGCTGCTAATGTTTCCTAAACTCGCGGTATTCCCTTTGTTTCTGTCGTATATGTATCTCGTTCTGCGTAAGTAGTCGGTCGATTATTCTTGGCGTTGTGATCTCACACAAAAGTCAAGATGTAGCGAACGAGAAACGAAGTGTGTCAAGTTGGGCGGATCTCGTGTCGTGAGTACACTTTATGGAACAATCTTGCAAATTCTGGATGCCAGACAAATCTCAGTCGCGAAGGGAGACGTTTATTTTCACAGATTCGCCGAAATTACAGCGCTCGGACGCTGTTAAGTATGTACTTCCGACGATGCAAGCAAAAAGAGCAAGCAGTCGGACAAAGAGCCACCACAGTAAGGATACAGAGAGACAAAAGAGCGGGCGAAAGTGGACAGAGTAAGAGAGAAAGATAGATGATTCTGTCGTACGAAATCCTGTTAACCCTCGGTTGTTACGCGAATATAAACGTAGCTGTCCTGCAGACGTTTATTATACAGGCTGCTTCGTTTTTACCCCGCCACACGGTACGAGCATATTTTACAATTAATAATAAGAAAAACGAAGAAGTGTTGTATTAACACAGGAGTCGTAAATGCCTTACTATTAAAAGTTACAGCAGAAATACCAAAGTTATAAAAGACTGGATTCTCGATCGATCGGCTATATTTACTAAAGTTCTTGTTCAAAGAGTCGTCCGTTCTTCTAAGTACAAAATTGATATCGTCGTCACATGGAATCAAATAAGAAACCCGGTCGTTTATAATTTTTCTACTTTTCTACTACCAATTACGCAATGAAGCGTTTACGAATCTATGCTTACAAAACACCCTTTCCTTACTTTCAATCGTAGAATGTGCTGACACTTGGCTCCATCGATTACTATAGAATCTGTTAACAATGAGAAAGCCTGTATATTCTTGCTGTAATGTACGGTGATTTCAGTCTGCCAAAGCTAATTCCTAGCCTAATACCTTGTTTCTAAAGTAAACACGGAAACCGACGGACCCCTCCGCCTCCAACCTGAAGACCATTTAATACCGCGATGCGGGCAGATGAGCGAAAATTAATGTCTCTTCGGACACGCGAGTTGGATACAAAAAGAGTCGGTGGATAACTTAACGAACAAGAAGACGGGGAACCTGTAGAGATAGACGCGAATCTGTGACGAGGGGGTGTCAGAGAGTCAACGGAGGGTGGATTATCTTGACACATACGCGGAGCAAACGGAACACGCTGGTCTGTGGGATCGTATAGCTTTATCCGTACGCAGTTACACGGGCCAGATGCATCAGCGTGAAAATAGCTTTAAAGGGGATCGGTTCAACGAACAATCGTGCTCATCCCCCCTTCTCGTATCGAACTCTGATATTTTCGGGACCTCACAGCCGCCGATCGAATTAAAAACAAATTATTCCAACAGTTCGAACGACTTCGATCCGTTTCCACGAGCAGACTCGCCGATATTTCCAAGCGAAAAATCCAGCCTTCGGTGAAGCGAATTAATTAGTCGATAGAGTATCGAGGAAGAATCGGAGAGGGTTAGTTCGTTTGCGCAACGAATAACCTCGTCGGTGGATTTCGTTAAATTTGTTGCCACGGCTGGATCGATGGGTCAGAAAGTTCGTTCACTTTTCGCTGAATGTGAACGTTGCTGCGAATATCAGAAATCGAAGTGTTGCGAATTCTCGACTAATTGGCCATCAGTCAGGTTGCAACCGATCGGTTCATATCGCGTACCATGAAAGAGATTAACGCCCAAGGTGGAGGTAAATCAAAGATGCGGAGTAGCAGTATGTTTAGTTTATTTATTTCCATTCTTTAGTACGCGCCAAGAGAATCACTAGCAAGTTAAGATGCAGAACAATGTTGTGTTTAGTTCATTTAGTTGCACTGTTTAGTAACACGAACAGTATGACGCTCTGACGAAGACCGTTGTAAGACTTCTCAAGAACCTTGGCTTGGTCCTTACGTACTAACTCTCCGTCCCCGGCCTTTCCTTCTTACCATGTTTTTTATGGGATGGGACTCTATTCCTTTTAGTCTTGTCATTGTGTACCCTCGTGGGCGAATATCCTCTGATGTTGCTGATTGAAAGCAGATGTTTATTTTAGAGCGGACCCATCGAGTCCTTGGGGTGTTAATTAGCCTCTCGTTGAGGTCCGCACCGTAAAGTTTACCTTGGGAAGTAGGAAATTCGGATTTTCCCAAAAAAGACAGATGCGCTGTCCCAGTCATAAACGGACGGCCACTCCAAATCCCGAACACGAAGTACATACTCGTTTTAGGTATAACTTATTTCTGGCTAAAAAAGTAGAATTCTGATAGAATGTAATAACGATAAAAATTATTAAATCGAAAAATATAATTAAAATAGAACGTGACAATTGGTGGTACGTGGAACGGCAATCGCTTGTTAAGATTTAAAATATTGTCTTACATTTTTACTGTGGCACGAGACGAATCTGGCCTCTCGTATAGCCGGAACTCTATTTCAGCGTGAAATAGCTGTGACGGTTGCGTTTGTTATATGTATTACGCGTGACTCGTTAGAATTCCTCTTGACGAAAATAGTTTCGAGAAATGACGAGGGCAAAGAAAACGCTTCGTTTGAAAGTAAGGCTATGTGCAAATATTTTTGGTAGCCATAGACGGAGTGACATATTCCCGTGAATGCAACAGAGGGCGAGGATGTGGTCGTTACAACGCGGAGAAAAATTGAGGAAAAAAAAGTTGCCTGGCTTTGTCGCTGAAAGTTGCGCTACGTTTTATGCGCCAAAGCAACGTGCTGAGTGAAAGGGTTAGAAGAAATAGCGAATCACGCGTCATCTGAATTCCTCGGCGATGTTTCTCCGCGTTAAACCGGCCGCGGAGGCTCCCGAGGCCAACCAAGAGACGAGCGTGAACCCGACCCGATTGGTGCCAGTCAACGATCAGCATCCCGGTTCGCTCGAGACGAGTTTAATACGTCGGTCGACCGCGAGGTCGAGCCCGATTGATTACAATTCTCGAAATTATCGCGGGAAATCGCGAGAAATGCAATCGCCTCATCCTGACAAAGAGATCGCGCTGATTGTCGAGCACTGATGGAACTTTATGAACAGATGCTGCGATGAAAAGTATTCAATCTGTATATAGTGGTCTTCATAAACGCTAGATAACGTGTATTTTAACACGTCCTTCTATCGTCATGGTAGTTATCGCGTCGTCTTTAAATTCTATAGGACGATTAAACCGAGATAAATTTTACGGACTAAAGAACTTTCAGCAACGACTCGGATCACATCGTCGGGAGAAAGTGGACGAGCGTAATATTTTGCAGAAATAAAACGGCTAGAAATTAAAATATTACTGTACGGTATATTTAAGTCTATTGCAACTGCCAGGGCAAAGTACATAAAATTCACGTGGCAGAGTTGACCTATTAATCAAATCGGAGTTAACGTACCAGACAGATTCGTAATCCTAGCGATGAGTTTGCTCGGTTGACAGATTAATGAAATGTAAGATAAATGTGACGCAAGGAGCATCGATTCTAGAGATTATTAACCCATAAAACACTGTCGAGTAAACGGTGTGGCGCCAGTTCTCTCGACAATTATCAAATATCAACGGAAAATAATATCGCATTTAAATCGATATACTTAACATTTAATCTATTTCCAACAAGTATCTCGTAAGCTGTACGAGAGATTGAGAAATTACCGAAATCACCGCTGTATGTTGCTTTATTTGTTACATCGTTATTGCGGAAGCTTATCAATCTGCCCTGGAACACATTTTCAGATCCGTTTCAAATTTTACCAATATGGTCACGATAATCGTGTCTCGGTTGCGGTGCTAATGCGATTTCAAGATCTTTTGCACGATATACACGCAAAGAGTTTCGAAGGATGTTCGAATACTTTTTTTTGAATTACGGTATAACAGATTTTTACGGGCTTATGCATTGCAGTCTTCGGATGTTTCATTCGCCAGACCGGTTAGCTCGCACGAATACGCATCCATCGTATACACGGCCTTTTCGTTCATAATCTGGCGAAACAAATCACGCGCCAACCAACTCGTCGCCTCTCGACGCAGTAGACGATCGGCAAGCGACTCACGCAGTGGAACGTCGTCGTGATCGAGTTCAGGACGTCTTTGTCGCTACTAGCCACATCCAACAGTTCACATTCCGTTGTTCCCGTGCTTTGCCACGTGTCCCGACGATCACCAACGATCACCAACGATCGTCAATTGCCACGGACCCTTCGCGTTCGTCTACAAACTACGTTTTCAAGCTTTCATCATATGAAACAGACAGATTTTTACCCCACTCTCGAGAAAACGTATCGTGCGTAGCAATCGAGCGTTTCAGAAGTCGCGTTGATCAATCGCATAAATTGAAAAGTAAGTACGTAAAAGCAATGGACGTTACAAACAGGCGGCCAGGCCGCGATCGGACAAGTTGTCTTTCGTTCGACACGGCGGCGTTTAATAAAATCGTGACATTCTTAAACGAGCCGCGGTCTTTAGGGTTAAAACCAGTTTTCAAGACGTCGTGTTTACTCCGCAGCTTCTCGCTTTCGTCTCGCTCGAAATTACACACATCTATGAAGCTACGTGTTCTTGAAATTCACCTTACAGTATACCATTATTTGTGTCAACTAAATAATTCCTTGGTAAGTAAGCAATTTGTTTCTCGAAACTTGAATATCGATCGTGTGTTCGTGTAATGAGATTAAGAAATGAATATACAGAGGAGTTGACCAGTTTCCGCTTCTGGAAGGTTCGCATATTACTCGATCAGAAAACTCGCTTTTTCGTTTTATACAGATTCCACGGTTCGGACAAAGATTCACAGATTCGTTGTACGTACCAATAGCTTGAAATCCTGAAAAATGGTGATTATGTGATTTCGACGAGTTCAGTGTACAAATTTAGGAACATAGTTTCAAAGTACGAAACATAGCTTTGAAGCATGCGATAAGAAAAAACGATTTCTCATCCCTCCAAATAGAAATGTTTCCTTAAGTCGGCTGGAAGGGACGAACAGAGAGAAGAAGAAAAGAATAAAGCGAACTGGATGGGGTCATAATTAGCGACTTTAGTTTGTCAGTGCAGAAAATAGGAGATCAAGCGGGCAATTATCCTCACGGGTAAGTTACGCGTAGAATCGCGTGTTATTTCGCGTTGTATTCCACTTTGGAACAATGACGAATACGATGACACCGACGAAGATTGTTTTAATGGGATGCAGCTACACTTAGAAAGTCAATGTCCCAGCACTGCTTCTCTCTCTCTCTCTCTCTCTCTTTCTCTCTCGATAGAAGTATTCGCTCGAATTTAAGATGCGGCGCGCAGTTTCGAACGAAATAAACTCTAGAAACCAAGGAGGGAACGCAGTCTCTCGAGCAACGAACGTAATCCTCGAGCTTTCTGCTCATCAAGAACGCTATGCCTTTAATTAAACGTTGGACGATCGTCAAACGAAATATAATTCGTTCGTCTCGACCGCGACGTCGCATCGAGAAGTTCGAATTCCTTCGGAAAGCTCATCGACCACGACCAACTGAAATTTCGTATAATTTCGCTCGTGTTATTATACGAAGAGCGACTCGTCTCTGTGCTGAATTCGCCGCTGCTCGTCGTCGAAAATAGTTCGGCGCCGGCGACGACGTGTCTCGTGAACTGCAACGCACTACGGGCATAAATTCGTTCACCCGACACTCGCGGACCTACTTACTTTAAAGCTGCGCGGTCCGAAAGTGTAGGAAATAGAACGCGCGTTGCGGCGAACCAGCGATCCTGCCGCAATCGACAACTTCATCGACACGATCCTCCTTTAATCGAGAAATACGCTTGTCGGAAATAGAACCTAACGCGAGTGGCGTCGATTTGAAACGTTCGTTATTCGATGGAAGAATCGTGGAATGTTTCGTGCTACGTTGGGTCATTTCATTTTAATAAGTTCGCAACCAGATACGTTTATACCCTTCGACCTTTGATTTTCAATAGATCTTTCTTATTTCTTTCTTATCGTACGACGATCGAAGAAGGGTGAACAAAAGATCTTCGACGCGTTTTTTAAACTCCGAGACTTTGTCTAAATTCTGGTTCGCGTCTTAGACACACTTGTATCGGTCAGGATGTCCGTTTATTTCTTCGTTTCAAATAAGCCGAGTAGTGGGAAGCGCGTCTACCTCTGATTTTGATTTTTCACGCTTGACCAAGACGATGGATATTCTTGAAACGTTAACGAACTTGCGTGCCAAGGTCAACGTAAAAGAGTCTTGTAATTTCTTTGAGAGAAAAATAGTCTCTCCTCCCCAAAGAAGAGAAACGAAATTCTAAACTGGAACAAATCCCTTAAATGGGTTACCTCCGGTTCTCCATATTCGTTCAGCCTCGATTTAGTGGACGAAAGCAGCGATTTCGGTTGGTGCAAAGTAGGGGAGAGGACGACCGTGCGATGTAGCACTCGAAGAGTTAACGATGACGCTGCTCGTGCCACGAGATCGATAAGTTTCAACGTCGGAGCGTTCGTCGCAGGCTCAGGTCAGCGAACGTCGCGACCGAATTTCACCACGGCCCGTTTAACCCGGTTTTATTCCCTCGTGCTCCACCTTCGTTCGCCGCAAATTCCAAACGGATTAGGAAAAACGGTGATAATCAAATTTTCAACGTCCAGTCGAATACAATGTAGTAACCGTGGAAAGGCTCGAATTTGTCGGCCAACATAAATCAACGTCGTTACGACAAAGCAACAAGGCATATCCGACAGTCAGCGTTCATTAGTTGCAGTCAGCGACTGGCATGTTGCAAGCAGTTAAACAACATTAACGGCTCGTTCATCGACTTTCGTCGCTGGATCGTTTCGCGGCGCGTTCCGCGTCTAATTGTTCAGCTGTTCGCACGTACAACTTTCGTCGCAACTTCCACAAACTCGACCGCCGATGACTCGTTTCGAGCCTCCCCCGAATCGAAATACGATAAGCGGTTGTGCATCGATTTGTGGAATTTATCGTGGAATTTACGATGCTTTACGATGCGAACAAAGTTTCTACGAAAGTACGTATTAACGTACTTTATGGACATTAGTATAGTACGGTTTTATACCAATCGTTTTAAAAAGAATAGTGTTGATAAAACATAGTCTAATAAATTGCGTGTAATAGGAACGTAGCAGGGAATAATCCTGTTAAACTATTTACTGTCGAAGAAATATGAAATGGCCAAGAAAATTAGGATATTTTTGTATGGCAATGAAAATGAAAATTAGTAAGTTTAGAAATTGTGCATTTTTCTGAATGTTTAGTATTATTCTTACATGTCATCTTGTTTCTATCATTATTTTCCATTGGAACGACGTGGGGAAAGGGTAAAACAGAGTTAGTATACTTTTAAGGTCGAGAATTCTTTAAATTCGGAGCAACTAATTATCGAAAAAAATAAGGATAGATTGCAAGAATTTCTGAAAAAATTTCAACGTTCGACAAATTCTTCTCTACGTTTCGGTTTACGAGGTTAATCGATCTGACACCTGAGCAACTAATTTATCACAAAGCTAAACTATCACGACTTCGATAATTATACGTAGATAACGTAAGCTTGAAGCAGGTTTTGTCATAATCGTAGTAACAGCTTTTGTGGAATTTTATCGATCTTCTCTATAGATTACCGCGCTATAAAAAAAAAAAAGCTAAAGTACACAAACGTTCCTAAGGATCGTTTCCCACGGAAATGTACATATTTTGTAACCCCTATACAGTTGCACGCGTCATCGTCGTAAGGATGCTAAATTTACGACCCCTTACGCGTTCCAGATTTATTTATGGTTCCCGTTACCATGACTTTAAAATCGTAAGCGACGTTATAAAACGTCGCCGTGTCTCGAACTTAACGGAACCGTACAATTTTGTTCGCCGATTCAGATTGCTATCGTTGCTGGTAATAGATCGATAGAGAAATATACGCGTCTGGCGTTACAGTTTTCGGTAGTTTACCGAGTATCAATTATCGTGGAGTATCCGAGAAGGTGCGAGGAGCCGTGATTCAACGATTATCGAGCCTGATACGAGATAATTTAAGATAACGTACTCGAGCTTTATTACGTGAAAGCGGAAGTATTTAGTTGATTGCAAATCCAGATGCGATGTACCTATAGCTTTTTAATCGATTCTGTCTGGATTATTAATCCTCTCGCGATGGAATTTTCCTTGCCTGCGAGAAAAATTGCTTTTCTTTTTAATTAGTTATCGTTGATAGAAACGCAATCTTTCGAATGGTTCTGCAAGGAAGATGCAGTACACGAAAATATAATTGGTTGTGTAATACGTACGGGAGATCGAAGGAGGAATGTATAGTTATTCCAAGTTACAGGCAGGAAGTTGTTAGGTAGAGTCGTTAGGAAATTGTTATTAAATAGAGGAATGTCAAGCGAAAGAGTTTTCTTTCAAAAATAACATCGTACAATTTCGATGCGTTAATCGACGCAGCTTGTTACTTCGCATAGAAGAATTTATAGAAATTTCTTTAATTTCAGTATTATCGGATGATTTTGTCAAGCTTATCTGCGTCCATGTTTTCTTGGTTGTGTCGATAAAAAAATAAATTTACATACACATCGCAGTCTACTACGACAACAAAGTAGATATTCCGTACGCATAATATCATAACTTTTCTCTACTTTTCAATTTACGAGCCTCGCAAATAAGACATCCGGGCGACTGATATAAACACCGGGCCATAGATGCACGACGAAATGGTAATGGAAAACTAGTAGCGAGCTAAAGTTGTAAAGAAATAGCCGAGACGTGGGCGTACGGGCGAGTAGAGAGGCGAGTAGCGATGTAATTAAGGCGTGTCGGCTGCATATTAAGCGGCGTGGTCGCTTACGGTAAGTGGCAACGGAAGTCGTCCGGTGACATTATTTAATGATTTCCGGCTGGTCGAAAGACGCGACGAAAAACACCATCGGACGAATCCGCGCTGAACTCGTACGGCTCTAGCTTGCACATGGTAAAGATGTGTAAAGGTGCGTTTAGACAAGCGCGCGAATGCTCGTTCTTGCCTCGCTTTAGTGAAATTAAAGCGTCAGCGAGCGTTCTTTCGCTTAATGTAAACGCTCTCCGAGCAATTTCAATTACGCCGAAAGAGCTTCTTCAGGACGACGTACGCGAGCAAACGTCCGTGGAGATTAGACAGAGCAGAATCTACAATGTTCAACGGTTATTCGCGGTTCGGTCTCCAGTCGGATTCGTAAGAACGGTATCTAGCGAAGAGATTATAATTACGAATGTATTGTCGGAGAGAATTCGGATGTTCGATTTCCGATTCGGCGAGTAATCGCCAAATGGCGAACGAATGCTCGTTTACAGTCTCGTTTTACTGAATTTTATTAAAGCTCGGCAAAGTTGCATCGGTTCGCTTGGTCTAAACGCACCTTTAGATGCTACACACGGGTCGATCGTCGATCAAAGGGATATCGTAGTAGCTGGCAAGGAAATATCGCTCGTCCGGATCCGTCGTGTAAACATACACCCATCGGACCGGTCGTTATTAAGGAGACCGGCCGCACCATTTCCTGTGGGATAGTTCACGATGATGTGTCACCCTCATCGTGGTTGCTCCACTCCTTCTGCCGAAATTAATGGCGCCAGTCACCTCCAAAGGTTCCACTCTCCCCTTCTGCAAAATCTACGCGTCTTCTATATGCTGGGACAAGAAAACAATACAGTTGTTGGTCGTTGAATTACGGCCGAATTACTCCAAGCTTTTAATATTTCACATTTTGTATCGATTCGAAAGTCTGACGAATCGTTTCATCGATGATCAGCTATCAGGTTTCGTGCGAGATTAATAAGTGCGGTTAAAAGCAATTCGTCTTTCGTGACATGACGAGGACAGCTATTGGCTACGTAAATTGAAATTTAGAGAAGATGTTAGAAATTTTGAAATTTACCTTTGAATCTATAGTTACTTGTGTCATCTTGTTGCAATAAATGAACTCGTGGACGTAAGTCATTTGTCTCCTGAGAATCGAACATTAATCGTGAACCTGCGTAAGGAAACTGAAAGAGTGACTTCATTCATCATACAAACTGCTCGAAAGCCGCATTGATCAACTCCGTATATCGAGAAGTAGAGAAAGACGATGATACTGCAGATGCTATTTTTTAAATCTATCTTGCAACTCGATATTATTTATGTCATCATTATGTTACGATAAAGAATCTTACGGAGTCATTTGTTTCGCGAGTATCGAATATTAATCGTGTGTTTATGTATTAAATCATTTAACTTGATGTTTATGTAATGTGTATGTATTAAAAAAAAAAATGTTATTTCTTTCAAAGTTGATCATTCTGGCTTCTCAGAGAATCGCGTATCGAACGACCTAGAATTCTCATAAGAATATTTCTATTGTCTGCCAGTGTGGGAAGTAGAGTGAACCAAATCGATGAGTTAGTGCCATTTAATACGACGATAGAAACACGCAGATGCTTCGATGACTATAATTCGATAGCGAACCTCATCCTACGGTACATAGATTCTCTTGTTCGCCGGCCTGAAAGAGTAGAATTTCCGCAACGTGTAGCTTCGCAGATCAGAAATGGAGCAACCCTTAAACCCTTGACCCTAGTGTCGGCTATCGTGGAATCCTTGGTCGCGTGACAAAGAGCGTACTTTATTATCGTCGAAGATATATATTACAGTGAATTTTAATCAGATTTAGGAGACCCGTCTGCCCCTCGATGTAAGTAACAAAATCGTCGTTTCGTTTCGAAATTTATCATTAATTTCTGTGTTGGCGAGTAAAATACTCACGTTTGTCTAATTTCGTTCGACCGAGTATCTTTCTTGACGGATCGTGAGTCAGACGTGGAGCGATAGTTTCATTAGATGACGATGGAACGCTAATGAAATTTTATAACGAGCAACGATAATTAGACTGCGAATGCTTGTAAAAAAAATGTATATAATTCAGACAGTATGAGAACGTATATAAAATATGAAAAGTTATGTTCATCCAATTGGTGAATAACAAGAGCCATGTATTTTAACGCAACAATTGCTAAAGATATGTCGCGACAATTGCCAAAGGTTACGAAAGTATTTGGACACGTAGAGACATTTCTGAAACGTTGTCGAGTGTTGTACAAGGTATTTTGAAATTTCATCAGCGCTTTAATGAAGCGTGAAAACACGAATCGATGGGAAAATGTTCAGAGAATAGTAAGCAATTGTGCAAATAATATACTATCGAAAAAATAAATAAAGAACTAGTTACGAAAAAGGATCGCTTTTAAACGCGCAGTATCGTCGTTCGACGATCTGTCAATTATTGTATCAAGCTGCGCCAAAAGTTTCTTTCGTTTTAGAAGGAAACAGTAGATTCGCATCATTGTTTGCCTTATATTATTTTATTCAATTACGTACGATCCGTCTTGTTCTATTAAGATAAAGATCGCAACATTTGACAGACTAGGTTTCGTGTTCGTACAAACATTGCCAGATAAAGCAGCTGCGTGCAGATAGCGAAACACACATTTACTTACACATTACTTTTATATATTTTCGCTTCTACGTTATTTCCACTACGCTTAACACAATCTATATACGTATTTTATAATTTTTCCCCCCGAGTAAGATATAAAACTATAAAACACGAAACATAAATTATAAAAAGAAACGAAATAAATTTTCTAAAATACGTCTCCGTGAATTTTTTTCTCATGCACAAGTTGGCGATCTAAAAGTGTATCGCTGTACTTGATAAAATCGTGACTCGTGGCTTACTTAAAAGAGAACTAGAAACGACCCAAGTAGCCAGTTACCGGTACAAGGGTTAAACCCCTCTTAAAAGCCAGGCGTATTTAAAAGGGTAGATCGAGTAAACTCGATGGAATACAGGTCAAACGCGAAGAGGGTTGAAAGACAGTGACAAAAGGATGGGATGTGTTTAGAGAGACTGGAACGAAGCCAATCGCGATTGTGCGAGGCTCGCGAAAATTTCAGTCACGGAAGACGGTAGACTCGAGAGCGAGGGGAACCGGCAGCCGGAACCAGCAGAGGAAAGGAAAAAAGCATCGTCTAGACAGCAGCTTCCGGTATCGCTCGAATACACAACAGAAAGATACCCGTGAAGACCCCCGCCGGCTCGTTTCACCTGGCCCTACGGTCATCGGCTGGCCAAGGTGGATGACCCCATTTGCGGTGTCGCTCGCGTTGGCGCCCACACCCGCACCCAACCCTCGAGCCCGCTTACTCTGGCGCGCACAGAAATCCAATTAATATGTGTTCCGTACACGCCAATCGATTTAATTCCTCGCGAACAGTCCGGTATATTCCGCGTGTTTTGTCTTTTTCCCTCGATCAATTCAGGTAACGAGATAAGAGACGACGACCCTTGTTTCCTGAGGGGGTTTCGATGGATTCCGATATCGCGACTCGTATTTTGTTTCATTCGACAGGCAAGAAACGGTTTCTCGGTACGCCAGTCTATTACCGGTTCCAGATAAAAAAAAAAAAAAGAAACAAAAAAAGAAAAAAAACATTTATACAACGTCCGATATTCAATTAAAATTATTAATGAAATTTGCTAAGTCACGCAAGTTACATGTTCTCACTGGCATAACACAGAGCAGTTGACAATAAAATAAATGAAATTCGATGGACAAGCTAGCGAGTTCCTATCGTAATTACAAGCTGAAAAATGATAAAATCATAGAAGAGGAATCTATAATCTACAGGTCATTCGTTAATATTATTAGTTGGAGAATTATCGGGCAACAGCATTCTAGATGTCAAATTAGAGTCATCGAAGGCTCTTAAAATTGTTCGATCTGTTGCCTTAATAATGCCCTACATCCTTCCATGTTCTATATTTTGTTCACCTTCTTCGTCACGCGATGCTATAACCCTGTTTGTTAATCTGACGCTTCGGGTCAGTCACGAAAATTCGCGTGCTCTATTCCTCGTAATTGTGTAGCAGAAGTTGGATCTGTCGATGCTCTTTCATTCGAAAAGAAGGCGCGATTCAATTTCCACTAAACACCGCTGTGTAAACTTTAGTAAAAAGTAAATTCACGTATCAATTCTGGCTGTCTCGACGTCGCTATTCCAAACTATGTAATAATCGCAAAGACCTTGATTCGAACGATTCTTCAGATTCGCCTAATTCTCGTAAGTATGCTAATACCTGTGAACAGCGAAGTACGTTCCAGCTCGTCTAATTTAACATCCTCGCTCGTATCATCCATTCCAGAATACGACGAATCTCCGGAAACACGACTTTCCAACCACGTTCGTACTTTGAGTGGAAAAACAAACGATACTCCGAGACAGGTTCGAAATTCCTATGACGAGCCGACGACTCTTCTTTCGTAAGTTCGCCAGATAATTTCTCGCTGGATGTTACTGTTCGTTTCTAAACTCTAACGAGTCTACCAAGTGGTTTCGGGGTAGCTGGTTCCCTCGCTACCGTGAATTACAATCGCGAACGCGATTTAGAGTCGAACGAGCGATCCCTCTGTTTGTCCGAAGGGCCCTTGGGTGCCTCTTCTACGTTCCGACCTCCCATTATTCCACGGGCCAAGGCTTCCTTCTTCTCCTCCGCCTTTTCCTGGTCGACACGCCGCGCTGCGCCGCCGCCATTCCCCGTCGAAACGATCGCCCTCGATTTCCTCGTCGTTTGTTTTCGGTGCCTGGCCCCTCGAGTCTGCTTCCTGCTTCTTCTCCTCGCCTCGATCTTGTCCTTTCCTTTTGTACCTACTACTGTACTTACCTACGCCCTTCTACGATGCACCGTCGTCCCCACCGAACCCACAAGACCTCTTTCACACGACGGATACGTGTATCGCATTCGAGAATGAGGTAGCCACGTGGCGCAGTTCCTAGCTAATCGCAAGTGTCATTTATTTACTTCTCAGTTGCTATCTTCTTGTCTATGGAATATACGTTTCTCGATCTCTCAGTCGCGGACGACGTGGAAATCGCGTTCTATTAGGTTGTCCGAAAAGTTTCTTTAGTTTTATAAGGAAACATTAGACGCACAATGTTTTTTGTTTTATATCAATTTATTGAATTATGCACGAACATAATAATAGAAATATAACGAAATGAAACATACGTGATTCAATAAAATAATATAAAACAGAAATTGTTGCTCATCTATAAGGTGATACCTTATGGAACGAAAGAAACTTTTCGGACAACCTAATTTTTATTCCGTTAAGCGTTGAAAATACGTAAGAAAAATATGTAAAATTCGCGTGGAATTGGTCGTGTTAATTTGGACGGGTCACGCTATAATTAGCTGCTTATGATAAATCTGTTTAAGGTATACGATTATATAATATTTTAATAGAGATATTAGCGAGATATTAAATCTTACGACGAAATTGTTTACATTTCTCTGGTTGATTTTTATTTTCATTGTTATTTTTTGTAGCATTAATAGGAGCTCCATTAAAATTAAGAAATCTACCTGCATGCTTCTTAGAGGATTCGATTTGAATACCATTTTGTGTTAGAAAATAAATGTATGTACATTTGTATTGTATCAGGTTGTCCGAAAAGTGTCTTTCTTTTACAGACACGTCTTTATACAAACATAAAACCTAATCTGTCTTATTTTGATAGAACAAAATACAAAATAATATAAAACGGAATATGTTGCGCGTCCTTTCCTTCCAAAACGAAAGAAACTTTTCGGACGACCTAATGCGAGCGAGGAATGAAAGAGAGGAAGACAAAAGTTGTACATGATTTATATCAATAGGATTTGGTTTTGAACGATTAGAACGTTGAATAATTTTTTCAATGTTTCTAAAAATATGAAAATCTCCCAGCTGGAAGACGAACGAGGACTTTTCCGTGAAAATGGCCAACGTTGAAGCTTATCTCCATTTCGCTTGCACGCACATAAAAGAGATGCAACAAAGGAAAAGTATCTAAGTAGAACGTATACATTAAGTCGTTCCCTATAAAGGAAGAAAATGGATCTTGTCATACGCTATTTTAAGTATAATGTAGCCTACGCTACGAAATTATGGAGGGTTTAAGTCGTAATTTTGCTGCTTTTGCATTTTTTTTTAAGCGATACGAACCTTTGAATTTCGCAATTTTTATTCTCTTCTATAAAATCTGTACCCAGAGTTTCAAAAATCAAAGGAAACGGCTCTTTACTTTTGATGGCGGTGATTCTCGTAGCTGACGAAGCATAGAAAGGAATTTTACATACGTACGAGTACCAACACTGCGACTGCAATACAGAGCTGGGCGCGTGTAATATACGCGAATCGCGAATCATATATCGCGCGAATGAGCTCTAAGTTCTTTTTCGGGTGACGGTAATTCGAATCGAGCCCCGAAAGTAAGACCATTCCGACGCTCGTTCCGTGGACGATGCGCATCCGGGAACGGCGTCGCGATGAATCAGCGGATATTGCCGGATGAGCATTTGGCTCCAGCTCCAAGCCACTTCCGGTATTCGAAACGGTATTAAGCCCGAAGATGCTTTACCAAGTTTCTCCATTGTTGTTCTTGATCTTTATGATTTGCTACGAACTGTTATGCGACGAACCAGGAAATTACTTCGGTTTTAGATTACTTTGTTCCTCGTCTGAGTACGCTGGTGTGCACGAATCGTACATACCTCTTACGATTTTTATTTATTTATTTATCATAAATTTACGTAGACCAAGTTCTGCTCGAACAAAGGTTCGTATACTGTACGATTGTTATGACGCTTCGCTGGAACTCCGTTTACTTGCCAGGCAAAGAATACTTTGTACAATTGGAATTTATGTCTCCTCCTACGTACGATTTTTCGTTCGTGTAATAGGAATTCACGTTAGATAAGAAGTAGTTTCAACCCGCTGTAGTTGATTTGATCGGGCTCTGACTAAAACTTTGTTGAAACAAATGGAGTTCATATAAATGGAGTTCTACCGCGCAAGATCAGCTAGCTAAAACCAGACTCGCATTCCTTCCTTTAGCCGGCAACTTTGTGAACTAAATAGAACTTACAGAGCAATTTAATAAGAACGTAACAGCAAGGAGGGAACGCGTCTAAGTCCGAACGACTATTGTCGTCATGGAACTCGGTGAAGGGAGCAAAGAGCAAATCGTGGATTACACGCGGAAACACGATCGGCAATACACGGTGGACGTAATCACGTTTCGTGCTGCCTTGGTGAGCAGGCGAGGCAAGATTCGTGCGAAGCCGCACGATAGACACCGCGTCGCGTCGCGGCGTTCTGGCTTTCGTGCGGCGCCCCGACGCTGCTTTCCGGTCTCCGTCATGCTTTAACGAGCCGAAAGCACGAGAATGACAAACGTTACGCGGCTAATTTATACGCTCGCGCCGCCCGTTTTTCCAAACCGTTCCGTGTCCGGCTGGTAGAGCCGGTCGAATCGACGAGATCGCGATCATTCGTCGAACTCCACTGACACGCAATCCTTTCCATACAGTTTCTACCAGTATCCTTTGTCTCTCGAACGGTCTCGAGCGTTCTTACGAGATGTTTGACTCGAGGAATTTCGAACGATGCATGAGAAATTGTTTTCGATCGAGGAGTTGAAACAGCGAACGATATAAGCGTCAGAAGCGAGGATTCTCAGTAGCAACGGTAAACGACATACCGAGTGCCTGAAGCGATGATTTCTAATAGAAGCAAGAAATGTATGTGATATTTAAACCGATAGTTTAACAACGTTGAAGCGATGGTTTATGCTAATAGCCAAGCAGTGGAAATTTTCCGAACATTTAACGTACGTAATATAATAAAACATCTTTCCTGTGGTTTGATCGATCGATTCTTCCGTAGTTGGCCACGATTCAATAGATAATCTTAGTTGGTTAATTTCGAACTTTGGCGTCAAACTAATAGATAATTTATCACGCGTAATTTAATAAAATGTGTTTTCTTCGAGTTATTAATTGGTCGATCGTTCCGTAAGTGAATAAAATGGAACAGGTAAATCGTACTTGGATAAATTCAAGCTTTATCCTTCCAACGTTCCTGGAATTTGCTGTCTAGATCGGCGATTTCATCGAGACCTCGATTCGACGAGGAGTGCCTCTCTCTCTCTTTGTCGAACGATCGTAATGCAACCGTGAATCCCGATGCGGATTTGAGCCGCGAATTCGTCCTCTCGATCGCGTCGAATCCTGAACGAATATAATGGACTGTTGGGACGGTGAATCGCCTCGTTCGTCGTGTCCCAGGGGTCTGGCTCGTTTATTATTCGCGTGAATTCGCGATTCGTCCCGATATTTTCCGCGAACGACAGATAACACACCGCGTTCCCCACAGCGCGAATCATCCGGGTATATCATCCGATGCTGTTTGGAATTGGATAAAACGAGGAGATCGTACCACTGATTTTTCTCTGAATATTTTTACGACATTATTTGCAGAAGGATATATGAAATGAGATATATCCGTGTATATACACACGCTGTTTTCTGTTTACGTGTATTCGAGTTAGTATTTTTGTGATCGTTTATAGCGCGCAAGAAAAGTTCCATACGTAACCCGAACCTAGAGCGAATTATTTTGGAGCAAAAGTGAAATTTACAACAAGATTATTATTTTCGTAACGACCCCAAACACACGGCCTATGTTAGAAAACCATTTTTAATACGTCGAATGTATTATCGACTTTGCCATAATCCTCAGACCTAAATTCCATTGAGCCTGTTTAGTCTGAATTGGGAAGTAGGATCGAAGCGCATCATATCGCGTCTAAGGAAGATTCGAAGAATGTAACAAACTAGGTCTGCTACGTTCTTGAAAAAAGGATCGCATACTAAGTATTAAATGAAACGTTCCGCGAAATCGTCAACGTGCCAACACTTTCGCTCCGCTGAAAACAGACCTTTATACGTATTTTATCCTTTTTCTTCGCTACAGCTATTTTTAAAATTTATGATTCATGGTGCGTTTAAACTTCAGAGTCGGAAGTTAGGTTAAAAAAAGAAAAATTAAATAGATAATCAGCTTCTTCACAGATTTACGAAGAAACTTATACGAAGATCCGGCCTGTGCCAATACTTTTGTTTGGCACTGTATTTCGTTTCGTTATAGGTACGTATATTTTGGGATGGATTCGTACTCTTAAATCAAGAATACTGTCGGACCTATATTTGCTTCTAGAACAGATTTTACTCTTCTTGCAATCAGTATAAAATGCGTTTCGTTCCCGGTGAAATTTCATTGGAACAAAAGCGAACATTTTAATAAAATGTACGAAGAAATTGACGAGCGATCGTATCAGGAAAGATCCACAACTCAAGGTATAAAGTGTCAGAGTCTCTTTTACACTGACACAATGTACCACAATGTATCCAAGGTTAGGGAACAGGTAAAACAAATGGTCGCGATCACGATCTTGCCCAGCGGTTGGCCGCAGGAACATTCTATCGTCCGTAAAGGTTCGATGCTGAGTCATTTGACAATATGTCAAATAAGTCAATTGTCACAACGACAGTAGTCATTTGCAGTAAGGCTACGAGGAACAATACGATATTATCATAAATTGCAGCGAAACGTCGGTAAAATAGCGCACAGGGTATCGGTGGCCAAATTTGTGGTTCCCTGAACACGAGTCTACCTGATGTACGATCGGTATACCGGTTTTGCGGGCAAATCACGAATCTTTTGGTAGAATTTGTCGGCGCCCTTTCGTCGCTACGAACGCTGTAATTCCCGATAGGACCAGTAAAACCTCTTTCGTATCGCCTGTTTATATAGACGTTTCTCGCAAAATTCTCCGTCGAGACAACGTCGAAACAAAGATTCAGAAAATTCGAGAGACTCCGTATTCGTTACTTTTGCAATCGAAAGAAGCCGACGACGTCGTTAATCATTTATTATTGATCGTATCGAAATGAAAGGATACGAATCGAAAGAAACATTGACGCGATAAGCGAAAATCTTGGTTAAGATTAAATGCATGGCGATGGTTGATACGGGAGCGTACGGTCGTCTGGCAATAAAAGAAAAACATTGAAAATGTTTGGTGATTTTAATCCAATAGCCAGTAACTGTAAAGTAAAAGCACGAACGGGTCGAATTTCGGCGGGAAACAGAGAGCACGAGCGGTTAAATATGTAAATGCAAGAGAGAAACACAATGTATTCTTGAATTCCTTTATTTATTGTGATGATCGGTGGAGAAAACAGGCCTCTTTCTCGTTGGCGAGCATTCGCGGCCGTTTCGATCGATCGGAGCGACGAAGCGGAACCATTATCCGAACCGAATGCGTCGCTCGAATCATCGATCGTAACCGGTTCCGTTGGTATGCACAAAGTGGCAATTAGTCGCAACGATGTTGCCGGTGAGAATATATGATGTGATTATGCACAATCTTTCGGTTGTTGTTATAATATTGCTTGCGCCGTTGGCCATCGTTTTCAGTGACTCGTCGAGCGTGCACGATAGATACCACCGCAACAATGCGTTCCCAGAAAATCCACGCGTTTCAATATCTTCGAATCAGGGAACAAAACTAGCAACTATGTATGTACTTTTAATTTATTCTTAGGAAAAAGTCGGCTAAACGGTTACTTAACCACTCGAAGAGAAGTTCGTTTTTGTTTAAACGATAGACGACGATCGTTAAATCGTAGAGACATTTGTTGAAAGATTAAATTATCGACAGATATTAGTTTCTAAGCGTTCCGATTGCGAATAGTCATTATAAATGATAAAATTCGTTTGCTTATCGATGATCAGAAAAATATTCCGTCCTGGATAATGGTCATTCGTAATAAAAAATACCTTCTGTAAATTTGTAATAAAAATTGGCTAATTATTGGAATACAACGATATTACACGCATAGACACAAATACTCTTACACAGACACTTACATAGGTCATATTCATTACTGTATAGAGAGTGGGGTTCAAAATATTTAAGGAATCATGAATCACTACCTACGTCTAGTCTGAGAGTAACTGGCCAACTGTCAACAATCCACAAATTCTTTATCTGCATACTTTGTTAATTATACCATATCATTCGCTTATATACATTTGGTTCTGTAGCTTTGTTTAATAAATATCACTGATATTATTATTTTATTATTTTAACATAAACATCGTTTCTTCCATAGATTATTAATCTTATCTTTAAGATTAAATTCTAACACTAATTATTTATTACAATCATTTCTGACCAAAGTCATTTAAACTAAGATACCGATTCTTATACTATAACCTTTTCCCATCTCGGTTACAACCGTTATTTACGATCCCTGTTTCGAACCATTCGCCATCGTCACCCGCCATTTTCGTCCTAGGAATTTTCCATCGCGGACCCCGCTGCGTCTGATGGTGGCTCGCTGTCTCGTGGTACCGGTTTGACAATAATTTAACCTCTCCAAGGCCTGGATCGTGAGAAGATTCCAAACGTCGCCGCGTTTAGGAATCTTAAATGTTGCAACGTTCGATATTTCCGAAGGTTGTTGCCTATATCGAGTGGTATAACGCGGGAATCGTACGAAAGTTGTTTCGACGTGTTCGCAACTGTTCGATAAGATCGCACCAGAACAACAACGGTGAGTTGTCTATTGCGCATTCATGCTACTTGCCATTAAACATCAAAATTAACCCTTCGTTCGTACGCTTCTAACGTTACGGTAGAATTTCCATCCAAACTGCATTTACGATTGTCGTTTTCAGTCGTAAGATTTTCAATGTAACATAGAAGTTTCGTTTGTACGTCGCTTTTTTTATTTACGCTTACAGCGATTTATTTATATTAATCGTAGAACCGTGGGAAATCGAAATCGCCTTCTGTTTATCTCATATTCTTTACCAAGAGAAACACGTAATCCGAATGGAGAGAAATCGTGTTTCGAAAAGAGAACGAAGTTCTACGGATATATATTATATATATATTTATAAAAATCCTTTCCTGTGCTCGTAACTCGCGACAGTTCAACTTGGACGGTCCGAACCAGTCAGTTCTTGTCTTAGTTGTTTCCGAAGAAACGAATTGTCGAATGACGACCGATGTCGTTGGAAACAGTAGGGAAACACGCGCAGATGAAGGGAGTTGCATCGGTGCAGGGCATCCGAGTACTTCGGCCTTTAGGTGAATGGCTAATAACCTTGAAGAGAACGTCTGGAATGCGGTGTCCGTTGAAATTTTTTCAAGTAACCACGCGATCCCCTCCAACCTGTCAGCCGGTTGCACAGCCGACGTTAATCCCGATGGATCGTTGCAATTTTGTTGTACCCGCGTGACAGGTGGGTTCGTCGATCGCCGGCCAACCATGGTGTTGCCGCTACGTGTCTCGACTCGGCTCACACCTGCTAACAACTCCGTTAATAGAACCGGCCGACTCGATTCGCTTCTTATGTTAACCCTTTTGCCACGCCGGACCTCGCCAAAAAATCTTATACACCGCTGTGCGTTAGCTTCAGCTTCAACGCTAAACGCATACTTTCGTTCGGGTAACGTCGTTAACAGGTTGAATGGCGAGATATTCCATTCAATATTCCATGGTAACGACGATACCGGAATCAACCCTTAAGCGGTTTGTTTCTTTCAAATGAATTTTGCGGCAGATAATTTATACGTAGGTAATCGCAAAACTCTGTAGGAACGTAATTCGCTTGTTGTGGTTATTTCAGAGAGTACAGTTATCACGCGTGTAGGCGTTTTGTTTATCAGGTGTACGCAAAGTTTTAGTCTTTTCTTTTTTCAATTTTCTATTATTTGTGCATAACACGTGGAAATAATTTCCCCCATTGTGCACGACTTTCTGTCAGGTTTCGTATCCCATCGCGAGAGAATGACATTGGAGCGTTTTCGTATTTTTGCAGCATTTCGAAAGTGTTGTCCGACTAAAGAGTATTGCATCGACCTGAATATAAATGGTAATCTGTCGGTGCCAAATCTGGAGTGTACGCCGCGTGTGGAAGAGGTTGCCAGCGCTAGTTAAGGATAGTGATTCGAGGCATATGAGTCCTAGCGTTGTCGTCATCGGTCATTGTGCTCGCTACCGTTTTTGCGAGGTTATTGTCACCGATCGATCACGAAGTCGCCGTTTCAGATAGATCGATAGCGATCGATCAGTTGCAACGAAAAGGCGAGAAACTATATTTTTCAAGGTGTAAAAGGGTTTCTACCGCGATAAGCCGATTTTGTGGACTTTTTCTCCCAACAGAAAAATACAATAAAATACGATAAATTCGTATAATCGTAGTGTTTAAAATTGATATTACGCGATAACGATATAGAATATAGAGCATTAAGTGCATCACGCTGCGCTTCTTTTATTAAAATATATACAGGATGTCAAAAAAGTGTTAGTCATGGTGTTGGGAGGTGATCGTACACTTTCGGAAAGGTGGAGATCCGTTAAAAAAGTGGACCGCAAAATTGACTCTTTTTCCATTGAATGGCACGGTACTCAAAACAAAAGTTCGAAATGAACCGTGTCCCGCGAATCTCCTCGTTCTCTCGAGCAAAATTGCTGAAAGTTTCATTTATCCTCAAACTGATTTTATTCGTATTTTAATGTCAAATATAATAACGCGAAATAACGAAAGTGTCATTATCTTACGAATGAACTTACATACTTTGTGAAAGTAGACATATAATATTTACAACTTTAATCTTCGAACTGACTTTATTACGCGTTAAAGTCAGATATGGAATAAATCAGACGTGTTCGAACGCCGTTGACTCAATCTCTGTGCTATACTGTGAGAATTTCTATACGCTCAAACTCTTGCGTTCTAATGATCGAGAATGTTGCTGTTGAAAGAAACGCTCTCATCCAGAAACAAGATATCTTCGAGATATCGTGCATTGCGCTCTAATGTTCCCAGCATCCAGGGACAACATTTTCGTCATCCTACGAAATTCTTGCGCGCGATGAACCTCGTAAGGATCTCCTTTAGAGGCATACCGGCACAAATTTACTCTTCTTTACGCCAATGGACACGAGGACCATCGAGCGAGGAATTTGGTGTAGCAATTGTGGATCGTCGAACCCTCTGAAAATCACGACGACCTGGAGCTTACTTTTCCTCCACGCTGCGATCTTCCATTAGTCGAAAATTAGCCGATTGTCGATATGTATATACTACGAAACAAAATTTACTGCTTATTGTTACATAATTATATTACATTACCGTTTATACTTTCTTGTTACTTATATTATTTTCTATTTTTTATATATCGTATTATCGCGATATAACAAATGGAATCGGTTTAAGGACCGACGAAGCTGTAAACAATTTTTTCCAGTAGGACAGGTCATTTGCATCTCACGATTCCTCCGAGACTTTTGTTCCTCGTGATAAATACCACACGATGCAACGAAGCAAAAGGGTTTAACCTTGAAAGTCATGCTCGAGATCAATTTTGCCGTCCACTTTTTTAACAGATCTCCACCGATCCGAAAGCGTAGAATCACCAACCAAAGCCACGACAAATACGTTTTTTAACGGCGTGTTTCAATTTTTTCCGATCAAATTTGCTCAGAGTGTAGATAATAAAAAAAATGTATATATTATATATAGACATAGATCGTTTAAAGTTTTATTAAAAAGGTGTATCTAATAAAAATAGAAAATACGCAGAGGGCGATACGTAGTCTCTCCAACAACGCTCGATTCCGCTAGACTTGTACGTACGAAGAACTTGAAAGAAAAGACACATATATTGAGCATATATTGACTCGGATGGTAACTGTTTCGTAGAAATAAAACAAAATCAAAAGGAACGTTGTATGTACATTCTGAAATGAAACATTAATAGCCAATAATTACGTTGACTGTAAACCTGTTCTTGTCTCGCAGTATATTAACAATAAATCCTTACGATCCTCTTCGTATTTCATAATTCCTTTACAACTTTGCAATAAACGTAAATCATTCGAAACTCCATAATAAATCTTCGAACAACCTATATATATATACATATATATATGTATATCTAACCAATCATTTTCTGTTATAAAACTATGTAATAACATTTTAACGATGTCGACGAAAATATTTGAAAAGGTTCGATCAGAAGAAGCTAGAACACACTGTATTACAACCTATAACCATGTGCAGCGGATATAACTTGTTTAAAGAAGCGTCTGCGAAAACGTGTTAAACGCTGTTAAACGATTAAAACATTTTCTTAAGATAAACTGCTGGTAACTGCACGTTTCTTGCTAAACTCTATTTACAAGAAACATAACAGAGCGAAGAAACGTTCTACCGAAGTACGTGGCTTCGATAGTGGCTGTTCATAGCGAAAGGGTTAACGAGAACATAAATACCGGCACTTCTTAGGTAAGAGAGCACCACCACGAAGAATTCCTCCTTTCTCCCGTCTTCTCTCCATTCATCGGACCGCACACCATGCGGTCGAAGCAACTTCACGCGTCACTGACCCATCCTTGCCAGTTTGTTGTGCCGCACCAAGGCCACTTGGACCACGATCAGGTGAATAACTTACGAAGGATTCGACCAACAAAAAACACGTACACTATAGTTCGAACGTTACTTTGTTGACTCCGTTGAGCAGCAGGTTGGCGATGTACCGCGTCCTGCGTATAGGCTTTTTATTCGCTTCTCGTTAACGAGGAATATTACCAAGTTATCTCGTACAATTAGTGGAACTTTATATATCGGTTGAAAGTCGGTAATTAATAGCGGATACTTTTGTACAATAACAACAAGTTTGACGATTAAACCGCGGATATTAAGCGGATACCAAGACAAACGCGGATAACACGGATAGTCTGGAAAAATATATAATACAATTAGAAGCATATTTCTACGATAATCGGTATTAATTGCAGCGAATATTAAAATAGAAGATGCAAAGAGGAAGATGAATTTTAAATTTAAGAAACAAAGGAGAAAACCGGGGAACTTCTCTTTTGTTAAAAATCTGTGGTACGATCGAACGTTATTTACAGACAGAAATTGTTTACGTATTTTCAAGCTGCGATAAATGGTTCGTGTTTTCGCGGAGCAGGCAACACGATATTTAAATCACCTCCTTCTTACGCAATCCAATGATTTCTGTTCCTTCGTCTCTTAAACGAAACGGCAAATACAGAGATAACGCTGTGGCCAGATACTCAATGCGAGCAACTGTACGTAACAGCTTTGGACAACGACTCGTACGGACATATACCTGTGTGCCCCAGGTGTATCTATGACTGTGTCGTACGAATCGTAGGTGGCAACCATTTTCCACGCCATAGAGTCGGAAAGGAGGGATCTCGTGGTGCGAGAGTCGAACCATTCGGCTCGAACCGTCATCGTTGCTATATTTGGCGTAACGAGCGTGTACAGGTGGTTTATTTATAAACGTGTACGCCAAGCAAAAAGCAGTCGTCCATCGATGTGTACGGGATTAACGCTTGTTGGTTGATCGAAAACGGAAGAGACGCTTTTAATAGATTCCAGGAGCTGGCGCGATCAACGCCCGATACGGGGAACGTACTAGCTACTTTTATTTCAGTGGATCGCGTCAACGATTCGAACGACCCCGTTGGGGGCTTCTTTCTCCCGGGACCGTGGCGTTTATTTTTAACTTCGCGCCACTCTGAATAATATCGTATCATAGGTCAACGCGATCCAGCTTTTCTTCGCAGCCCTTCTGCTCGCGAAACGAATGCGCGTTTGTTACGGTGCACTTGCTAATTTTAAACGTAAGCTTTCGAAAGATAGATGATTTTTTTTTTTTTATTTTATTTTGGTTATTTTACAATTTGTCCTTGTGGACATTTGGTAAAGTGTTATATCTTGTTGGTGAAGAAAAAAAAAATATAAATAAAAAAAAAAATAAATATAGCATGTGGGCGGCTACCCCCAGCGGGGTGCCAGCTTCGTTTTTTCTAAGTTATATCTTTTATGAGGTCTATTGGGTGGAAAGATAGATGTGACATCAAATTTTCGGAACGCAGTAGAATTTAGTTTACCTTGACCGATCGGAAAGGATTCTACCCTTCTGTGATATTATTCTGAACTTACTTGAAAAATCACGTTGCTCGTGTACAATGCACGTGCGAAAGTATTTAAACGCGTTATAATAGGAACAGAAAGAAACAGTTGTCACTGAAAGTGCTAACGTTCGAAGGAAACGAAGCGATGGTCGCTAATATAATTAATATCATTGTAATATTATGATATTATAATATCGCGCAAATAATCCGGAGGAAAAGAGAAACTATTATCACGGAAAAGTATGAAATTAATACGGTAGAGTAAAATTCTCTACCTATGAAGCGGAAACGAGGAAAATAATTTATAAGACAACAATGGATAAAATATAGTATCGCAATTTATTAACAGGAATGAAATGTAAATTCCTTCGGTTTGTTTGTCAACTGTGTGGTATCGATGTCACCTGCTGATGCACGCGATGCCGCGGTGATTTCTTCAAATATAACTTGCGACGGTCATTGAAAGAGCAGCGAATGTACCGATTAATCGGGATGATCTGAATGCTTCTATATATATGTAAATTCTATAGAATCCAAACTACCCGCCAAAACAACATTTTTACCTTTGCTTTGTTTTACCGGCAGTCATTTTGCCGAATAGATTAGATCACGAGAGAAGAACGGTAATTTAGGACTTGGAAAATTCTCAATTTTCTAGGCAAAATTTGTAGTAGATTTGTTATTAACTGTTATTATATTTAATTGAATTATTCCCAAAATAAACTCGATTTTCCAGAGTCGATCGTTCGATTTACCCTGATATAAACGTTTAAAAGAAACGAGCAACTTTCACCGAAAATTTCCACCAAAAATGGTATACTATATCTACTCGAATTCAGAAAGCGAAACGAAGCAACAATTAGCAGCAGAAATTAAAAAATCATAATTCTATTCCGATTCACCGACGAATCCAAAGGTTTCGCTTGCGAGAGTCAACAGCCGCGCTACGCGGAGGGTGTGAATGCAAATTCCCGGATTGAAAACGCGTCGGAGAGTGGAAAGGTGCGCGTTTGCATCGGTTGCTTTTAATCCCGCGGTGATCCACGTAGCGTCGTTCGCACAGTATTAACCTCTCTAGAGCCGTTGGTCAGGACGCCAGCCACGGCAGAAAGAAACTCGTTAGGTTTCGCAGAATCGATGACCTCCTCGAGGCTATCGAGGGAGGATCGTGACTCGCTGAACGGCGGTACGGCCGAGCCACGACTGCCTTCGATCGCCGTTCACGGTTTTTTAATTGCCAAACGACTTTTCCGCGTGTCCACTCCTACCTCTGCTTTTCCACACCCCCCTCGCAATTGGTTGGCGTTGGATCGCAACCGACGCGCGATACTCGATCATTTTTATTCCTCTTAATAACAGACGGCGCCTCGCGGCGGCGGCGGCGGCAGCGGCCGTTGTCAATACCAGCCTCGATCGACGCCTCGATACGCATAGTGTTTGAGAATTCTTGAGCGTGCCGGATGGAAGTATTGTCGCGAGTGTGTTGGTTAATTTCATACCTCGAACTTGAATTATGGCAGGTACGTGTGGCAGATTTTAAAAGAACCACGGAGAACACGGCGTTTTCAGCGCCTTCGTCTCCGGCGATCATATTGAAATACATCGAACAGAAATAATTAGGACCTCCGGTACTTGTAATTAACGAAAGAATCTCGTATTTCGGAAAAAAGTATTTTTATTATTCGTAAATGTATTTCTATCATTAACGATTAACGAGTAACGAAAGAACAATGTTTCTCACGGGCTGAAAAATATCCAAGTCGGGAAGAGTCGTAGTACTACGTCTGCTACACATTGTTCGAAAATTTCCTTCAAATTCTTCGTTCGGTATCGTATTGTTTATGACAGCAATCATTTCCTGCATGATGTAATCTTTGCTGTTGCTGACATAGAATACACTTCACCGAGTTTGGTGAAATTTTACTTTAACATAAACAATTTTATTATTGGGTGTTTGAAAACTTTCGTGACCCAACGTATATTCTATCTTTATAGCTTTGTTCGTAAAAGCATGTATTTGCAGAAATATCCGGCTTCTAGCTATTATTTGCTGACACGTGCGTGCGAAAGTTCGCTCTAACGTATAAAACGGAATTTTCCAACGGTTCCAAATTCCTCCCCGAATTTCTGGGAAAATGAACGACTGCAAGCACCTCGAGCAGAGCTTATACCTTCTTACTGGGTCATTTTACAGTTATACCGCAAGTCGGCGCGTTTCCTCGGGTTTCGGAGATGACGCGGCGATTTTGCATGAATTTTCGTTCCCGTTGATTACGGCTCTAGCGAGCCGCCGCATACCTTTTCCCGCGTTATAGCACATTACAGGACCGCGATTAAATTAGCATGATTTCGGGCCACGAGTTCGCGTTACACGATTCTACGAGTTAACCTATTAAACACGAGGAATCGTTCCATCGCCTGGTCGATAATGTTTCTTTAGCAGTCGCCAAGCCGAGAACTTATCGCGCTCTTGCATCTCCTGCCTATGATAGATCTCGTTTCATAGGGCACGGGTACAACGAGCTTTCTCGGACTGCGGTAATGTAGGGCTATTTAAAGCATCTAAGCTTTGACATCTTAAACTTCGATCTGTGAATTTTGCACAGTGCAACGAAACATGTCGTGCGTTACGAGGCGTCGTTATTTTTTAACATAACCGAGAAAATATCGTGTAGCTGATATTTGGCAAGAACACGTGGACATTAAAATCAAATAAGAATATCCTTTATATCTTACAACGATCGTGTCAGCTGTACAAAGTTGCTCTTCCATGACAAAGAAATTAGAAACGAAGATACGTAGTCTTCGTTGTTCGTTCAAACGAAGTTCCACTACATTTTGGAGGCGATGACTGGGAAAACAAGCAAGTTTCACCGTGTTTAGAAACGAAGATCGAGAAAATAGACGATGTTTCTTTGCTCCGAATCTGATAGCGTTGCAAACATCGAAACATTCCTGACAATTTCACTTGGCTTATCACTATTATTGCCTTGGGCGAACCCGCCGTGATAGTCGTGATAACCGGTTGTTCGTGTCTCGTTATGCTGATAACGCACCCAATACGCGCGCAAAAAAACGCCGATACGATTTACATACGCGATTTGCTTCGAAAGTAACCTTTTACTCGACTAGGGCCCAAATTATTCACGTGTAAGACGGGTTACGAGAAAAATCGTCTATCGAAAAAGATCAACGACATTCTTATGCGACAAATTCTCCTTATACAGAGAAACAACTTTGTTAAAGTGAGCGTTGTTACAGTTGCGTTATACGAGTGAAAACTTCTACAGCGTAGAATTTTTACGCAAATACTCGATCGTACTTTGATAATCGAATCATTTACCGTCGATAGAAACGATATAACGCAATCATAAAATCAGTGGCGAATAAAATCTACGCTGTACGATACACACCGGTTGGTGTGGCAGTCGGACAGCATTCAAATTCCTTCGAATAAAAATCTAATTAATCCGAAAGATAAGTAACAGTATAAATTCTTATACGAATACGTTATTCGATAAATTTTTATTCAGATAGAGATTATTACGCGAATAATCTCTTATTCTTACGTAACTTACGTACCGTCAGAGAGCGGACTTGTCCTGTTTTCCAACTGGTAACTTCAATAACGTCTTTAAAACGCGAACGATTCCAGCTGCATCAATGGAATCCATTCTTGTAGCTTTAACTTATGACCGTGTCGTATCGTTTCCACCAAATGTATACATAGTGCTATCGATCACGTGACCACGAAACGACGGAAATCGGTATCACACTGTTCAATCAAACCTAAGGCCGTCGAAATTTGTGGATAGTTTGGTCGAAGTCGAATTCGAATCCATGCAAACGTCTTCACCGACGCGATTTCACGATGTACAATCGATATCGACTGGACGTAGACGCGGCGATAAGATATGCATTTCGAGTGGTTCTGAACGGCAATCGTTTGGAAGGAAAAGCCGATGTTCCAGATCGGAAAGCAACGCCGATGAGAAAAGCAGCTTTCCATCCTCTGGGATTCGCATCGGTCTTACGTTACAGTTATATTTATCTTGCTTGTTTCGTCTTCGTGTATACCATATAGGTACGCTGTAGCTATTTATTCTGTTTATAATGTACAAAATTTACATTGTTCTACGCGATCGATAAGCTTAGAGTTAAAATCGTAGAAATCATTTTCCGCTAAATTTGCGGAGTCACGCGCGAAATCTTTCCATGCAGCTTATCTCCGATCAGACGGAACGTCGATGTTTCAAACGCGTTTTAACGATTTACTATTTCGAGACTTGCCGCGGCTTTTAAGCCGTGTCCGCAAGGATCGCATTATACCGGCGTTTCGCGTGGTTTCAGCATAGCAGCTAGCTTCTTTAAAGATCAGGTGACACACTGGTATACTATATCCGGAAGTCTCGAACAGTAGTTACAACTCAAGCCATGTAAGCGTAAAATTCTTGTGTTTTGACATGTTTGGCGAGGTCAAAGTCTTCCGAGTTGGTTCGATTCACTCGACAGGAATATTTATCGTAGAAAGTTATCGATTTTACCTTTTTATATAGCGTTGACATATCGACATTCATAAATATTCATAATTTTGATAATTGATTCATACCATCGATCGTACAGCATGTAGTCAACGTAAACTATGATACGAAATGTCGACACGACCAACATAGATCGTTTAGAATACGTGTAATCGATCATATTAGCGTCATCGTATATTTAACGTAAACTCGAGTGTTCTATGGCCGGAGGGAGAAGTTGAAACCACTTGCTAGAGTTACAGTAGTAAATTCCAGTAATCTAGTTGTTTAATTAATCGAGTTGGCCTCGATTTTCGAAACCCAGTCCATGCGAATCTCGTCGAAACGATTTCAGGTAAACTAAATGAATAATTCCAAAATGTCTGCTCAGAATGCGAGTGTGATTTGTAAAATCAGACAGATATTCGTTTATAGCATTATTGCATATAAAAATATTACGTCAACATCATAAAAAACACAATAATTTATATAGTATATAAAATAATGCTTGTGATCGATAACAAGCTGTGGCAGTTCAATTCTCGAGGCGTCTAAACTACGATTTTCAATTGCAACTTTTTGCAAACGTTAAAGTTTCTAACTATCGTCGTACGTCTGTGAAATGTTTCCCAACCCTCGCCTTTTCTCCTTCGAGAGCGATCGAAGTAGCGTGCAAACGCGTTTACCCGGTCGATTCGCGATAACTCGATGACTTTTCGTTGGACGAGGCCAGAATTCGATTCCTCGCGAAACGCGACACCGTGAACGCGAGAAAACGACGAAAGGAAAAATCGCGCGAAGGAAGCGCGTTGGCTCGAGTTCGCCGGTAATAGCTTAGGTTACTCGCGATTAGAGATTTCAGCTGTTCGCCAACCAAGGAATCGCGTTACGCATAGTTCGCGCGAGTCGCTAATTCCTCAGCCATACGAGCACCGATCGGCTCGATCGGCGTCGTTCAAACGCCTCCACGTTGTTCCTCTGTTCATCAGAAATTGTATGTACGTGCATGTCAAAAATCGTACGAGCACGCTCTTGCAACACGTAGGTTTGTGAAAATCGCAAAGGTATAATCGCTTAGAACGTACTAGCGATATTTTGTATATTTTTGTACATTGCGCGGGTTCTTTTTATTTTTTCATTGGCTTAAACGCTTTTACGGCCGATGAGATCAACGTGGTGTCAAGTGCGAATGAAATGTTAATGTCCGGTGACGCCACGTTAGTGTCTTGAACTTGAAACATGTTGGCAAAAAGCTCTCCGGTTACTGGTTAAAGTTACTGAGAAATTTACACTGTCGGCAAAGCGTTAAACGCGGTCTAGTTGTTAACCTCTGGCTGCGTTCCTTCGGTCGTTTTCGACCCGAATGTAGAGCTATTCCTTGCGCCTTAAAAAATATCTCAAGTTTGAGAATACGTATGATAAAAGTATCGGTGTGCGTGATTTCAATTCTATGTCAAATATTATTCTTGGAGATTAAAAATATTGTTGAAACGAGAGCAAGAGTGAAATGTAAAGATCAAAGTCCGGGCGCATGACCGAACTATTATAGAACCGTATAGAGGACATTTGATAGAAGGGAAGCGTGTTGATAGTTGGGAGCCAGAAAACTGGCGCTTGTTCCGTTATCAATCGGTTGACTCGTCGTTGGACGATACGCTGGTTGGCGCGTGCCACGCGGATTCAGAGCTGATTCATTACGGACATTCGATCAACCACGGTAGCCGAATATGTTTACTCGCTGGCGGCTATCTGGAAAAAGCGAAGGTCGACGTTTGGTTTATTTGGTATCTCTTAAACGTTGAAGCCCGCGTCGATAGCCATCGATATCCTTTCAAGAGCTATCGAATAAACATTACAAATTGTAAATCGTTCGACTATCCTATTTCTCCGTTTTAATTTCTAGAATTGTGAAATTATAGCACAGCAATTTATAACCGGCAATTAACGCGAATTAAAATAGACAAATTGTCGAAGTGGTGGGAAGATGTGTATTTACCGCCGGTTGTATTATTCAAAAATTAAAAATACTTGTGGTGTACATGTAACACGTATAATCACGTAAATCTCCAATCGGTGACATGTTACGAATAATCGCCTGGTGACGAATAGACCCGGTGGGCGTGTGCGTGGGATCGGTGACATCGAGGCACGTCCGATTCGATTTTCGTCGACGATTCGTTCGAGAAGAACTGCCGCTTCGAACCGATGCTCCCAGTGCGCTTGTCTCTCGTGTCTCAAGAGTCTCGAATGTTTCGAACGTAACGATGATTCCCGGGCGCGGTGTAACTCGAAAATCGGACAACGCGACGCGATACGGAAGAAACGACTGAGATTCCAAAGGTAGGAAGGCATCGTTGTTTGACCCGACAGAGATCAGCCAATCTCACGAGACTCGAACGATCCGCTATTCTCTTTGGGCAAACAGATCAAAGCGTTTCGAATGCTATCGAACGAGCGAGCGCTGGATTGTTCGGGCTATCGTTCAGCTCGAACTAAGTTGTGTAAATAGAATGCTATCGCTCAAACATAAATAAAGTAAGTCGTCGTTTTACAAAGCACGGAAGACGCGGAAAATTAGAATAAAAATTACGGGAAGTACACTACGAATCGAAGACGCGAAATAAAATTTTGTAATTTGTAAAAAGAAAGAGTTTATCATAGTGCTATAAAATTCTTCAATTCCAAATTGTACGAAATTGTAGGTGGAAATAAATATATATATAGAGAGAAAGATATAATAAATGACGAAGAAAATGTTGCACGAGTACGTGGATTTTCTTCTCATAATCAGAATGTGAACGATAGAATGCAATAATGCGAGTTGACTGAAAAGAAATTACAGATGGAATGTTGCAATTAACCCAACGTTGGCGTTCAACATGTTAAGAAAGTACAGTGGTGTTTGTTTAAATGAGGCATACTTGCTTAACCTTCACGTTGCAAGATCCCTGTATACTGTATAGTAACCAGCTATAAAGCAAGACAGTGTCTGCAAAAACATATAAACCGAGTTTTTTTTCATCTTTGGATAATCGAACATTTTAGCTTTTTAGCTGCAATAGTTGTCTCTCGATATAATATATACCGCAATAAGGAAGAACCAAGCTTTTTACGACCTTGATTCTACTTTTTGAACCTACAGTTATCGTAACTCCGCTCTAGCAATGGAACGCTTTGCCAGAAAGATTCAGTGACCCCGTAGACGACTAAGAATATCTAAGAACCTAAGAAGGGACGAGTCATAGATCAACGCATTGTTGATATATCACGAATAAGCTGGCGAATTTGCGCGCAAACGTTATCGCCGGTGGCACACGTTAATTTTTGCATAAAATAGCCGGTGGTGCGACTCGAAATAAAGAAACCTTTGTATAAACTAGTCGGTGGTACGCCGCAAAATAAAATGAAAATTTTGCATAAACTAACCGGTGGTACGCCACGAAATAAAATAAAATTTTGGCATAATTTACAGCCGCTGGTACGCTGCAAAATAAAATAGAATTTTTGCATAAAATAGCCGCTGATACACCTGAAAACGAAATAAAATTTTGCATAAAGTAATCGGTAGCGCGTCTCAAAATAAAATACAAATTTTGCGTGAGCTAGCTGGTGGTACGTCGCAAAATAAAATATACATTTTTTGAATAATAGTAGCTGATAGACGATGCGTTAAAAATCGAACACTTGGATATAGGTTGCACCGTTCATGGCGATGTTGTGGCGATGAAATCATGCGAGGCGAAGCGACACAGCGGCCGCGTGCCTAGATCAACTCGCGCGCGCTCTCATGTTTATCCCAATGTCAGCCGTCGCGGGTATTTTTAGCGCAACCCGTTACAGTTGACCGCGACGAGTCGACGCTTCGTCACGGTTCTTCCAGCGACGATACGTCGCGTCGCGTAGCGTCATGTCGCGTCGTGGCCACACGTCTGCATACACGTGAACCGCCACACAACCCGGTATTGACTCCTTGTTATTCCATTACCTCGATTCAGAACATTCTTATGGCGCGCATCTAGATCGAGCTCACTCTTTCAGCTCAGCTTTGATATAATTTGGTAAAATGAAAGTACGAACGAGCGTTCGTTCTCCGCTTAGCGACCGCTTGCCGAATCGGAAATCAAACATCCGAATGCTCGAGCAAAAATGCTCCAAAAACGCTTGTTCGACTCCTTTTTACGGACTCGGTGCAGCTTCTACGAAAGTTCACAAGGGCATAGAGAATAGACAGACGGTTAATAAATTCTATTTGTCTTATAATAGAATATTTAAAGGTACATTGTCTGCTCTTTAAAGCGCTACAAATACGTGCAGAGTGGCCTTTAAACCGTCGAGTACTAATTACAAAATAAAGTTAAATTTGGTATAAATTCCCTATTTATAGCATATGCTCGATATTTGTATCGTAATTATTTATTGTAGCGTGAAACTGGATTGAGATTGAACCTGGTTTTACATAGTTTGCGAACATCAAACGAAACTATTGTAAAACTAAACTTGCACGTAACTACGATAGCATAGAGACGTATTCTTTGGTTATCCCTCCTCTTTATCTCTTGATAAAAACCTTTATAAAAACATTCTTCCCGCTACACTTCAAGCATGCGTTCATTTATTCCGCCATTTATTACCTATTCATTCTCTCTCGTTCGTACTTATTATTTCCCAATAATTGCGCTCTTCTTCATTCTTGTTTTCCCTTTCCCTCTCTGTTTGCGTTCTTTCCCTTTTTCCATGCTCGCCATCGTACGAGAATCCGTATCCTCTAAACGCACGAATCGTTGAAACTAAGATTTCATAGTCCATCTTCTCTCCTTATCACCAAGTCTCGTTTCGATCGATCACCGATAACATTCGTAAGCTAAGCTTCGATCGATATTGCATTTTCGATCACTGTGATCGGTATCACGAAGAAAGAGCAGATTAGCGAGCAAGCTGGAGCAAACTGAAAAGAAAGATTTCAGTTTGTTATCGCCAGCTATACTTGGAATGATTCACTGAATAATTTGAATAACTTTGGTGTTCAAGTTGGTCCGGTTTGTCGGATCGTAGAGAAAGAGACTGAGAGAAGGGGAGGCAACGGATATCAACGATCTAGTCAGGTTGCTCGACCTTGCCTCCGGAGGCGAGTTTCGTTTCCCTCTCTGGTCGAGATTTAATGAATCGTAATCGGTGCAGTTGCCACGGCTCAGGGTCGCCGGTGTTCTTCGTCACCCTTTCCTCGATCGTCGGTCGGCTTAGCGTTTTCTGTCTTGATCCAAGGGAACAAAGAAGAATCGGTGGACGCTTCGAAAACGAAATGGAATATTTCTTTACGCCGTCGGGGAATTCGCGTCGAATTTCATCAGAATGTAGAGGAAACTCTACGGTGGTTAGGAAAAGCGTTCGCGAATTTTTATCAGACGCTACGTTTAATATTTATAGTTATTAATATCCTTGGATCTGATTAATTTGTACGAACGCAACCACGTGCAAATACTTCGTCGTAGCCGTTGTATCGTCGATTTGGATATGCCGAAGATACGCTCGTTGAGTCTGTAAACGAGCCGAGTGGTTAAAAGATGCAAAATGTTGTCTAAAGATATCCGCTCTATAATTGATATCTTATTTTGTTATTAATGTCGTATATTGAAATATACTGTGCAAGTTAGTAACCGAAATTCGACAGAAATGTCTAAAACCACTTTGCTCTTTCGTTCTTAAAGTCGGTAGATTAGATACGTGCGATTGGAGCTGCGCTCCACGAACGCAATTCCAAGAAACGACGAAGATAACAGCGATCAGAGTACAAGCTAAAATTCCCTATTACGATGCAAAGAAGCTGTAACGTCCATTTCGATCGATCTTTCCACGATAATTCTCTCTTCGTCGTATCTGATCGAATCACGTACATCTTTTTCTGTTGCAGTGTGCCAAAGCATAGACATAAGAAACAGCGTGCGTTATTTCTCAAGACTGAAGGGATGCCGACTAGTCGAAGGCTTCGTACAAATTTTGCTGATCGACAACGCCGAGCCGTCGGAGTATGCCAATATCTCTTTCCCGGAACTGAAAGAGATCACCGGATATCTGCTTCTCTATAGGTAATCGTTGGTAGTTCACTTTCGAATAAACGTTAGGCGGAAAAAATATAATGACTGTCTGCTGGAGTATCACGCATCCTCGATTTGTCGGACAATTTAAATTCTCTGTCGTTGTTTAGTCGAGTAGTTTAGATTTGTTTGCTCATTCACGTTTTTTTAGGGGAGCGCGTCATACAGAGTGAGAATACGACGTTTCTACAAGATCTTCCATCTGCAAAAATATTACGAAACGATAAGAGTGGTTTCTGAAATTCAAGTAATAACATAAATCGTAGATTAGAAGGAAACGATACGACAGGTTCAGTTTTATCGATTTCCTGATTTTTCTGCCCGTTTATCGACTAAAAAGAAGTATCGTAATATGAAATACTCGAAGAAGATGGAACAATCTAATATGTAGATAGAATTAGCGAGATTAATGTTTTCTAAATGTTGGAAACGGCGAGGAAAAGACGTATTTAATCGCAAAACCAAGCAAAAAAGATAGTTTGACATGGAATCGGTCGATAACGTATTATCAAGAACAGAGGTAAAGATATGAAATGTTCATTTTTATCGGTTTGTTAATTTTAATGTCGCTCGGAGGCTAACATAGCTGGAAAGGAAATAATTTGTTAGATCCGATTCGAAGATATGTCTCGTAGAATTAATTGCAATCGTTTCTGAAATGTTCGATAAGGTGCAAAATTATGTACATATTTAATCTCGCGATGGAATAAAAAGACGATTTATGCAAATTTCAATTAACATAGAACGGATTACTATGGAAATGACTAAAAATTGCTTATCACGTTCCTTCTTGCACGTGATCCTCGCATTGAATTTTAAAACTTTGCTTCTACGAGAGAGAGGAAAATACGACTTACCGTGCTTCTTTTCAACGTCTTTCGAGTCGAATCGAACGCACAGAAATTTTTCCTTCCACAAAAGTAACGCTCTTTGACTCTGTTCGTTACATTCGTAAGGGACAAAAAAACTTTCCATGAATCGTACGAGATGGTCGAACGACGAGTCATTGGCAAATATACAAAGGAATTAAGTGGCAGAGCCAACGGGAGCGTCGCGTCGCTGCAAAGTAGAAAACCGGCGCGGTTTATCTGTCTCTACGACTTCCTCTATCGTCGAGGGCCACTAAACTTCGTTGTACGTTGTTATTATCTCGCCGGTTCCTTCTTCAGCTTCCTCCTTCCTCGTTGCTTTCCTCTTTCTGGCCACTTTTTGCACAAGCATCGAAAAGTACCGTAAACTGGGGGAACATCGGCAGGTATAAGTTTGTACGCTATTATCCAGGCTTTTATACTTTCTACGAAACATTCGAGAGTGGGACAAAGGTCGTGCAACGAGGTAGACACGAGGCAGCAAAATAACCGTGGAAAATATTTCACGTTTCGAAGAAATTTATAATTTTAAAGAAGGAAACGGCTGTGAATAATAGTATTAATATCGCAAGGGATAATATTTCTTCGAATATCTGCGAAATATATTTTTGCGAGTAGAGAAGAGAGAAAGGAACAGTCGATGAATTTCAGTGTACGATAACTAGATCGCGGATGTTCATGCGTTTACGAGAAATTTAAATGTGCGAAGATATACAGGAGGCGCGTAATACGAATATAATAAATGTAAAATACACTCGTATCTGTCCTTTTCTTCTCTCTTCTATTCTGTTTCTGTTTTGTGTACGCGCTATAGGGTAAAAGGGCTGCGAAGCATCGGTCGCCTGTTCCCTAACCTGACCGTGATTCGAGGCCATTCTCTGTTTATAAATTACGCCCTTGTCGCGTTCGAGATGATGAACCTGCAAGAGATCGGGCTGCATAGTCTAACTACCATCGTAAGGGGTTCCATTCGTTTCGAGAAGAATCCCGCGCTTTGTTACGTGGACACTATCGACTGGGACCTGATTGCTAAGGCTGGCAAAGGAGAACACGTGATCGCGGTAAGTTATCAAATCAAATAATTGTCAAATCTCATGGAAAGTTCTTGTAAAGACCAGAGATTGTTGCGCGATTATTGAAATTTGTTATACGCGACGTTTCACGATTTCGCAATATCCTACAACCGTTTAGAAGATAATTTTCTTTAAAGTAGAAGCTATTAACAGGAGTCGATCGAGTTTTTCGTCATACTTTGAATTTTTCATTCGCTTCGGCCAAGCGGATTTCATCGACGGCAGAGGAATTCATTTAATCGGGCATTGACTAAAATTTCGTCGAGGTAAATGGAACATTGGAACTGCATCGTACTTGAAAGACGCGATCGCAAAAGTGACGATTAATGCGCACTGTGTGAGAGGAATTCGCTGCATGGATGGAAAGCGTACAATTCAGGCACTGGCACCGAAATTCCATCTTCTATGGCAAGAAATCGCAATAGCGAGTAACGGCGGCGCCTTCTGGCACGTGGGCCAAGTCTTGGCGGAAATTTCACGATCCTGTGGAGAGTAGCAGGAGCATTATCCGGACGCGATGCAACGAACCGTTTCCTTGGCATCCCTCGACATCGGTATAACAATTCTATTGCCCGCTAATAAATGGCTATCAAAATGAAACGCTATTTAACATCTTCGCATGTCGTTGACTTTGAAAATCACGCTCGTTCGTTTCGCATCGTCTAACGCGACGCTTCTTAAACTTTTTCCACTCGCGATCCAGGACAAACTTTTTTCGCGAATAATTTTACCTAAGCCCAACTATATACGTGAAAAGGTACATAAGAGAAATATTTATATGTTTATGTTTGATACAACAGATCGACATATGGGGCAGAAAAGCAAAAGATAAAGAAGAGACGAAAAGAAATAGATGCACAAACAAAGAGAAAGAATAAAAATAGATACGAAGGAGCAACGAGAAAAGTTATAATATAACACTGGCATAGAAAACGCTCTTAAGGATACTGTACATTGACCGAGAAGATGCGATGTGGCAAGAGTTCATGCGATTGACCATACGCGATTTGTGCAATTATATTGTAACAATCGTAGAATGTGCGATGCTACTGCGTATGAAACAACAGGTGACTTCTGAAGCTTCTTCACGGTACATTAAGAAGTAGCAGCTGCATGATATTCGAGCAGTCGACAGATACTACGATAAAGATCGTATCAGATATTATCTTTCTCTTGTTCGGTAACGGAAGATATAAATTATAAACGATACTGTCGTAATTGTGAGACTTAAACGTCATCGAACGTCCGCTATATTTGGTAGCCAGCTTCATAAATTTCTGTTGAACACTCTCGATATTATGGCTGCAAGACGCACAATACAATACAAAAGAGATTATGTTATACCATCGTAATCTAAAAGTGGTCTGACAAGGTGGCAGTACGATGTTCTATGAGTGTTTTTAAGGAACTTGCAGGACCTGTAAATAAATCCTAAAGAATCAAGACTAGGCTATAAATTAAGTTTGGCTGAGAAAATAATACTTGGATCTCTCACTATAATTATCAAGCGTGGATAATGGCATACGATTTATGAAACAATTAAACGCTAGGTTATTTCTCCAATGATTAAAACGCACAATACGACACTTGGATAAGTTGAGAGATAATTTATTAGCTAAACGCCAGTTACATAGGCGATCAAGATCGACCTGAATCAACTGGATAGTCTGACAAACGTCTATTCTGTTAGAGATCGTTAGATATTTTCATCGTTAGATATATCATTAACCCTTTGCACTCCGAATTTTATTTCAATTTCGTTACCAGCAGCTCCCAACGCTTTCGAGTGCTTTATATGAAATTTACTTTAACTAAAATATAAGACAATTTAAATAAATAATCGTTGTATTTTGTAATTTTTAAGTGTATGATATAGCTTGAAACAATTTCCAGGATACAATCCTGGGTTTATTTCGCTCGTTTTCACAAAAAGCCTGGTTTTCTTTCACAAAAAACCTGGTTTTCTTTCACAAAAAAAGGTGGGATTGAAAGAATGTCGAGTGGGACTCGACAAAGGAGCTCCTCAGATAAAAACTGACGTCGAGTCACGATCGACATAGCAGCGCAAAGGGTTAATAAATAAAATAAAAGACGATAGATCCAAGCGAGCACCCTGAGGAACTCTTGATGTACTTTGAATTTCTCTAAAGTAGATATTCGCCAAGTTGATAATTTGGATTTTGTCAGATAAAGAACAAGTGGAGTACGGAATAATTTATGAAGTCGAAAGCTTTGTTAAAGTCAGTGTAATACGTCATCAACTTGGAAGCCCTTCTCAATGCGATCCACTAGGTAACGATGGTACTTAATCAGATTAGTTTGAAGTGGATCGGCCAGTAACAAACCCGTGTTGCTCGTTAATTATTACATCTTTGTAAATAAACGATAGCTCTTTGGTTATTAAGTCTTCAAGAATCTTAGTCGTTCTGTATACAGCTGGAGCTATAATCAGAGAAGTTTAATTTTAAACGATTCTCTGTTATATTTACAATTTTATCACCAAAGCTAAATTTACATTTTGCCGAGATAAATGTACTGTCTTGTCGTTACATAAGCAATTTAATCTCGGTTGAATATTTGATATAAGTGACAGAACATCTCGATCGTTTTTCGTAGAAGCGTAGTCCAAAATCTGACAAGTACGTTTAAGGGATTTTTAGGAATTGTCGGTAATAGTATCCTAGTTCCAAGCAAAAGTTTATTTTTTAGAAGCTCGATGTTTTGTATCTATGTCGACTGATAACTGGACGAATTCTTTTTTATCGTTTGTTGACGGATAACTGACATTTTTCATCTCACTGGTGTGTAAACAGCTGCAAACATTTTCACGGCCCCATAATTCTGTTACGCAAACCTGTGCGATCGCGGCTCCTTTAAAAAAAAAAAAAAAATCCTGGCCTACGATATTATTTTCAATTCTATTCTACGAAAAATATATAACAAAATCAGAGTGCAATGTCCCTCAAAAATACCAACAAAATTGTTCAAGATTACAAGAGATTAAATTTAAATGGACGTTTTCAAAAAAGTTTGGTTCGGTCCGTGTTGGATTAACTCTATCGGGAGAAAATGTTTTTTGGCTTGGGGGAAAGATGCATTTCGGTAATAATTGATAATTTTCCTAGGTGTTTGCAAGAAAGATCATAATGGGTTAAAACAAGTAGCAATTTTACAGGATATAAACACATCTTTAATAATCAAGCTGGTAACCGAGGAAAACAAATTAAATTGTCACTCGAGTTGCTAATCTCTCGAACATAACCGTTTCCTTATCTACAGATCTCCTATTTTTTAACAGATCTTATCGTTCCTGTTAGAAAGAAATTCATATTTGTATTGTAATGGTATTTGCAAGGACGAGAGTCGATCTAACTGGAATTAATTTATTAGCTCTTTATTCCACAGTTACGAAAATTTTCTGTTACCTTTCTGAACGAACGACTCGCTTAAAACTGCGATCATTTGTCAGAGTACAATGCCGCGTATACGCACCATGAAATCTGAAAGAGTTGAATTAGACCACGTAAAAACAGAATTGCAGTTTCTCTAACCACGTTAGATCAAAGTCGTATAAAAACGGAATCGAGCGTGTACGGTTGTCCTATTTTTAAGATTGTGTCACGGAACACAGATCCATTGCTCTGTAAACCAATCTTTGCATCGTTTCCGCTAGCCAACTTTCCGGCCACGAACGGTATACATTCCACGGAGCAAGTTTCGCGATTCGAACGCGTCAACGACAATCTTTCGCGCGGCGCACCACCGATTGCTTTCGGGTGAACGGTTCCCACGACGATTTTGCCCGATGCAGGGCAATAATATCCCACGGTTCCAGCGTAAATCAGAGAATCGCACTGCTGGCACAGTTCGCGATGAACTATTTCTGTCGTAGATCGACCGACTGTCCTCGCTGCCGGCGGGATAATAATATCGTCACGCCGTCCACGAAGAGGTGAACCGAGTCGTTTTGGTGCGCGACGGCCGATCCAGCCCTCCGCGGGAACCGGTTCCCGAACCGGTTACAATTTCAAAACGATCAGACGTTCTTGAAATAAACGTTAACCCTCCGAGGCTATACCTTTCAGCAGCGGAATCGAGTCGAAATGACCCAGAATATACGTACATCTATAGATTAAGACGTACGCTATCGCTTAGAAATACCAGGATATTTGTTTATGTCCGACAAGCTGTATTCTAAGTGTAAAGTCGCGGCTAACTTGTACCGCGATGATTTGATTCGTTGCAATGAAATTCCGGATTTTGATATTACAATTGTGGAAAATTGAAGGGCTTAAAGATGCAGAAATAAACGTGACATGTGTAAAGTATGTGGCAATTTTCGTAATATTAGATCGTCGGAAAAGTGTTTTTCCTTTAAGCGTCTTCTTCAACGACGCATCTTTATACAAACATGAAATCTAATCTGTCGAACGTCGTGATGTTCATCTTGATAGAAGAAAATGGATCATACGTAATTCGATAAAATAATATAAAACGTAAAAAATGTTGTAGATCCATTATTTCCTTATAAAACGAAAGAAGCAGGAAATAGGTTCAATAGCCATTTTATGCCGTTATCGATCGACTACAACGAAAGAGATTAGATTCCAGTAGCAAATTTATTAAACACGTACGTAATAGCACTCGACTAGAGCCGAGTATAGCACTGTAAAACTGAGTAGAACGAGATGAAATCGAAGATACGCAGTAGCTATATTACACCAGTGAGCGTCGGATCAAAACGATCCAGATCCAGTGTCCGATAGTTAAAGACTGATTCGCGAAAGCACGTGTGCCATAGCGTTCGACTATGCTCAAATATAGCATTGTAAAGATGAGGATAACAAGAATGAAACGCAAGATACGCGGCAGCTATATTACAGCAGCGAGGATCGGATCAAAACGATCCAGATCCAGTATCCGAGAGTTAAAGGCTCGACTCGTGAAAGCACACCGTCGGCTCGATGGATCGGCGTATTTGAAAGGCTCGATGCTGCGAAACCCGATCGATTCGACGCGCAATCGTCGACAGTGTTGCAAATATCCTATACAATGTTCCTTAAATGTAAATCTCATTTAACGCGATGGAATGCGGTTCGTCACGCTTGCCGCCCTCTGTAGATACAATGAAAGCTGGCGTTTTAATCCAGTCCCCATCAACCAGCTGACAATGCGTTAATTCGCGTTTAATGCGGAACATGCACACCGATCCGTGCAAGTGGCAAGCGGATAAGCGCTGCGTCATGTCGATCCAACCCTGCCAACCGATCCTTTCTTTCCGCCGTGTCACGCGCGGCAGCTTTACGCGCCACAGCCGAGAGTAACCGATCGCAGTTGCAAACTTTCGCCGGTGAGAAATACCATTCGACGTTATCAGCGACCATGTAACACGCGGAAAACGTCGCACCATCGAGAGATCGTAGTACGGCAATCTGTCTTTCACTCTCTCTCTCGAGAGAGAGAGTGAGAGAGAGAGAGGAGGAGGAGAGAGCTGGAACACTCGTTAATTCGGAAAATATAACACGCGTCTCTCGAGCTCGTCGTCCTGCCTCGTTATCGGTTGGAATACACATTGCCAACTCACGTACATCATGCACCATGTGTTTTAGTTTCCAACTTTGGAGAACGTATGGTTTGCGCTACACGCGAATCGTTCGATCGGAGCATTTGAAACCTCGTTTTTCGTTTCGGCTATCCCGAATCTCCGAGAAGCGTATACTTATGTTTTTATCAGATTCGCGAGATCGCGCGAGCAAGCGTCTGCTACAAAGGGCGACTCCGACAAATCCGGTCTGAAGTGTGATCGGCTTCGTTCGAGCGAACGGTTTTCGGACAAAGAGATTCGAATCTCTAGGAACGTGTTCCTTCGTGATTCCCGACAGTTTCGTTCGGATTATCGACAATTACGAAACGCCTCGAAGAGCTTTCATTTCTCGACGCATCCCGCGGTAAAAACTTCCACTCGGTTAACGCTCTTACTGGCAATTTGCACCAGTTACGAAGAAGTTTCGATGAAAGAGGATCCATGGGAGCAACGGCGCGTGCCGTTATTCGCTGGTTTGTCGATGAATTCGACGAGAGAAGAACGATAATGACATTATCGTCGCGAGATCACGGCGAATGAATTTCGCGCACGTTAGTCTGCCGACTGTGAGAAAATATAACGCGCGATTCATACTCGGCTACGTAGCAGCCTAGCGATTTCACGAAACAATTCTGTACAATTTTTTAGTATCTTATATCTCTGTCAATTTTTGGAAAACTTTACCTCGGTGTTTATGATTCTCTGGTGTTACAACAAACCTGTGCTCTTGTATTCATATTATGCATAAAATAATTAGAAACCGTGTTTTTGTTTTTAGACGGAGAAACGTTTCTGTTATTCGAACACTTGGTACTCGAGCGTTCTATTATTCAAATATCGTATTCCTCTTCCGTTAATATCGTGCGATTCAAATTCTAAATAATTTTTCAATTCTGACATCCTTCTTGTAAAATAAAATAATATTTCTAGGAAATAGTTGTTTTCCAGAGCAATCCTTCCCGTCATAAAATTAATTATTTCTTGCGTTTTACCATTTCAACCGTAGCATTGCTTGTTCTTGTAATAAATTCACACTGTATGATAAATACGCAACGTTTAGTATTTTCCTTTGCACGAAGATGTCTACTTTCCGATACTTAATTCAATACGATTAGTATGATCGATAAATGTTTATGCAAAGTCAGTTTTTAATAACGTATGCAAAGAGATAGAATGTAAATGGACATTTACTCGTTAAATATTATTACGAGTGCTATGTTTGAATATTTTATACAGAGCTTCCGGTTACGTAGGAAACAAAACACGCAAATTATTGGAAAACTATAAACTGTATGAAAAAGTGATTCAGATAAAAAGTGAATAGGGCATTTAGAAGGCCATAATTTCGCACAATTAGCTTTTTAATTAGCTTTTTTGTAGATGGCTAGCTACAGGTTACATAAAACTGGTATCAACGTTTACGAGACATTTACGTTTTTTAAAATGGGATCGTAAAATTTGTAATCGATCCGTCTCGGCCTTCTTTCCAAAAAGAAATATTAACCTATTTACGTCGAAGAAGTATTGGCTTAGCAAATATTTTATCTTTAATTTGTCAAAGTTAACGTATGGAAGGCAAAGAATCTAACGACTCGAATCTAAGAATTCCACCTCGCGCCGTTTCTTATCTTTTATACGTTAATTTAACAAATGGAAGTATATACCAATTTTCCAGGGAACGTTTACTGCATTCGAAACTACGTAATTCCATTTAAAAAACCTGTATTACCTGGCCACGTAGAAACGAATCGATTGCAACCAGTTTATTTGCCCTTTGAAATCATTCAATTCGTGTCTGAATTATTTTTTTCGCTCAGCGTATATTTTTCCAATAATTTGTTCCTATCGTTTGTAACTGGGCACTCTGTATATCTTTGCTCATACAAATTTTGAATCTACAACCCGTAACTTTAAGGAAACACGCCGAAAATTACCATTAACCGACGAAAACGTTTAACGAACAACACTTCTCCTACGAACGTTGGATCGCGTTATATTACACGACACGATCGCTAGATCAATCGAGTGCGTGACGTTTTACTTCCGCTTTGCCCTGTAAAATTTCGACTCGTCGATGTCAGTGGTGAGTTTGGAAATCGTAAGCGACACAGGGCTACTCGATAAAGTAGAGCCGTAGAAAAAAAAGGTATTGGAAAGGGAATAGATCAGAGACATGGAAATCCTGGCGCTAATTGCCGCGCGATACGTCCTGAATTATTTCTCTGGCGACCAACGACCAGAACGACGAGGGTGGACGTTTGGATCGAAAGGGGTGGCGAATCGTTGTAATAAAAAGACCGTACCAGTCGAGCTCAGTTGACGGCGATTCTTTTCAATCGGCAACTTTTATTTAAACTTTCATTGTCCGTTAATGGAAACGCAACGCCGAGCGTTCTTTCGGCGTTCTTTATTGATTCCTGCGACGCTAACGCGTCATATATGACGCGTCGCGTGCCCGCCGCTTCCGCGAGATAAATCTGTCCAACGGTCACGCGTCAATCTCTTTTCCTCTATCTCTATTTTTTCCCTACTTCCCTGATAACGTGACCGCGATTTCGCCGGTAATTATCCGTATCATTGAATCTTGCAACTGTGGAGAAGATTCGATATGCGTCAGCTGGTCAGCATCTTTTCGGAGAATCTATCAATCTATCGAGAACCGAGGAATATCGCAACGTCATAAATACATTACGTTTCTTTAAATTTCGTAAAATCGTAGAACCTGGCTGGAAGACGTAACGTACGTAGCGACGAAAGAGAAAATGAAGCGAATCCTTGGAAATCAAGCAGATGGCAAGCTTGTTGGAAATTGTGCGAAATTACGTGGATGGAACTCTTTAATACTTTGAGCGCTATGATAACCATAACGTATAATATAACGCATAGCCATTCAATTTAGGCTAAAAGTGGCGTTAAAGTGGCGTGATAAAAAAGACGTATGGATGTTATCCACCTGACATTTTGATGATTTCGTCGAAACAAAAAAAGAAATTAATTATCAAACTGGCAAACCAAAGCGAAAACCAAAGTGTGTAGCAGACTACAATGCAATTGATGGGCGCAGTTGATAAAATCGATATGATTTCGAGTTCACTTCACTGCGTTCGAAAAAGCACAAAATGCTATAAAAAATATTTTTTCCACCTCTTAGTCCTCGCTATATATAACGCATATATTCTTTATAAAAGTGCTAATAATAAAACTGGAACATTTGAAAATTTTCATCCGCCTCTCACAAAAGATATTTTACAAAAATACCCACCACGCAGAGTAGAGGCTAAAGGAGGAAGAGCTCATTCGGACGACCTTCCATTTCTGTTAACGAAGAGGCATTTCCCTACATTCTGCATAACTAAAGAAAATAATAAACATTGTTCACGACGAAGATGCGCTGTTTGCACTAAACATAATCGCAGGGCTGATTCGCCTTACGAATGCAAACAATGTAACGTTGGCTTATGCATTGAACCCTGTTTTATCACACAATACAAAATTATTAAATTTTCAATTAAAAAAATAAATTTCCAAACTTTTATATCGTTCGTGTTGTTATTTCTTAATGCGATAAATGGCTGTTAAGGCTTTTCAGACCACTACGTCGTTTATTTTAGTTACAATCGATATATTTACAATGAAAATTCAGTCTGCTCAACTTGCGCTCTTTCGTAAAATATATGCAACCCACGGTGTATTTCTTCGTACAGAGTGGGCAGACCACGGCGCGCGCTTAACGTCGGACAACGCAGCGCTCGAAGGATTAAAGATATCTAAATATTTGCAAATTTAAAGTAAGAAATTTACACGTCTAATACGTAACACGCAATTTTTCTACGAACAGAAAATAACGCAAGTAATTGTTAACCAAATTACCAACGAAGATGGCGGATTTTATTATCGTACGAAAATTGTCCTTGCGATTCGATTAAACGGTAGCCGAAAATCACTATGTCCATTCACTATTTCAAAATGTAGTAGGATACCGGTTTGTTTCGTTGATCTTCGTAATCCCCGTGCCACGACGATCCCGATAAATATCTCATTTCTCGAGTCCGGCCGATAGGATGGTAGCTCGTCGCAGGAACGGGTCGCAAGGGTGATCGATAGAACGTGACCGGGTCAGAGGGTTAATTAGTTTCCGGCTGGCGCGCTAAAAAATTCGAGCGTGTCGCGAGGGTCGAGGGTCGAGGGTTCGTCGCAAAGTTTCGAGCTTTCAACCAGGCGCGATCGTCGAGAGTACCGTGCACCCAATTGCATCGTTTGGTCGCTAGGAAAAATTTGTTATTCAATCTTGAAATTGTAATTTCGAGTTTAATAATATTTAAATCTTCATTCGAACGCAAATTTCTTTTCACATTGCGGATTTTTGTTCACATTGCCGAATCGGCCAGATTAACCACACGTTCCTTTAACATTTAACGTCGATTAACCAACAAACGTTGTCTGCTTTGGGGTTCTGGCATTCTCCGATTTTCGTCGTACTTTTGGAATCGTTCGATTCGGATGTGGAATATAGCGTGAAATATCGTTTTCAGCCAACAGTCGAATTTTTCGACAGGATACTAATTTTTTACGAACTTTTACCCGAATTCCATGTTTATTCGTATTGCTTGATTCCGTGGATGGTAGGAGAACAGGAAATGAGCATCGTGTTTACAGGATGTCGACGTTTGAACAATCGACGGGCGGAAAGTCGCAGTAGCGCGTGTCAAAATTTGTAGAATTTATTTCAGTCACCTGTTTCAACTTTTAAAGCTATCATCCCTTTAACTTCGTAATCGATCAGGTTATATCTTTATTCCCTTATGCGTTATATTATAGCAAACTTTTTATAACGATGAGCGAAGAACGTGTTTTATGAAAAATGTTGCATCCACCTACGCAGCTATGATTGCTAGCCTATCAATTTCAACGTTTTTGTGTCTAAGTTGTGAAGAATTAGAAAGGAAGAGAAGATTGGTAATTCAGATGGTAAAGTTTTAGAACTTTTAGAACGCGAGGAAACGTAAAACGAAAGTTTCGCCGCGAGATTTTCGGTTTGGACACTGAAGAAAAATCGCAACTCTTTAAGAGCGGCGCTAAAACAAAGGCCACGTAAGGAAGAGATGTATCGCGAAGTGTATGAAACTAAAAGTTTCGGTATAGCCGGAAAAATAGCATAACGGCGATAAAAATAAATAATGGAAGGCGCCAGACGTATCGATCCAACCTTTAGCACTTCACAGCCTCCACGGAAGTTAAGGAATTCTCTTGGCCGGCGCGGCGTGTAGCTAACAAGGTGGTAAACTCTCCCCTTCGTGCGCGATTTTCGTCCTTGGAGTCCCACGTGTTTCCAAACGTTTGCCGTATTGAAATCTTAACGATTTCGACGATTTTAGAAATTTTAACAATTGGGCCACGACACCGCGTATCATACGAGCAATCGTCATAGTGAAATAATAATTAAATAACAAATTTTTTATGAAATCGTCGTTCACGGTAAAAGCAATCCATCGATAAGGTATTAATAGACAAGTAATACGTCGTCGATGTTACCGAGAAAAACTAGGTTCAAAAATGGCCAGGAAATATTTTGATGGATCGCTTGAATATTTCAATATTGATTTTTCCTGTATTTCTGTTCACAGGGGAACAATCCGAGAAATGGATGCCCAGTGTGCGAGAAGCACTGTCCGCAAAGACAGACCAAGTCGGATGAATACTTGTGTTGGAACCAGCAACACTGCCAACAAAGTAATTGTTTTTCTCTCTAGAATTATGAATTTCGAATGAAATATAATAATAGACTCTCTCTCTAAATCGGTCTTTTTGCGATAGAGCAAAGTTTAGAGAACAGCGTAAGATTTGGAACGAAATATTCAGAAGAGAATTCCATTTAGGAAACATATGGTAAAAGGCACATTTAGTCGCGCGAAAGTTTATGCGTCGTGTAATATCAAGACCAACTTTTTTTTTTTTTAATGAAACTTTGTTTTATGCTAAATTCGACGCACGATGAATACGTTACAGATAATAACGTGGCTGATGAAAAGGAGACCGGGTGAAAGGGAAGGTCTAGTATGTCGTCAATTCTACCACCGAATTCTCGTTTATGCAAATAAGAAATTTCGATAGAACTACAGCCGTCTGAACGTATCAAGAGAAGCCACAGTTCATATATAATAGGAGCTTATCGATTCTTCAATCATTTTCTCGTTTTCGCTGTTTCGTCTTGCCGAATTTAACCTACCGTGTCCATATCTTCTGCTTATTATATCGAAACTAACGTTATACACCATAGGTTTAGTTATTTCGTGGAAAGTTCAAGATCGAACTTTGACGTGTCGAAGCTTAGGTGTTCCAGACAACGCCACTTTCTCAGTTTCACTAGAAATCGATTCCAGTTTCGAAGCATGACAACCGCCGTTTCATCTGAAAATATCGTTTCTCGACAAAGTAGAGAAATCGCGCGCCAGGTAGAAGGAAAGTTGGAAATTTCCTGTCAGCCGATGTTAATTCGTAACGCGGCGATGTCGCAGGGGAAATTCCCGATGTTGGTCGGCCGCGTTGTCCGAGTGGAAGATGAAAGGACACGCACGTTTCCAGCTATCTTCGACGGCCGCCGCTCCCACGCGTGACGACGACCCATTCTCGATCACGCTCCCGCCCCGTTCGTTCCTTCCTTCCGAAATTATCCGATTATTCGCTGGCCTTGTGGAAAATGGAGGCTGTCTGGCCGCGAGGAAAGGGGCGACGAGAAATTGGCGGCGGCGCGACACGTTGGCCACCGTAGGCGGCTCACCCGTGGGCGCTACGACTCTAAATTACACTCAACGGACCTTTGCGCGGGTAAAAACTGACAGGAATGCTCTAAACATCGCTGTACTAGCAATCGCGTGCCGCTTGAACTTTCCATAGAACGTCGATGGTCGTTTCATTCCACGGTAGCTCGAGTGTTTCACGTCGATTTATGAAAAGCTTATTTTTGGATCATTTCTCAAGGGCCTAACGAAATGTTTCTTTTCTTCTGTTTTTCCTTTTTTATATTTTATTTTCTTTTTCTACTTTTTTTTTTTTTTTTTTTTTTGGCGAACTTTCGATGTATTTCGTGTTTATCGATCGTATCGTAGGCTGTTCGTTAACGAGGAGCGGCCTCTTTCGCAAAAATTACAGGGAAAGTTGGAGACATCGCCACGTGTCCCCACGGAGAACGTGACAAGACTTCATCCGGTAAGACGCACGTTCGACGCTACATCCGTGTGGTTGTTTACCCGGAACAGTGGCTTGAATTTTTTCACGTGTAATCATCAAAAAGCCATTTTATCCGTTAAAAAGATTCAACCATGTACTTCTATATTAAACATCGGTCAGTGTCTACTTGATGCTTCTCTTAACAGCTGTCTCATCGAGCGGAGGCAAAGTCTCTGGAAGGAGATAGGATTTAAAAGGCACAGAAGACAGAGGGATTTATAAGATAGCCGTCTTCAACCGTTGAACCGCGAATTTTGCTCGTACAAGTCTCGGGAATAGCGCGTTGGTCAATTAGGTGGACGAGGGAAAATAAGGAAAACTCTTAGGTCGAAGATGCTATGTGGAATCGTAGGACAATAGAGATGAGAACACCTTCGTACAACGTCGTAGATAGTACGTGTTGTTAGTATCATTCGTGCTCCAACTTGTTCGTTTCAGTCTGCGATCGAAAGTGCGAGAACAACGCATGCGACGAGTCCGGAACATGTTGCCATCCGTCGTGTCTAGGCACGTGCACAGGCCCGACGAATCGCGACTGCGTCGTCTGCAAAGACGTGGTAACCGACAACAACGAGTGCAGGGAACAGTGCCCTAACGGTACCTTGGAATTCATGAACCATCGATGCATCAACGAGGAGAGGTGCCTTGGAATGCAGAAACCACGGGAAGTGTTCAACGTGAAGAACTACCCGTACAAATCGTTCAATGGAAGCTGCGTAATGGAGTGTCCACCGGGCTACATGGACGAAGAATCAAATGGCAAAGTGTCGTGTAAAAAATGCGAGGGACCCTGTCAGAAAGAGTGTGCCGGAGCGAACGTGGACAGCATCGCCTCGGCGCAGAAACTTCGCGGATGCACCCACATCACCGGTAGTTTAGAGATCCAGATTCGAGGTGGGAAGAATATCGTGAAGGAGTTAGAAGACAGTCTGAGCACCATAGAAGAGATCGACGGCTACTTGAAGATCGTGCGTAGCTTCCCACTGATATCTCTCAACTTCCTGAAGAACCTGCGAGTGATACGCGGAAACGACATCGACAACTCGAAATACTCGTTATTGGTAATGGACAACCAGAATCTACAGGAACTTTGGGACTGGAGTTTGCACAAAGATATCAAAATCCTGTCGAAAGGTGGCATAGGGAAGATCTTCTTTCATCTAAATCCGAAACTGTGTTTGTACAAAATCGAGATGCTTCGAGAGAAGGCGGGTCTACGACCTTTCACGGATTACGAGGTGGCGCCTAATAGCAACGGCGACAAAGTTGCGTGTAACGTAACCGAACTGAGGACCAGGGTTGGTAAGAAGTCACCGTGGGGTGCGGTGATCGAATGGGAACCGTTTATTCACCACGACGCCAGGTCTCTTCTTGGATACGTGGTGTATTTCATCGAGGCGCCCAACATGAACGTGACGATGTACGATGGCAGAGACGCGTGTGGTGGAGATGGTTGGAAGGTCGACGATGTGTCCGCAAGTACAAATACCACTCTGATGGAGGGATCCAAGTTCGGGGCTGGTCGACAGGAGAAGAACGTACACACGCATTACTTGTCTCAGCTGAAGCCGTACACGCAGTACGCTTATTACGTGAAGACTTACACTATTGCCACGGAAAGATCGGGAGCCCAGAGCAACCTAACATACTTCAGAACGATGCCGGAAGCTCCTAGCTCGCCCAGATCCCTTATGACCTGGAGTAATTCGAGCAGCGAGCTGATCATGTCCTGGCTGCCACCTCTTCACAAGAACGGAAACCTAACGCACTATCGGATCTTTGGACGATGGGAGCCGGACGACCCTAATTTCATCGATCAGAGAAATTATTGCGAGGAACGTGAGTACATCGATTGTGCGATCAATTTTATCAATTTTATCAATCCCTTGACATTTATAAACGTGATACGCACGGCTACGGGAAGGTGTTCGCATTCGCGCAAGCTCGTAATATTCAGGGGCAGAGCTTGTTGCGATCGTAGAAGCGATTCGATGAGAAAAGAATTAATATTTGGTCGATAATATTTAACATTAATACTTGAACGAAGTAAAAAAGAAATCAGGTAGATCTAACGATGATTAAAATATGTTGCATGCTTAGCTCTGATGCTGACAGATAAGAAGGCGCTCGCGGAGGAGGAGAGGAAACGAATAGAGGAAGAGAAAGAGCAGATGATACCTGAAACTACTGGCACCTGCGAGTGTCCTGATCGAGAAACCGATCAGTCTCTTCGAGAGAAAGAAGCGTCCAGCGCGATCGAATTCGAAGACGCCTTACACAACCAGGTCTATATAAAACGGAAACCGAAGAAGAAGCGCGACGTTTCGGAGATGTCGTTCGTTCTATCCAGGAAAACGAAGTCGTTGGATCGAGATCAGGTAAAGTATCGCGCAATTCCATCGAAATGCGTTTATAGCGTTTCCATACGCTTAACCAACGTGGTATCGAGTTTTCTACGTTCCTGTTGCAAAATCGCATTTATAATCGCTCGATTCTCGCTTTCCTAAGCGATACATCGCTAATATCGGTCAGTTCGAAGGAGTTAAGTCCCTTCCATGTCCTTTTAAAATTCATCTTCCTAACCTTTCCACTTTTATATTCACAGCCTGTAATGGAAAAGATCGAGAACGGAACGTACATAGTGTTCGAGCAACTGGTGCCCAGCATGAATCTCTCCTTCGTAATGAAAAACCTACGCCACTTTGCCGCGTACAACATCGAGGTGCAGGCTTGCAGAGCGCAGGAAATGAACGACACTTACAAGAAATGCTCCACCAAAAGTATGAGAACGTATCGCACGTTACCGCTGGAAAGCGCCGATAACATTCCTCCCAATACCTTCAAGATGAGCATATCCGGTGAAAATAACAGTCTCACCATGGTTACTCTGCAGTGGGACGAGCCACCTCAGCCCAACGGTCTGATCATCACCTATCAGATCGAGTACAAGAGGGTTGACATACAAAACGTGAGTGGAATTCACGTCTGTTTAACTTCTATTGGTTCATCGTCTCAAACTTTGTTCACAGTATCGGGTTTCGAATTTTGCAACAATTCCGTGAACAAAGGATTATCCTGTTTCAGTACAAACCGACCGTGGTGTGCATCACAAGGCGGGACTTCACGAAGGCAGGCAACTCGTACGTCCTTAAAGAGCTTCCCGCCGGAAACTACTCCGTGAAAGTTCGAGCGACGAGTCTTGCCGGCTATGGCGCCTATACGCACGTAAAATACTTCTACATCGAGGAGAGAAACACCGCAAATATTCCCCGGGTGTTATTCTTGACTTTACTTTCCCTGGCCTCCGCGGCCCTTTCCGTCTACGCGCTCTACTTCTGTAAACAGAAGTTCTGGCCCAATAATAGGACGTTGATCGCAACCGTGAATCCGGAGTACGTGAGCACTCCGTACGTGTTGGACGAGTGGGAAGTACCAAGAGAAAAGATAAAGATGCTGAAATCGTTGGGAACTGGCACATTCGGTATGGTTTACGAAGGAATAGCTAAGGACATCGTGAAGGGTAAACCGGAAGTACGGTGCGCTGTGAAAACGGTGAACAAGGGCGCCACTGATCGGGAGAGAATCGAGTTTCTCAACGAAGCATCCGTGATGAAGTAAGTTGATGAATAATCCGAACAAGTTGCAAGGCAAAAATAACCGGTGCTCGTGCTTATCTATCTGCAGGAAAATAAAAATATACTCTGGCGTCTTTGATTTCCATGTAATTAAAAGTCGAGAAACATCCGCTGTTTAATTATATGACTATGCGAATCTTTTCTTTGCAGGGGTTTCGACGCTCATCACGTGGTCAAGCTTCTTGGCGTGGTAACTCGTGGGCAACCAACCTTGGTCATTATGGAGTTGATGGTGAACGGCGACTTGAAGAAGTACTTGAGGAGTCACAGGCCAGGCACATGCGAGAACATGATTAACGCGCCACCAAAATTAGATAGGATACTTCAGATGGCAATTGAAATCGCCGATGGAATGGCCTACCTCTCAACGAAGAAATTCGTGCACAGAGATCTGGCCGCTCGGAATTGCATGGTTGCGGAAGATTTAACGGTAAAGGTGGGAGACTTTGGAATGACGAGGGACATCTACGAGAGGGACTATTATCGAAAAGGAAGCAAAGGCTTATTGCCAGTCAGATGGATGGCACCAGAAAGTTTGAAAGACGGTGTTTTTAGCAGTTATTCGGATGTGTGGAGCTATGGAGTTGTGTTATGGGAAATGGTGACGTTCGCGTCGCAGCCATACCAAGGTCTATCGAACGAGCAGGTACGTGTGTTTTAATTTTTAACTAAAATTATGTTCACAACGATATGAAATTTGTATAAAAATCCACAGTCTCTTTATATCGTCACAACGAGCTGTATCGTCACAAACTCTCTTAACGTACATTAGGTTCTGCGGTACGTGATCGAAGGAGGAGTTATGGAACGGCCAGAGAACTGTCCAGAGTTGCTATACGAACTGATGAAGCACACCTGGAGACACAAGGCGACCAGAAGACCCACGTTTATGGACATCGCGAGTATGTTGCTAAAGCACATCGATTCGGACCGTTTCCAGAATGTCAGTTTCTATCACAGTACAGAGGGAGTGGAAGCAAGGAATCAAAACAAGTCCAACTCACCACAGATAGATCAGTGAGCATCGAACTTTTCTTATTAGAATATGGTAATGCTCGCTGAAATTCCAATAACTTTTTCAGGGCTGAATATTTTTGGAGAAAAACTTTCTTTTTATCGTTTATTAGGTACAAAAAAAAAAAAGGGATATATTTTCTTATACGATAATTCTTTACAAATATATCTATCGTTTAAATTAACAACTTACGAAAGATTAGAATACGGATGCCCGATTTATTGGAATTTATCCAAGCGCTACCGTAATATCAGGTTCTTTGCTAGTCCTTCTGACACAATGTTTCTAATTCATGTACAGGCACTTGGAACTGGCTACGTTGCAAAATCTACAAGAAGAGGAAGCGGAAGGGGAGGAAGATTCTCCATTGAGGCAGGATTTCGACGATTTCGCGAGCTTCGAGCCAAACAGTATTAAGAACAGTTTCAGTCCCCGTTTCAGAATGGATTCATACGGCGAGAACTCGAAAACAAACTCGAACTGCCACGACATGAACTCATCGAACGTGCCGTTGAAGGCCGGCTTCGACGATTTCGACGATGTCTCCGCAGATTCGATTGCCTCGGGCAAAGACGTACTAAACCTGCCATTCGTCGAGGACAGTTTAAAATCTGTGAAGAGTTCTCCGTTCATAAACGCGAAGAGCACCTCGCGAAGCAACCTGAGCCAACTATCGATCAGCAACAGATCAGGGAGTCCGAAAAATCCTAGCAAAAGAAGTTTCCTGAGCAGCCCGAACTCTTCGAAGCTGGTCAATCCAGATTACGAGAATGGTAGCCCAGAAATTTTGTCGGCCGCGGAGAAGAGGGAAGCGGTGCCGCTGCGGGTCGATTTCCCATCGATGGACACTATCAATATCGACAACGGTATGGAGAAAAAGGAAATGAAATCACCGGTTGAGTACGTGAACAAACCGGAGACCTTAAACAATGGCTACATAAGTGGTACGACCACGTAGTGTTAACATTTTCGCACCCTAAGTTTGTCGTTGTCCATGCAACACGACGCGAAGGGTGCGACTGAATCTATCGAAAGCGATTTAAGATCGCGTACGTGGACTGCTGGTGTCAGTCTCTGAACGTTGTGGTGAAATTTATTCGGGAAGGTCTGACACGAGACATTGAAGAGTATTGAGGAATCGAACGAATCTTCGAAAGGGGCAGTGTCTGTAAGACAACTGGCGAGTCAGACTTTCCAACAAACGTTCCAATAACTCTGCGACGCGTTTTCTACGTACATATGCATGCTCGCATCGCGCCTTCGACCGAGTGGGTTTTTTAAAAACGGCAAGTTCCAAGTTGTAAGTCGTATTTTAAGTCTTTAGATGCGTTTAAATATGTCCTTGTTTATCCACGACGTTGACAAATTATTTTCGTAGAAAACGTGAACGTCTCTTGATTTCGTCTCTCTAAATATCCTATTATTACGTTCGTAAGATATATTACATTATATGTAAATCCGTGTTTTTCATTTGCGCGCATCCGCTTGTTACAGCAGACACTGCCTTTTCACGCCGAAAGAAAGAAGCGGCTCGAAAGTGTGAGACGAATTCGACAATGTTTTCCGAATAGTCCGGAGAAAAGCGACGAGAACGAAACTAGCGTCCCATTACAGGCCTGATGAATAACGGCCGAGGTATGATAAAACATCGCGATCGCATCGAACATTTGCGATTTGCGATTCTTCGATCTTCTGTGCATATATAAATATGTATACACACACACATACATACATATATATATATATATAAAATATACATACATAAATATGTATATACATATATGTATATTTATATATGCACGCACGCGCCTGTATATATATATATATATTCCGTTAATGCGCTTTTCTTCGTTCGAACTAATCGTAAGGTGAAGGGAACATCGGCTTCCTTTCGTTGACCGCGTTTACAAATCAAAGTGGCAATTAGGCGAGCCAGCCGATCGGTTACGGCGGTTTTATATTTTACAAGAAATAGACGCGAATCACTGTTTTAATTGCCACTTTGCACGACTGTAGGCTTTTACGAATGCCATTATTACCGTAGATTAGGTCGTTCGACGATCGTTAGAGAAGAAATATATGTGGAAACGAATCGAATAGGTATGAATCTTCTCGAGTTATCCCATATTTTTAAAGAGATCTATCAACGATAAAGTGTCATTGTTATTGTCATGGACAGATATACGAAACCGGTTGATACAGCTTCGTTCGTATTCCTCTCGTTTTTATTTCGTATATCGGAAGGTAATCTTACAGGGGACGTGGTATCCAGGGAAATTCAACGTGTCTCCATATATATTTATTCCTTGCGATTTCCCCGTGGTGGCTGCGAGAAACCAGTTACCGTGGCTCGATTCATTCGTTCGAGGGAAATCGGGATTCTGAAGCAGAAATCCTCGAAATAGTGCAATAGAAGCATCGCTCGCGGCCTTGCGTTCGAGCGCTGTTCGCTACCCGTTGTTCTCTCGTTTGGTGCTAACACGAGCGTGTCGAAAAAGAAAAAAAAAAAAAAAAAAAAGGAAAAAAGGAGAAAGAAAAGGAAAATGGGCGGTTAACGAACAAAGAGTTTCTCGCACTGCCGAAGGTTAAGGGAAAGAGATCGAACATCGGTTCAGAAGCGCGTTCCACCGTGCTTTTGAGTTAGGCGAGAGAACGTAGACTGTTTAGCTCGAGATGATAGAGTCCAGATCGATCGAAGCGATCGATCGTGATGCGTGTGAAATCGTCAAAGTACGTCGATAGCTAAAACGTCGAGCAAACCAGAAAAAAGAGTCCACCGTCAGCGACGCGATACCGCAGTTTGAATTTAGACGTTAACGAGCCTCTAACATAAGACTGATTAGCTAATCCCATTTATTACATCCGTATTCGCTGAGTAAGTTTACGACATGGTAGAAGTTCCATATACCTACGTACGTACATATTTTTTCATCTCCGTAAACGTTGCCCTCTCTTTTTTTTTTTTTTTTCTGTTTCATGGAGCATTCACCACGAGACGGATATCGTCTCCTTTATCTCCTCGAGACTACTTACTATCGCTCGTACTTTGTTCCTTTCTCGCGTCCTTTGCGCGCTGCTGGAATCGAACCGAGTGTTTCGCAAACAGACGAAAGCGGAAGCAGAACGAAAGTCCGTTGGAGAGATCATCCGCGATATCGACGAGGCGCGATCGAAGGAAGCGGAAAATCGAATTCCGTGGGAACGTGAGTTCGGTAATCTCGACTGGTTACGCGCCCGAGACAATTAACCAGCGTAAGGGAAAAAAACTTGAAACACGCGTTTGTCCGTTAGTCGTCCGGTGTTGGCCCCGCGTTAGAACGCGTTTCGAGAAAAAGGAAACTGGAATTCGATTCGTCGACGTTTACGGCGCGCGCCGTTTTCACTCGGCCATCCTCACGGAACGCTCTCTTTGCCTTCGCGACCGAAACACCGCTACGCACTCGATGGCCAGAAGCTAACCGCTAGAACGAGATTCGAGCACCAGTGACCTAATGTCAAAGTACCTACTCTATCCGCAACGCTTTGCGCATTATTCGTGCGTCATAGGTCGAAGCAACGAGAATCGTACAAAAACACGCGACACAGCTGCGATTCGAGAGCAAGACCGCGCGTGTTCCTGCTCGACGCGTCCGCTCGCGGACGAGAGCGCGATCGACATCGAAATGAAGATGGAAATCGAGATCGAGTCGACCGTATGTTTTCACGAGTGCGATTTATTTTCGTACGCGTGATCTGTTAACGATGCCAAACCGTGGCGCCTGGCGTGATCGTCGATTCTTTCTCGATTTTCGCGTCTTTCCTCGGATTACCCGCATCGTCTCGTCGCGTCCAAGTGCCAACATGTCGAAACGTGTATGCGCGATTGGCCAATGAAACGCGACGAGAGAGGACGAGATAAAAATCTCGATCGCTGCGATCATTGTGATCGCTCGATCGTGTTCGAGGATCGCTGAGAATGTATTTTTGTCCCTTCGCAGCTCTTGCTGTTTCGCCTAACGTTTGAGGCGACTCTTGTTCTCGAAGCTGTTCCGTGAAGCGTCGAGCGAGCAGAGACTCGCAGGATGCCAGTTCTAGGAAAGAACGGATCGCGCGGTTTGATTCGTCGAGAGGATCAGCCGCGCGGTTGATCGTTGTATTATAAAACAATGTGAAGCCTCGCTCGTATTCTAAAGTATTTAGTGTAACTCGAATAAACAGTTAACGCTTAGACCGTACGCATACGTGGCGCGCGTGCAGCCGCGCGTCGTCCTATGCATACGGCATTGTAAGATTAACCAGAAATGTTTCCTACGAAGTGACGAGTTCTCTCTATATCATACAAAGTGGCTCGTGGCTCTAACAGAATGAAGTTTCTTAGGCCTATATAGTTTTGAGACCGTGTAATATATAAAATATATTATATATATATATATATATATATATATATATATATATTAAGGACGAAGAATCTGGTATTACAGAGATAACGCGTAAGATTATGAGAACGACTGCGACCGCGTGTATCCGTTGAAAGAAGAAAATTAGAATAATCGTGTGTCTGTGAAGAAAATGATTGACTGTGAAACGACGAATGCGTGTGTGGCTTACTTCGCGACGCAAACGCGTGAAATCGATGTTAGCGATCGCAGCGAGACAGAAATTTCAACGGGTGATAAGCTCGTCTGGCCTGTATCGATATGATACGTACGTATCCCGTGTCGATCGCCTAGCCGAACTGATGCACGTAATTTCGTTGTCACCGCGAGAACGCGATCGGTGAACTGTTTCGACGAAAAAGGATGAGCGACCGTTCGAAGGAGACGTTCGAAAGGAACTGTTTCCACGCGAAAGCTATCAAAAATCGTTTCAAAGAACGTTGACAGTTGGACCTATCGTACGTTCAACAGATTCGGCTGAACGATGAGTAAATTCATTCCTCGATTCCTTCTCGGCGCCTCTTGTTTTCCAACACTCGCGTTCATTCGTGGGAAATTTTCTCTCCTCGGACGAACGCGTCTAATCGCTCGCCATCTTCCAAAGGATCCGCGTTCGATTTGGCGCGCTCTGTTTCCCTTTCCAGCGATTTTTTACCCGTTTTTTCCTCTCTGTCCTTTTTTCTATGTTTAACACAACGGTTAAACGTTTTCGTCGACGTTTGCATTTCGTCTATTTTTTTTTTTTTTCTTCGTTGTCTTTTTGGGACCGATTCGCGATAATACGTCTACTTTCGCGGAAAACGTAGCAGCAGCGTAATTTAAGTAACACACCGAGGACTGCCCTCTTGTTCCTATTCCATATCCTTTCTTTTTACTCTTAACACTGCAATTTACGTACGATTAGTCATGTACATACATAACACGAGTAACCTAAGATTTTCTTGTATTTACGTTTAGATTTTTAGGTAAAGATAACACATTTGACAAACAAAAATTTCGATTCCGACAACACCTTCCTTCGGATTTATCTTCGACTGTAACTCTTTTAGTATTCTTTTTCGACACCTTTTTTTTTTCTCCCTCCCTCTCTTTCTCTCTCTCTCTCTTTTTAACATAATCTCGCGTTTGTTCGCGTGCGAAACTGCCTCTTAGTTAGTTCTGGCCAAAAGACAACGTTTTCTCTCACGACTGCTCAATGTTAGATTGCTCAAGCTCTGGTCTGATCTGTAGTTAGCGTGAAATCAATCAGGGAAATATTGTCACAAGTCCTCCGTGCCGAGAATCGCATTGACGACGACAGTGCACAAAAGAAGGAAGAGGAAATCGAACGAGAAAGGAAATTCCACGCATATTCCTTGAAAAAGATAATAGTCTCTTTCTCTCCCCCTGTTTCTTTCTCTCATATTCCTCTCGTACACACGCGCGTTTCATTTTACCATTTTTATTCCCGTGCTCCTATTATTTTTCGGAATCATTTTTCGTTCCCTGTTGTTTTTCTCTTTTCCTGTCTGTTCTTCGAAACTTTTACTCGCGTATCTGCGATACCACCATATACGTTTAACGCCCTTCTAGAGGAAAAAAAAAGAATGAAGAAGAAAGAAACACTGACACCGACTTCCTCGGAGAAACCACTAATTTTTATATAGGGATCTTGTAAACGAAGTTTTTCTACGCTGACCGTATTTTGCATAAGGACAAAAAAAAAGAAAAGAAAAAAAAAAAGAAGAAAAGAAAAGAAAGAAAAGAAGTCAAAAGATATTTTAAAATATCACGTATTGTTAATCCGACTGTTAGAATTACCATACTATTAGTATTGTTACGTTTAAGCCCGTAAAAGGAAAAAAAATGCAAAAGAAGAAAATGATCAATATGAACGCAAGCATGTTTCGTTTTGCCCTGTGGGGCGTTGTAGAAACGAATGCGACCTCGTCCAACGATTCTCGTTCCCGATCGACGCGCCACGAGATCGATAATCGTTCGATGACCGCGTCGTCGTTCGTTTGTTCAATTTGTTCGTCGAACAAAACTGGTGAACGTTTTTTCCTATTATTTATTTTTTTTGTATATACATTATTGTCGTATTTATTTGTCAATAAAGAGCTTGCGATGCGCGGATACAAAGATGCTTTCATCATCGGCCTTTACCTTCTACACACACGTCCGATATCGGTTATCGACACGTTCGAACTGTTACGCTCCTTCGTTGCACAGAGTGTTCGATAAGAGTGGCGCTACGACCTAACAAGCAACGATTCGCCGCGAAGAAGTAAGTCGAAATCGAAGAATAGAGTTTTCGCGTATGAGGCTTCATTTTCGAGAAAAACAATTTTGAAAATCTACTTGCCTCGGGTGTATCGAGTCGAAGCTTCAACTCGGCTTCTATTTCTGCTCGTGTTTGTATCTATAAATATCGACAATATCATTGTCTGTTTCTTATCGTTACGTATCGCTTTCTATCGAGCTGTATTACGTACAGTTTCTTTTATTGCATTTGATTCGAATGATTTCATAAATAAGAACAGAACCGTGTATTAGCTTTGGACAATTAATTTTATTCACATAGAAATTCTTCGAAATATCCATTACGTCTCATACGCAGTTGTGCTTTTCCAACTAAATTGTAGCTGTTGTAACGTACGATTTATATTTTCAGTTTCTCAAGAACAGGAACAGCGATTGCTTCTGCTTGCTGCATACTCTCAAATCGATTTAACCGAATAAGGCAAACGTACCGTGCAAACACTTCAAATCGTCTTCCTTACAAACGAAGGTTCAAACGCGTTCATCTTTGTTCTATATGTTCGGCGTATTTTTTCACGACGAATCGTTCCTTGTTCGGCTGTATCGCCAGTCATCGGACACGATTTACGAATAGATTAAAAACAGAAACGAAACCGGAGGAAATTTTTATTTACGCTGACCCGGCAAATTGCACCATGTGTTCCTCGTTGTTCCTATTATCGTCAATATTTTGCGTTATCCGGTCGATTATAAATAATAACCGCGCGATAGAGACGGTAATCGCTGATAGGTGCTCAACTACCGCTAACGACAATAGAAGAAAAATCCGATTGTTAGATCGTTATAGATAAATAGAACGTCCTAGAGATTTTTTGAAAAGTTTCAATTCCGAGAGAAGAAATGAGATTTCAACGAAAGCTGGCGTCCGAAGAGCGACGATATCGTGATCATCGGCACGCGCATCGTCGCCGTGTGATTATATCGGCAAAATACCGTGCGATGTCATTTCCAAGCAGTCCTTGGTGCCGTGTGGCCTACTCGCCAAGAAAATTCCTTTTCGGGACGGTGACGTACAATGAGCGGCTGAATTACGATCGCGGGACACGCCTGGTTTCGTAACCTCGTCGATTTTGCGCCACTGTTTCCAGACACCTTGATTTTTCTCCTTTCTCGATAATATGGCGTACTTGAAAATGAATTTTATCTTCGAAGCGATTCGCAGTTTTTCACCGCACTGTAGCAAATTCGGATCGTTTCTGAACGTTATTCGAAGCTTGGAATCTTTGAACGTTCTCAAGAGTCTTTACGATTTGGATACGTTTTGCGAATCTTGCGAGCCTCGGATGTCACGAAAGTCTTGCAACTCGAAATATTAACGTTCGTGGATATTCGTTGAAAAAGAAGAAGACGAATAGTGGACATAAATATGTCTACAATTGGAACATTTGAAACTTTCATTGAGGGTGTCTTTAGATAATCAATATGTATTGTCGATATTTCAATTTCAGTTCTCAATTAACTTATTATTGTAAATTTATGTGTATATCGTTAGTATTTATTGACAAATTGCGTTTTTGTTAGGAACTTTGAAATATCGATAATACAAGGGGACACTCTTAATTCATCGTGTGAATTGGACAAAATGCTTGCAAGATAATAAATATAATATTTACCAAGCTCTGGAAACCTATCGAAATTCTCAAGACTTCCAAAACGTTCGAGACTTGCAAGATTTTTAAAGCTTTCAAGGCACCCAAAACTTAATCAATACATAAGAATTCCAAGCTTCGAATTACGCACGAAACGAATCGAATTTTTCGTTGCATATACGGATTCGAAGCGATTGCAAATGTGTCAGATCTCGTGGCTATATGTGGCGAACGAGCAGGTATTAAAATAGCAACAACTCTCTTCTATTCGCACGACGACGTGCAGATTTGAAAGCGGAGAATCATTTATATTCGGGATTTTTCACGAGACGTTTTTGTCGAACATAATGCACGACGTGCTTTCACTATCGTTCTCGCTGCGACGAAAAGAAAGTGCTGTAACCCGTCCCCGTTGCGAAAATCACCCTGTAATACATCGTTCGACCGATCCATAGGTATACACCGATCGAACGTTATCGATCGATAAATCAATCCCATGTGACGTGCCACGTTGTCAAGCCAGGAAGAAACATACGATTGTTCGTAACGAGCCGTTATTCTTCGATATCGAATAGAAAGAAAAAAGATGGAGGAATGTTACTAATCACCGTAATAATTGTAATTGTAATGCTCGACGTTGGAAAAAAAAAAAAAGAAACCGGGACGGCCGACGGAAGCTTTTATTCCATTCGCAATCCCGCCGCCTCGTGTGTCCGACTACCCCGTTAACTGTAATTTACTATTACGATTATACGTTACGCTATACGCAAAACGGAGACAGAATTTTATTTACCAAATACGAGTTTTTTAATAAAACACTTTTTTGTGAAAGATACAAACCTGCCTCGGCTTGTCTATTTCTTTCTCTTTCAAGTCTCGACGTAGTATATCGCTTAGATAAAAATATATTGGTTTAGATAAACTAAGTGATTGCGAATTTTGTCATTAGGTGGTGCTTACCACCTAATTAGTATTTTTAACAGAACGATATAGATTACGAATTGTACATTGTATTGAATTATTTAGGTAATTACCACCTAATGACAAAATCCGCAATCAGTTAGTTTCCAAGCCAATAAATACACTTACGTGACTGTTCAAGAGTCTTGGGATGGTTATTACATTTAGCTTCGAAATTAAGAAAGAGATATCAAGTTATACGACAAAGAAAGTGTGTTAGTATTCTGATACCTTATAGATTGAATTCAAATACAATGTACAATTCATAATCTATGTCGTTCTATCAAAAATACTAAACATCCTAAGACTCTTATACAGAAGTGTACATGTAGGTAACAAATACGTGTATATCGAAACATGTGGATGAGAATTCATACGATCTATTAACACTCGTTATGACAACGCTTTAATATCTGGAACCTTCGAAGATTTAAGAAACATTAGAAAATTGTGAGAATGGCGATGAAATTTATTTTAATCTGCATAGCTGACGTTATTGTAAGATATACAAGAGAATGACAAAGACACGTGTTTCTTCCCACAATTGATCGAAGAGACCATTTCCATACAGAATCGATTGCTAATACGTACAACATCGATCTTAAAGTTGTTCTCTCACGAAGGATGAGAAATACGACTTGTCGCGTCGTTCACCTATGTTTGAAAATTGTCGTGTATTTGAAAATCATACTGATTCCAAGCGGGGTACGTTGAAAATTCGAAGCCCTTCTATTGCCATTCCAGCAATGGTTTTCGATCGCCTGCGAGATGAATGAGTTTTCAAGGAACAACTTAGAAAGCTGTTGCGACCAAATATGGCGGCATCTTCGACGACGAGATTCTTGGGAATCGTCGGCCCGCGGAACGGCAAACAGGTATATCCCGATTTCGTTCCTCGTTTTGCATCTCCCGCGTGTCTGTTGTGTTCGTCATGACACTCGGTATATGTATGTACGTGCAACTGCAGCCCGTTCACCGAGAGACTGACCTCGATTCCACGTTTCAAGAACGTGCCTTTTCGCGTCACGACTCGGAATCGTCGCGACCTTTGCGATCCTTTTATTCCACGATGATGGTTTTACCAGCGGAGCCCCGCCGATCGAGACACGAATTCCAATCACGATCACCCTTTGATCGATTTTTACCTATCGATTCGAATGTTATAAGAAGGCTACTACGTTTCTGTGAAACAAGTAAGACAACGGTGGAATCGAAGGCTTTGGCATTAAATTAACAGACTGGCACATCGAACTGGTCACGTACAAATATCTCTCTCTTCAATTATGTTAATGTTTTCATTTTTCATTTTCATTTTTTTTCATTTTTCGGAAATTTCAACGTTTTCTTTATGCATTTAGGCGTTTATATAGACGAATACTGCGAAATTGGAATTATATATGAAAAATTTCTAGCGTTGAGACAATACGCACACTGTATAAGAAGACCATCTTTATGGAAGTAAAACGCTTCACTGCAAAGAGCAGTTTTATTAATACTTGGTATTATCGTTCATACGAGAAGTTATATGTGCTTCGTTTAAATAAAAAATAAACTCTTTTGTTATAAAGTCTTTTGCGACTGATTATATATAAGACGATCTACAAGAAGATAAAGATATTCGTTAAAAGAAGAAACATTCGGAAAACACGTGCAAGAAAATTGGACGTTCCTGCGCTTTTGTACAATTGGACTACGTAGGAAAGATTTTTACGCGACCTGCGTGGAATGCGTTAACGATAGATCGAAAAGGCGAGCTTAAAGAAGGTGTATAGGGTTCTGACCACTTGCTGGACTTCGGAACACCGGAAAGTGCATCGATACAAGGTGAGGACTGATCGGCGAGCATATTCGGAGATAACTGGTCGTTCGATGCGAGCTTCTCTGGGTCTTTCTACCATGAGTTTTAACGGAAATTTAAGCGCCTTCGAGGAGATGGTGTCTCGCGACTGTTGTTCAAACTTAACCAGCGTAACGGGTTACAGCAAGATTGTTCCATTTCTCAAGCAAACAGCAAATCGAGTACAATTTCCAAAAAGAACATTCGCCTTCATTTTTTCGATATTTCTTTCGAAGAAATTCCAGTTTACGATAGCCAGTTTACGCCAGTTACGATTTGAAGATAAAAATAAATACCGTCGGTGGTGCCATCGATCAAACGTCTTCCTTGCGATTATCTTCGTTCAAACCATAAAACCGTAAAAGTTTCGTTCTAAATGTTCGAGCTCGCATCTGCCAATGTTAACCCAGTTTACGCTACACGCGTGAGACGATTTCGTCAATGGCGAGCAGAATGAGAAACTGTCGCAACGTGACGCATTTAATAATGGCGTGACGAAACACTGATTTAATTAGATACGGTCTCGTTATAATGCGTCGTAAATGGTTCGGAGACTTGGCGAAGGAATCACCGACGTTCTTCATCGTTCCATGGAAATCGATGGATCAATCCTCGTGGATAAGTCCATTAAGTCGAGTGCGTCATTGAAAACTTCAAAGTGCGATATTCAAAGTTAGATACCTGAAAAGGTGGCTTGAACCAGCAGGTACCGTTACTACCTGTTCCTCGAACCGTCTCCAATTTTATCTCTGTTCCCGTACGTGGGCAGGAAGAAGAGGAAGAAGCCTCGTGCTCTTCGCGTCTCTCTATACCTCTGACCGTACCGTCTCCCTTTTCACCACCCTCTTCTACCTCTCTCGACCGTACCTCGTCGAGGATCGCAAAATTTCAGGGTCGTTAACCCACGAAAACGAGCCGTTTCCACGGAAACGTTTCATTTTTTTTTCCTGCCGTTTTGACACCTATGTCGGAAACCGGCAAGCTGTTTCCTGGCGCGCCGCGGGCAGATCCAAGATTGCGGAAGAAAAGAGGATGCTTCTTCCGACCGAGTCAGGCAAAGAAGAATTCGCGTTGATAGACCGATAATAACTGCGATAGCAGGAAAGTCGAGATACCGTGGCAATCACTTCCAAGTAATTGTAAAATGTACGTACAGAGTTTCTTGATACGGTTGAGCTAATATCATTAGTGAAATTTTGCAAACTATAAGTCACATCTTTCCAGTGCTAACGCATCTTCTTGCGAGTCGGTTCTTCTTAGATTTCAAAAACATCTTCTATCTACGTTCCATTTGTCAAATCACGTTCATATGAATATGAATTGTATGGAAACTTCGAGCAAGGATCGATCAATGGTAGTAGCGCGGTATTTTGTTCAAAGTGAAAGCTGAATTAATGGCAAAGAATCGCAGATATTACATCCACGCGACATTACGTTAAACGTAAGAAGAACGTTAGGTGTTTGAAACTTGCGGTGCAACTTAAAGATCGCGTTCGTTCCAAAATCTGCTGAATCGGCTAAATGGCCTTTAGACCTAAATGGCCTTTAGACCTAAATGACCGTATTCAAGGTCTCCTCTCGGTTGACGAAAATGTTGGCAGTTTAGTAAGAAGAACATCGAGAAGGACATTGCTGGACACCATGTAGAGATACAGTTCCAAAACAGACTACCAGAGATCGTTGTCCTCTTTCGAAGTTGCACGGATGCGCGCGCGCGCGCTTATCGAGACTCCTACCAACTCCGATCGGAAAGCCACCTGCCGCATACCTTTTACGCCGTCGCCGGAGGCGGCAGTCTCCGCTCTTTCTCTCCTCGGAGAGAGAGGCGGAGACAGGCAAAACGAGAGAGAGAGAGACGATCGGCGAAAAAAAGATTCGCTTTCACGAAAGTCCATGCAGCCATTGCAGCCTTTTCGTTTTCCCGCATCATCCTCTACGTTCATCTGGAATGCGCGCCTACTTGAAGAGAAAAAAGTAAAAGAGGATTGGAATGTACGAGTGAGTTTATTGGAAGTTAAATCGAAATTAGAAGCATTTTTTAATAAATTTCTCGATTTACAAAAGGTTATACAGATACAATCACAATACAATAGCGATCGATTTTCGATCCTCCGGAAACAGATGATTTCTTTCTATCGGCTCGCATATTGGAAGTAGAGAGCAATGATAAAGATTTCAAGGAGACGTAAAAGAATATTATTTGTAACGTCGTACATTTCTTATAATTCTCAGTTCACGAAGACGATCGATATAAATTTTGAGTGACTCATATGAACATCGTTGCACTGGTCGGCTTGATAGTATTTTTACCGTTTCTTTTATCGATAAATATTCTTATCTTCGTATAGGATATTTCATATCATTTAAAAACTGCGAATTTTCTCCTCCATATCTGACTGCAATTTTTCTTTATCCGTTTAAGACTCGCTCGATGATACATGATCCGTTAAAAACCGGTTACTTTATATATGTTACGATCTTATTGAAGTAGTAAAAATTCTTTGAACGGAAGAATGTTGTTCTCGTAAGTAAATCAGAGCGGTCCGAAAAATGCTTTAAATGGAAGTTCGATAGCGCAGGAACTGTAACACCGTGCGAAATTCTTGGCACGCGACGCCTATGCACCGTTGCTCGATCGGCTTGCCTCTTCCACGCGATTCGATGTTCACGGAACGGTCTGCGGAATCGGTAATTGCTAGGCGAGCTGTCGATCGTCCTCGTTACGCGTTCGAATTGAAGTCGGTCCGAAACTGTGACTCGGTTCACTCTTTTCTTTCTCAACCTCGTTCACTTTTGCGTGACCTCTGTGAATTCAAGTCACAGCCGACGATTTTAACGTGTAAATTTACGTCCGCTCCCTCCTGAAGCACGGACAGGCATTTGTGACTCACCCTGTATGTAGCGAGGGAAATATCTTCAAACATAGCATGGCAGAGCACAGCTTTGGCGTAACTTGCCGATGGATCTTCGAATTGCTTGAACAAGGACGATCTAGTCTGGTGTAAACGGAACAGTTGCGACGAGGCACGCTTTCCTCGATTATTACGTAAAAGTTAACTGCACACGCGACTGGCAACGATGACGATTACGCGACAGGAATAACGCCGTGATTTCATCGTTAACGTTGTTCAACGCCATGAAACACGGTTATTTTCCCGTGCAGTCGCGTGTCACCGAAGGCTGGACGGTTCTTTTCGCGTTGCGTGCCAATGGAAAACGCGTGGTCGGGGTCAGTCACCGAAAAGAAGACAGAGATGTTGAATAAAGGATGAAATATCGCTTCATAATTTATTATACCCACATAATATCCTGATGTCAAGGGAGAATGTACGCTCGTAAAGTAAATAAAATTTGCAATGTAAAATCACAGTACAAACAAAAATGCCAAATGAAAAAAGCTAAAGTAAATTGTTTCGACGCTCATAACCATCTTTACCATACTCCGCTTACTAAAGTCTACGTTCTTTCCCGCTAGAAAAAATCGTTTTCTATTTTTTCTCCATTCACGTCGTTTACGATTTCAGCTCCTTAATTATCGACCTCGCGGAAGCGAAATCAGACGCGCACTTTGCGCCGATGCCGCCGCTCGTACCAGCAACCCAGATCTTCGCGCGATGGAAATATACCGTTAAAACGTACCAGGGGCCCGCAGCCGTATAACTCCCGTTCGACGAATCGTCGTTTGCCAGGAATTCTCGCTGCCCCTCTCCTCGTCTCAACGATCGATCCAACACCGATGGATCGCTGCAGGATATCCGGACGATTTTCGATGCCTCGATCGGGAAACTAGCGGCGAATTTAGATTATATAAACAGATTGAAGGTGCATCGTGGATGATTCATCCGTGTCGACGATACAAGGATCGTTTTCGCTCGTGTTTGATCCAAAACGAATACCCAAAGCGACCAGTGAACAAAATAGAGTCGATCTATACTTTAACGATCAGTCTATGTTTGCTCGGTAACGAATAAACAAACGCCTTTCTCTCGTTTCCAACATGGATAAACTTTGATAGCTCGAAAATCTCTGTAAGACTAAGCTTTTCTTCATTCCTTCCAGCTTCGTTATGAGAACGTTCTTAAATAGAAAATTTTAACTCCTACCTTGAAATTCTGTCGAGGTTATTAGATGTATGTGAAGAAAGAGACGCGTGGATGAATTATAAGGTAGAAAATATATTTTAATACAGAAGTGTAAATACAAGTCGGAATATAATTCGAGCTGGCCCAGATCCGCTGATCCAGATCTAGCAATGGTACCCTATGACTGAAAGCCCTGAAGCCATCGTCGCCTGTCTACCGTTTAAGGTCTGCCTTCGTCCCAGTCTTTTGTCTATACGCTGTCGATGGCTTCGGTGCTTGAGAAAACTAAAAAGATGTGGAGCCTTCTTAGAAGCGATGACCACTTCAACAAATTCGAATTATTTGTTTGTTTGTTTACGGGAAAGAGTAAAGCAAGTATGAAATTGTTATAAATTTGTGAAAAATAAATTCATAAGAACACATACGAATCTGTACAAATCAAGTTCATTACAAATTAATATAGATTATGATACGATAGGAAACAAAAAATTCTTAATTACATGGCTAAATTGGAGGAAGATATCGGTGGGGAATAAACACTATTGATATTTAACGTTACGCGCTTGATATCAGTATGATACCCATGCGCGTTTCGTGGGGATGCGTATGAAAAACATCATAATGTCGCAGATTTCTCGCAGGAACGTTTAATTCGAGGCATTCGATAATTTTTAGACGACCGATAAGTCCATTAAATACTTTGCGGGCGAATCAAATATCACGAAACTTTCTTCGACATTCTAGCGATGTTGAGCCAAGGGTTGAACGTTATCGACCGATAATTATGACGTGTGAGACATGGGTTCACCCCGATGTTTGGCAGGGTACTGAATTATCAAAGTTCGACGGTATTTCGCACGTTCTCTCTCAATGGCTATGCTTATTATATAATTCAGTCTCGACGCTCGTTATTTCATGACATTTCGTTCATCATTTCGCTGACATTTAAAAAGCTAGTAAAGTAAAATCAACCATCGAACTGTTACAAATAATTCGATTCTCAAGTTTCGTACGCGCTGTGCACGAACCATCCGAATCGTGCAAAATGTAAAAACCACGTAGATTCGCATAAACCGCTCAGATTTTATCGTCTGTAAATCGCGTTCCGGAAAATATCCGGGACGAACAACCTCGATGCAACAACATCCTTTATTAGAAAACACGATAGTGACCGAGTCTCGCGCTGGTGAAAGCGTCGTAAGCTGCATCGTCGCGCTTTTTGCCGCCGTTTCTTTCATAATTGTCGTGATCGTGTCTGCTCGATCTACGGATAAACGCGTCACGAGCGCGGACAGCGTTACACATGGGGTCGTTATAGCCCTATGAGAGGCAGTAAGACGTCCGCAAAGACTGCACGCCATATGAAACGATGAAAAACCTTTGCTGCGCCGTGATACAGATACCATTCATTAAGTTCAGTGGCGATAAACGACTTCCGGCCTGTTTCTTACAGTTCTGATGCATATTCACTGTGCAACGCGGTTATACGAGCGAAAGTACTTTTAGCGGGAAATTATCGGCGCGCGGCATGCCAGGAAGAACTCATCCTCGAGCGGAAGGCAAGTGTAATGGGTAGAAACGCGAAGGAAGCGAAACGAATCGAGTAGCGAAGTCGTTAAACGTCCGACTATTGGATGTCAGAATTACGAGGATCGATTTCATTTACGACACAGTGTTACGCGATTGATTATAGAAGAAACGTGTACGTAAAATACTATAACGTAGATATACTTACAGTGGCTGTAACAAAAATATTTGTACAATAGATACTCTTATTTTCGCAACGAAATATTTCCCGTCAGATTGCGCGTTTCGTTTTCGTAAGTTGAAATTTTTCCGATGCGTAGTTATTTAGACCTTACAATTAATTGGCATATAAGCGCTATAATAAATACAATAACGTGCAAGCATTCTCCGTAACCATCGCAAATCGTCCACTAGGCTACATCGATCTATGAAACGAACCGAGTAATCGAACCTGTCTTTAGATAGCGTTTATTCAAACCTCTTTTCCCTTTCAATCGAGTGGCATCGTATATCGTGCACCATAAAGTTTCTAACGGCGGCAGAAAGCACGACGCGCCGCAGCACGTCGAAACTCGAGCGGAAAACGAACGCTTCTCGCCTCTGGCTCTGAATCACCGATCCCGATAAACGACTCGCGCAACATTCTCACGGCCGTCGCCGCTTTCGAACCTCCGCGACTCGTTGCATTGTTGCGGCTTTTGCATAATTCCACTTCCGACATTCCGACCGGCGTTTTCGCCCGCGTGGCCACCAACCGGCACGGTTTTACCGGCGAAAGTGCCTTTGATGGTAAATAATCAACAACGATGTAGTCGAGTGGAATCGAGCTGTGTGCGTATCGATGCGGTGGGAGCAAGGAAACGTCAATGGTCGACGGATTGGACGTTGTTCGCAGCCGCACGATGGGTCTGCGGTTTTGCAAAACGGGCCAGCGGTATGTCGGACACGTCTGACAGGATTACCTATCGAGTGCCATATCGCTGAGAATCGAATCGACGTAACTCGAGTACCGAGTTTTCCTCGCGATAGTCCAGGTGCTTCTGGGATACGAGCTACCACGAGTTTCTCATTCATCCTCCGATACAATGTTTTCCTGCATCGTGCGAGTTCTTCTTTCTGTAGATTACGGTTATAGCGAATGCGTTTTCTGACGAATTGATAAATATAATTAACCGGTTAATTACGAGATTTAGTTTTAGAAATTTCTCATGGGATTGGGTCGTAGAGTGGGTAAATAAATACAAGCGACGACGACTATACTCGTCAAACGTAGTTAACTGATTACTACGTGCACTCCGTAATTATTAGGACGCAGAAATCAGGACTAACCATAAGAATCTTATTAGATACATCAACTAGGATAGTCACACTTGACGCTGTTAGACGCAGCATCGTTATCGTACGGTGGTAAACGCTTGCTGCGTTCGACACCATTTGATGCCTTCGGGAACAAACCGTATCCAACACAGTGCCAAAAGTTTGGTCGATGTCGCAATTAGCTTCGTCGAGAGTCGAAGGACGCGCTGATAACGATGAAAGCAACGCGTATACAGCGTTGAACGCGACAAGATTAACCACAAGAACGCTACGTTTAACAGCGTTAAACGAGACCTTCTTAGAAACTCACTGATCACTGATGCATCTCGAGAAACCGAAACGTATGCAACGTAATCACTCTCGTACGAATCAACGTAAATACATACATACCTTTGATTATTCCGACGTACTTGTCAGAACCCTAATTCGTTAGAAAACAGTCTTTCGCGTTTACTTTGATGTTCCTCGCGAATTGTCACGCAATGGGTAGGCGCAACCTGGAGTTACGTGGATCGTCAGAAGAGAAGAACCTTCGAACTCGGTCGACTAGACCAAAGAACGTGCTTGCCTTAAGAGACGGAACTGGGGGAATGTAATAATAGCAAAGAAGAAGAAGAAGAAGAAGGCGTACAGAGAGTACGCCTCCGGCACTTTTCTCCTGGCTTAATCGTTATGGAAAGTCGGAGGATAATATGGGACGTCGGCGCGCCGCAGAATCTCGTAGGAGCAACCAACAATCTCCTGCAAAAACTAAGCGTTTAAACCTGGACTTTCTGACGAACATCGAAAAAGATGACGAAGAAACATTCGTCTGTCCGTACTTATCAGGTTGATTTCGCATGAAACGTCGTTTCTTCGAAATTCGAATTTAGCGGGTTAATACCAAAGAACGTTATTCCATCGTCGAATGAGCTTCTTACAAGCCAAGCTGATCAACCTCGGGTTTATCGTAAATGTCCAATTTCGTTATCCAACTTAATAGAAATGGTGCTAACGAATGTACAATATTATTGTTGTGGCGATATCAACGTTGAAAATTAAGAACAGGATAGCCCTGGGAAGATTTTCTAAAATCCAGAACAGAAATATTTATCGAAAATAAATATCTCGACGAGCAAAAGTGTGTCAAGATTTCAGTCAGACAATAGTTCAATTAATACAGTTGCTTCGGTGAGAAGCGAAAGTATATTTATTTCAATCGAAGAAAACGAACGTTTCGTACGTTCTAACCAAGCTACGGATATTTATGGGAAATCAAAGTCTAAAATCCAAGTATGAAATAATATATAATTGTAATTCAAATATATAATTTACTTAGCTATGTGTATTGGATTGGCAACCAAGTGATTGCGAATTTTGTCAATACCGTCTAATAGCAAAATCCGCAATCGCTTAATTGTCAACTTTATATACTAAACGTCGATAGTTCTAGGTGTTAATACAATTTTCGTAGCCTGTTTTCTCTTCACCTGTAACCATTTTCAACTCGATAAAACTCCAAAAGTTATACACACCGGCAAAGTTTGAACAGGTGTATCGGTGACTGATGGTGCGTAACTCGAGCAGAAATCGCGCGTACCGCTTAATCGGTGCGTAACGTGGAAATACGCGCGCCCCATTCGGAGCGTCAAGTGCGGCATCGACGACCGCGGATAATACGCAGGCACACCGCAAGAATCTCGTTCGGTTGGATCGGCTGGTAGGCCACACTGTCGAAGCAAGGTGCGCGTCGAAGCGATACGACGGTGAGATCGGTTCCTTACAACTCTCCTCGAACGCACCAACGCTATACAACGCTCAAATCTGATAAGTTTTTCGAAAGTGCGAAACCTTTCGAACAGCCTTACTCCGTTCGATTCTCTCAATTTCTCAATTCGACATAATGCGGTCAATATCCAGACACGGTCGTCCTAAACTCTCGATTTTTGCGTATCGACGAACGTTCGTGTTGTTAAACGAGCTACTCAGAAAGCTGATCGACTTTATAAATTAAAGAATAGAAAAAGCTGCGATATCAGATACAAATGTTCTTTGGAATTCACATCGGAATGTACGATTGCCTGTACGACTGGCGAAGTTAAGAGGATAACTCGTAGATACATCGGAGAAGCTGAATGACAATTGGCGATGAAATTGGGAAATTTATACGACCGGAGTTGGTTGGTTTAACTCGCGAGAGGTTCGAATTCGAACAGCGAACAGGTCCGACCACGTAGCTTCGAAAGTTACGGCAGCAATCTGTCGCGAAAAAGAACGGAATCTCCGAGTGAACTGGTACTACACCAAGCGCTCTAAACTCTCCTTTTTTGCACATTGGCGAACGTTCGCGTTATTAAATTCCAAAGGTTGCTGAAAAAGTCCCGACATTAATTTCTCACCTGAGAACACGTCGATCTCTGAACACACCGGTGTCATCCAACCATCCTAAACTCTCGATTTTTGAGCATCGATTCGTGTCATTAAATTCAAAGTTCAGTGGACAGGTCCGACCAAATTGCTCGAAAGGCCACAGAAGGGGACTCGAATGGTGGAGGTACGGATGGGCACTTGGCTCGCGGTTAAAGGAGGTTGAGTGAACGGGGGACGCGGGTAGACAGCCGAACAGAGAGGAAAAGAGTGGAGATGCGAGAGGAAGAGAGAAGGAGCTGGAGAGGGAAGACAGGGGGGAGGGAGGGAAAGAGAAAGGGGGAAAGAGACAGGAGACGGTGTTTGTAATCAAAGGGGCGATCCGCGGAGCGGCGTGGAAGAAAGTCAGCCTACTGGTGAGCCAGTCCGGCACGGCGCGTTGTCCCGAATGCACGTCGAACCATCGATTTCCGCGTGTGCTGGCCACGTGATCGTGCTCAATCGCCACATATCTTTCCTTGTGCCCGCTGTTGCTGTTGCCGACTTGGTCTGTTCATCGTAGTTCTCGCTTCACGCCTCCAACAACTCGATCCAACGCGATATTTCTTCCAGTTCGAAGAGGTTCTGCCATCGTACATCTCGAATCGATCGCGTAATCACTGGTCGAGCAGATACTGCAGAGAGACTTTAACGGTATACCGCGAAAGGTGGGTTACGCGAGGAAACCTGTACAGCCTGGTAACAAGTCGAAAGAAGCTGCGTTCGAGGATCACGTGGTTCGAATACTGGTGGATGCAAGGCACAGGGACGGTTTGCTAGTCTTCTGGCGATGAAAACGAGTGGCGAATGAATGGTAAGTAGAGGTAATCGTCGTGGGAACTGACCCGGTCGGTTCTATAGGATCGCGAGGCATCGAAGAAATCGCGATTCCAATTCCTTCGTGTCTTTAGCCGCGAAACAGAGTAACGATGATTACAACGCGTACGTGTTTCGACGAGCTTCCGACCGATGTAGTTACTTTCATAAAACTCTGCACGAAGATACGGGACAAGTCACATTTTCTTTATTTTTCAAGGGGAAACAGTTTTAAGATTCGGTAGGTTGCTGATCAAACTCGTATTACCAAAATTCTACGTGCACTTGGTTCTGGAGGTGAACGCGTACTTTTTCATCCTCTTCAAATTTTTCTGAATATTCCTCGTCTTGATAACTGGATAATTAAACATCTCTGATTTTCATAAAATTTATCAACTTGTCGATTATTTTTAAAACACATCTGCATCTTTACGCTTGATGGCTTATTTACAGTTTCCGATTGCGCAATGCGAAAATCCTCCTGTTTAATCGCAGAGTGACATTACGATCGGAAAATCAACATATATGTACTTATCGTGATTTCGATGGAATTTTACTGTAATCGTAGCCTAAATCGAAGGACTAAACATTAGCTTCGTGCTATACATTCAAAGACCTTCGAAGGTTGATCGCGTAGCGATGCTTACAAGGTCGAGTGGAAGATCGTAGGAATGCGAATGACATCGTGGCTGCTATACGAATATAGGCGTGTAGTACGAAAGACTCGAAGAAGCATCGTGACAAGTGGACGAACGTACGCAACGAGATAGTAGCATATTGAAGGCGACATATTCGAGTTCATACGATCTGGCAGTTCGCTATCGAAACTGCGTACTCGTTTAATCCGTTTAACCAGGTGTCACCGCTACGGCTTCGATGAACGTCACACTGATATGAAATCGAGGGAACGTCAAAAATTATCCTCTTATCGCGCTCTATTATCGAGATACTGTTCTTCGAGTTCTCCAACAAACAGTCCTTGACAAACTACGATATACAACTATCGTAAGGTCATCGTATCGTAGAAAATACTTTCAAACGATTGAAAGAACATGGTAGAAATTCTTATGATTTGTCTCTCGAATACCAAAATGCCCAAATCACGTATGCACTGGCTGACGAAAATATTAAAACGATTACATAATATTGGACTAAGACCTGTTATTAATAAATATATAAATAATAAGGATCAATTAAATGGAAAATACCAACCACCTAAAACGTGTTCTCGATATCTCGATTTAGACTTTCTATCAATTTTCTCTAGCTTCGATCTCCCTGATTTTTAGGTTCTTTAAATTTTCTCCATCTTTGGTCTCTACCGATTTTCTCGATCGATTCGATTACTTCCTAGCGGGAATCAGTTCCTAGTGGGAGTAAAAGGTTGCCGATAATAAGAGACGACGTTTCCTCCGATCGACAAGAAATCTCTCCGACGAAACCAGTTTCCATGGTAGAGGACAGCGCGGGGCCTTTGAAAGCCGGTGGCATTTTACATGTTTTTTCCACCGTGAGTGGAGAGACGACGGCGGATCGCCGTGATTTTCTAGCCGCCAGGTATTCATAGTCGATGCCTAGATAATTATTCCTGATTCTCGTGAAAGTTTCGAGCACGCCGACGACGCAAGGAAGCGCCACGCTTGCCAAACAAACACGCGGCTCGATCCCTTTACCGCGTGCGCGTAACGTTCTAAAGACACGCTGCCTCTCGCAACGAAAGCGATTTTTCTGTTATTCCGACGTTATACAACGCTTCCGTGTTTCTAAGTCATTTCCAAAGCGTTTGATTCATGTGGAAATAGCGAGTGTTGTTATTATTAATTTTTGACACGAAAACGCATTAGAATTGGTAAAGTTGTAGTTTGACTAAACGATCGTAGCGTGTATCGTCTATCCTGTTAACAACGAACCGTTTAAGATGTCATCGAATGCAAGAACTTGAGGAATGTAGTTTTTCTAGGAGTGGAGGCCAAATATCTCGGAGATGATGCTGCACGTGCGCCATAAAAATAGTAATTTCGATTCAATCGAACGTGTTCGACTACTTCGACTTGAAAGTAAGTTTAAACGAGGGAAATAATGACCAACTGGTTGACCGGATACTAATTGAAAAAGATATTAAAAAGAACATTCGAAGGAAAACCAGTCTATAATGACTGTTTAATGTGTAATTTTTTCCGAATCAGTCGCTCAAAAGTAATTAATTTTTTCTAGTTGTAATAAAGCGTGGTAGGACGATTTCTTAGTAATAAGATGAAAAATGTAAGAAGCGAAAGAAAACAAGCGTTTCCATAAATACGTACTTGGGTCGTTTGAACGCTTGTATACGAGCAACAAGGTGTTGAATAAGTAGAACTGAAACTTCTAAAAGTACAAATTTCGAACAAAGGCTTTCAAGCTTTCGAATTACAAAATTTCCGCCTTTTCAAATATCTGATATACCTTTGATCACCTTTCGATGCTAATTGCACGATGAAAATAAAAGTGGAACGATAAATCTTTACTTTGCGCCCGGCACAAGCGGCGAAGAAAAAAAAAAAGAAGACGGGACGAATTTAAAACGGCGTTTTCCTCGGTGAAACGAATACACGGAGATTTAAGTAATGAATGGAGCACGCTGTCAAAATCCGTGAAGCGTGACGGAGAACGCCGTCGTTACGTAATTCCGCTGCATTGTAACGTCGTTCACGGCTGGGAAAATGCAGAATTCCAAAGGGTTACGGGTATCCACTTAGCCGAGTGTAAACATTTCCGTGCGGAACGCCCGATACTTCCGAATAAGGGCGCCAGGTTTACCTTATACGTAACAATTTATCTATTAACATGCTCGCCTCTGTTTTCCGCATACCTAACCGCGATGATCGCACGTTTAACATTGGAACTCTGATCACAGCGAACATGAATTCTCATCGATTAATTAGCTAACCATCTTCTAACATTTTACTATGAAAGAATAATAAAATTGAACTGATACATAGTAGCGATACTAAAGTAAATTGTACATTCGAAACTAAATTATAATAAAAATAAATTATGATAGAAATAAAAGCAAAATTCATAAAAATTCTAAAGTTCACTAATTTTCGTTCTCATCGCTATACGAATATTCTGAGAAAAATATTCTAATATTTACGATTTATTTATTTTTCACACAACATCATCCTCTTGCTCGTTATATTATAAATTACCGAGATACTCTGTACAAGATAATTGCCACGTGGCTAACTACACTCTACGATAGAATGTTACTCGTTCCTATTAACCGTCTTCTACTTCATTCACCTAGAATGCAAAACTAGAATTTCCAGACAAGAATTCATCTGCCGTTAACGCGGAAAAATCGATTTACCGATACAAGATACAAGGACAAGTCTGGTATGGGGAACGATCTAGACGGCGTTCGAAGTAGAATATGTCCGTTCGAGTTAGGCCAGAAGAGCGCGAGTAGAATGGATACGAGTTGTAGGTCAGTTTCGAGCGGTTTATTAATTCAGAGCAGGTTTAGCTGTCCCGGTTGTTTGACAAACCGATTACACTCGGCCGTAATCGAGCCGTGCATTTATTAGGATGCGGTATAGTTTTGGGTGTCAAGGCGGATGAGCAGTTAGAGGGTTACCCCGAAGAGGGCGAGACCATTACGTGCCAATTTCCTTCTTCGAAGCCTTTGACTCGCTCGTCAAACGTTTCTACGTGCCGAATTCGCTCACGAGGAAATTAATTCCGAGAGACGTAAAAACACCCTGCTGTTTCTAATTGACCGAATCCGCAGAAACGCGCGTGCTCTTAGCGTTCCAATGCGAATTCTAAGATCGTTTATATGGTAACGAACGAGAGATCGTAAACGCCATTCAACGCGGAAGACTACGTTTGGTCGTACAATGTATTCTGGTACAGTGGCTTACAGAAGTATTTGAACGCTTAGGGAACACTTTTTGTGGATACGTTATACGAAACATTGTGAAATTTCATCGATGCTGTAACAAGATACGATTATCGTAATTACATTGGTAAAATTTCAAACGAATCCGAAAACGTAAATAGAAATTACGAGGTATTTATTGGAAGCATACAGCTCGCAAAGATCATCAAGGTATTTTAATCGTATTATTAAACCACGATACTTTTTTAGTGAGATCATCCTTAACATTATACGTTTAAGATCACCATTCGTACTGTATAGTAACATTTTTCCAAGTATTAAGTCGCCCTAAAAGTTTCTTTCGTTTCATAAGGAAATAATGGACGCACAATGTTTTTCGTTTCATATTATTTTCTCGAATTACGTATGATCCATTTTGTTCTATCAAAATAAAGATCACAACGCTCGACAGATTAGCTTTCATGTTTGTATAAAGATGCGTCGTTGTAAAAGACGTGTCTGTGAAAGAAAGACACTTTTCGGACAACCTATATATGTTCGCAAAAGATGTCTTGTAATTTCTATATATATTTTTATTTACTCCTATGGATTAGTTTCAAAATGTTTTGTATCACATACACGGTGCACGCACGAAGGTTCTCTGTTTCTAAACGTGAATTTTCTTAGCGTGCAAATACTTTCGCGAGCCACTGTATCTCGTGAGAATGCGCGTACCGGTAGAATCGGACATTTTTTACTAACACGGTATTTGCTGTTTCTGTTACTTTCCAGCGATTTATCAATCTCGCGAACTTCGTTTACGGCCTCTTATTTTTGCGGCGTCGTGCACGATTTCTGTGTCAAGTTTGAAACGGAACGATGTTATCCGGGGCAGGTGCGATCGATTGGGCGCATCTCGCGAATCGGAACAAGGTTTCGTAATATTTTCACGAAGGTGCTCCGGTGCTGTGAGTGGCGAGAGAGCCGGTATATTGAGAATGTGGCGCTCAGCCCTGCGGCTACGAATTCCGTTACGCGCACTTGTATGGTTCTTCAGCTTCTGCCCGTCCTACACTGGCCACGAATAAATTTTTTTACCATCGAGCCGGCATCGAGATCCTCGACCGGATCCACGCTTCTTTCTCGTAAATTTCGTACAAGGAGAACCAAACCTCTTTCAACTCTTTCGAATCGGATTTTTCTTTTAGCGATGAACGTAATATGAACTGCAATGCACTGGCGTTTGAAGAAACATGTAACTTTTATGATCTCTGTATAAACGTATATATTATGATGTTTAAAATGTAATTCTTTTTAACAACGAACCCGGTAGTGCGATATAAACTGTTCATCCATTGATACGTAAAGAAACATTGAAATTATAATTGAATTTATTAGGCGATCTCTGTTCCTACTGTTTCTATTTAATATCGATATTTATTTATTTAACTATTTTTGAATACCTGCGTCCTACGTATACAAGATACTAGCGAATACAATGGCAGATAGTTACCGGATACAGATACGAAAGTGGAAAGAAAAGAAAAGAAAAGAACAGTTAAAAGTAACAATTTTACACAATACAGATGAGAGAGCACAGTAATGAGGTAATAAAGGAAAATAAACGGTAAATTTAGGATCAAGATAATGGCTCGTAGATCGCTCGCTCGAATGACACGCCACTGATGCTTTTCTGGTGATTTAAAGTATCAAGATGGAAATATTTGAACTTGTAAGCATGACATCGGAGTAGTAACGGTTTTCTTAAAGGTCTCAGTGGTGCACTAAAATTGATCAACGCGAGGATATGCCAACTGTTTGCATGGTTATCGATTATCTTTTACAGCAAACCAGCTACAAATCTATGTTCATCCAGAGATCTTAGGTCGAGTGATGACATTATTGGTAATCGAATAATCACAGTACGTTCTTCTCATAGAGTAATGCAGTCATTTGCTGGCAAACCGAAGGAATCTATGTTGAATTCTTTCGGGAAACAGCGTGCGTTTAACAAAGTAACAAGACCAAATGGGGTATACGTACTTCAGGTAGAGTCTGACTAACGAGAAGTATAGTAATCTAATCGTTGAAGGCAGCAGAAAATCAGAGGAATGACGCATAGCAAATCCGAAGACTCTTAAGGATGTGTTTCAGATATTTTCAAAGTAGAGGGGGAGAAGGTCAGTCGAGAGTCCGAATAAACTGCAAGGTCACGGATGACTTGAAATGGAAAGATAGCGGAGTCTGAAAGTGAATAATGAGAAACAGCAAAAGAATAAGTAGAAGAATAGCGTATCACGTGATACTTGGAAACGTCGAGAACCATCCTACTCGATACAGACCAAGCGTCTAAATTCTCTAGATGAGACTACAGATACGAACAATTTACAGGGCTTTTAAATTATAAAATAGTTGAAGAAACAAACGATCTTCTCTTATGTAAAACTAAAATTATTCGGTCATTGGAAAGATCTGATCGTTTAAACAAACGTGTATCACGAAATTCTATGGGTCCATAGTCGCATGCCTTCTTTCGACTCACCTTCTCCATCTGAAACAGATCTCTTTTAATATCTTCTCTACAATCGGCCCGATCGAAATCATCTTCCATCGAGACGTCCTAATTTAACAAGACTATCCAACTTGCGCAAGATAGAAAGTTGCCCGAATTCCAAATTCCAGAATCTCCGTTATTCCCCGTTTGACAAAATCACGAAAACGCGAGACGACGATTCGACCAACCAGGCTTCCTAGATTAAATTAAATTTCAGGTGCTCGTCCGATCGTTACCGTGAAAGAAATTTCACCGATGCACTCGATCGTTCACGATCAACCACATACTAAAAAAGGATCTACCATACGCTGGAATCTCTGAAATTAATCGTTAACGAGCCTGTAGCTTCGTTATTTTATTCTCTATCGTCGAGCTCGATCGTGGCGATCGATATCGTTTTCTAGTAGCCGTTTCAACGTTCTGCGCGGGTCGCGTCCGAAGGTTGCGTGTGCACCTCGGCTGTTTCACCGAGTGATTTACGAGGCTGGAAGCAAGGACTTTCCATTCTCGTGATTCGCGTGAGACGTTCTCCGTGAAAAGGACCCCGTAGCAATATGAAAAATTACGACCGTGATTCCGTAGCGAGCGGTGGGAGGGCAATTGGCGATCAGCTGATCGCTCGACAGTGACCCGGGGTCAATCTACTTTCTATTTCTCGCGTTCTACGGAAATTGGAGGAACAGAGGGAGGAGAAACTGCGTGACGGTCTCGAGTAGAAGTTGGAGGATACTTTCTCGCGACGAGAAGGCGAATATACATATCGTTAGACGATCGGGATGCTGATGAGTGAAAACGAAGGAGGCGGTGAATAAAGCGTCGCCCCTCAAAGACTTATTGGTCGAGACGAGGCGACGGGAATCGCGGGAATCGAGCGACTCTCTGGAAAAGTATTTTCTCTATCGTGAGAAGAGATCGCCGCGAGATCAAGGTATACAGAAGAAAGATCGGTCGGACGATTTTTTCTCTTTCCCCGGGTACCACGATTGTCGTCTGCGTTCCACTCTCGAACGTGCCACAGTCGACCTGTATATCATTCTGAATTAACTTTCCTAACGTACATAAATTTTATTATACTTCTATGCACTCATAATACCGCTCAGATTTTTATTATTGTTTTTCTCACGTGATTACAATTTAATGTTGCGTAATGTTGCGAATACGTTTGACACCGTGAAATAGATTTTCCTTCTACGTACACGTATTTTACGCTTCTTGTACACTAATGGCAATTTATCCGAGGTATGACGTAAACGAAGTTAAAAGTATCTAGTTTTTGTATTTGATACCAGAAGTGCAAGAAATTTTTAGAACAAACGTATAATTATTTTTTAAATTGTCTATTCTGAATTCTCTGTCATTTTACACACCCCGAAAGTTAATTTCATATATATATGCGAATATAAGTACATCGTTGGCGATTCCTTACAACGAAGAAAGATATATTTTAATGGTATCTACGTAGACTAAATTAAAACTCTACGGCGAATACCTGTGATTATAATAATCAAATATATGCAGTGCAAAGGTCAATCCTTTTAAAGATATCGAGCGAAGGAAGAATATGAAATATTTGTCTTTTGTGTAGCAGAAGGAGTTCGAAGCGTTTGTTTCACAGATACAGAAAATTTGTCTTTTTGGCACTATGATCGCTTTCCTGTACTCTTCACACGTAAATAGGATCTTTTGTGTCAACTTGGAACACAGCTACGTGTAAAAAGTCGATTTTGCTGGCTGATTTATATTCGTGCATCTTTGATATTTGTTCGTAATTTGCAGCATAATCGTATTATTGTAACAGTACACGAGTAGTTGGGAAAACGAACAGTTACAGCGGGACATGAAAGTTCCGCGTTAAGTTGGTCACGCGAGCTCGCCGGCATGTAGTTAAGATCGCTTAATAACCATCCGAGATGTTCTCGTGCTACGTGACACAGTTTGCCAGCTTGATGACAATCCGCGAGATTTCTGCTTGACAACTGTTCACGCACATTACAATTTCCCCCGACCAGATTTCGTGTCTCGAAATCGTCTATGAACTTCGCCTTTCTCTCCTACTTCCTCGGTTAATACCGAAGAAATTCATCTGACAATTGTTACAGTTGCCATTTCCCTACATATTTGCGACACTGTACGTATATTCGATCTTCTCTTGTATCAGGTTGTCCGAAAAGTGTCTTTCTTTTACAGACACGTCTTTTACAACGATGCATCTTTATACAAAGAATCTGTCGAACGTTGCGATCTTTATTTTGATAGAACAAAATGGATCATACGTAATTCGAGAAAATATAAAAGGAAAAATGTTGTGCGTCCATTATTTCCTTATAAAAGGAAAGAAACTTTCCGGACGACCTGATAGTAACAGTCGTGGTAAGGTATAATCGAATCGATGATTTGTGATTTAAAATTGCCAAGAATTTTCCGTGCGAAATTGAAAAGTTTAAAAGTGAAAAGATGCATAGAATGCGCATAAAATGCAAAAATATGTAAAATATTCAAGGTATTACTCGTTATAACATTTAGTGGATGAGCCAACTCTCCATTTCTGTTCTGCTTCTTTACTCGTATTCGTAAGAATATGGATTTGCATACACATCCATGAAATTCTTTTCTGAATATTCAATGTTGGAGAGGTTTGTAAGAAAAGTTTCAAACGCTTTTTACGATTCGGCATAAATAACCAGAATATTTCTTTACATACCCGCTGTGAGCTTACATTTGAAAAGAATGCCATAAAATTTGCCTGGGAACATAAATTTAGCATTTGGTAAAGGTTAAAGACATTCTCTACTTCTTCCAAGCAATATTTTAATCCCCGACAGAAGGAACTACAAATGAAGAAACTGTGACAGCTCCGTACTAGAAATTTCTTACTTCTAAAAGTAAAGTAATCCTCATAAATCCGGCATAACGAAACCAATTAGTTATCGAGAAAGTACATTAAATCACGCAATTACTTTAAGTACACGATGTTCCAAAGAAAGCACGCGTAGAAAAAGTTTTATTTAAAGAAACGCCGCTCCATATGCATCAACCTAATAAAACCATGCACACGTTTAATCTTCCATCATAGTGTGACAGAAGATAATGAGATCTGATGAGAACATTCCTATCAAATTATATCCGAATTAATGATTCATACCTTAAAATTACCTTTTCTTCTGCTTTCCTGCTATGCTAAAAAGTTTCATCTATACGATAATTATTATAAATATCTTCCACGTATAAAACGGCGCGCACGATGATATCGTGGTACAGCTACTCGAATTAACGGAGAAAGCGGTAATAACGTCGTCTAACGAGTTACGCGTAAAAAGATCGTTTACCCTGTAAAAGCGCGCAAGGTTCGTTCGAACCAGCGAGAAAACTTGTCCATCGATCGATTACGACATAGATCGTCTACAATGGTACGGACCTGCTTTCAGGGAGTGGCCAGCATTCCGGACTCTAAAGATCAGCGGGCTTGCGATGAATGGAACGCTTTAAGAACGATCCGGAAAATGGATGTCGCCAAGAGTGGAACGGAGGATTTCGTGACGGTGGTCAGCGTCGAGGGCCAACCACCGTCGGAGAATTTCGTCACCGTATTGTCCATTGGTAGCGGTAAGAAAGAGGATGAACTTCCTCTTCCTGTTACTTTGACGAAGAACCCAAGCAACGGAGTCGATGGGCCACTCGAGGAAGAAGTCGAGGTGTACAGATTACCAGGAGAGCGATTAGGCTTTGGATTGAAGTTCGAAGGAGGAAATAAGACGTCTGAAAGGGTTAGGAGGCTGTTTGTTCAGAGCTGCGCGGAACAGAGCCCGGCCAGTAGAGCGAAATGTTCGTGGGGTACTTTGGGAGAGGGTGACGAGGTAAGGAAATTATCGCTGGTACCTACTAGCTTTCTTTCCTAATGCTTCATCTAAACGATGTTTCAACTTTAATTTTGTAAAACATTGCGTATGAGAAATAAGGGAAAAAATAGGGAGCAAAGCAGTTCGTATTTGTCACGTCTTTACGCTAAATTAGTCGTACCTGTCCTCTATACGCTAAATAAGATAGATATTCGGGTGTCCTGTTTCTCTGTGATCAACCTGTATGTTTAAAAATGAACGCATTCTTAATTCGTTGTGTGCTCCTCGCTCCTAATTACTTAGACTTCTAGTAATTTTAACGAACGTTAAGAGGGTGGATTGAACGAACTGATCACTTTTCCGTGTCACGAGCGACGTTTATAATTTTCGAGACCCAGTTGCCGCGTAACGATTCCCAGGAGAAGCGGTTGGTTTCTAGGAAAGAACAGAAGCAAGAAACGAGCTTGCCGCATCATCTCACGTGCGCACACACCGGTCATGTTACCGCGTCTCTTTTCCAGGTACTCTCGATAGACGGTGTACCAGTGACACACATGACTCGGTTGGATTGCGTGAGGCGATTGAAGGAGTCACAGCTAGTTATCAAGCTAATGGTTAGGTGCAGAGGAGCGCTCAGGCCCGAAGTGGTGAGCGCTGAGAAAAAGAGTTCACCGGAGAAAAACAAAGTGCCGCCCGAATTGCCATCGGCGCCTCCGCCTGTACCGCCGCGAAAGTTGAGACAAGCCCGAGGCTTGGCCGACGGTGAAGCGAACCCGAGTCCTGTCAAAAAATCCTGGAACGGATCCAGGTCGCAGAGTAGCTCGCACACTATTTCGCAGACGAGTTCGCAAAATAGTTCTCAAAACGGATCACCCAGCACGCAGCTAACCAATCAGCTCGACAGCAAGTCGAGCCCATTCGATAGCTGCGAGGCTTCCCCGAAAAGCAATGGATCCGTTCAAGAAAGCCCGAAGGGATCGCCCAAGGAACGCTCGCCCGAATTCGCGAAATCGAAGCAGGTGAAGTAACGATGAAAATAAAACGCTCGAAACAACTAGAGAATCGCATTATCGTTTAATGGTCGTTACAAACTTTATTTTTCTCGTAGCGTCATAAAGATAACGCATCGATCTATCAAAGTATCACAAAAATATCATGTCGATCTAGCACACGGTAGCCACTTTGGCGCCTATCCGTCCGAGTGGCGAAGTAGAATCATCGATTCGGTAGCGATTCTCTGATCGTTTTAAGCGATGTATCTCATTTTTCTTCGATAAGATCAATGAATACTAATGTCTGTACATTCGCAGGAACCTCCAGAAGCGATGGTATACATGGACGCCAGATCGCAATGTGGCTCGACTCACGGAAGCACGTCGGACGACACAGGCAGCTCGATGTCAACGGTGATCGATCGATTTTCAACCTCGGACCGAGTATCCACAATTTCAACTGCCTCGACTGCTTCCACAACCTCAGAACAGCCGAACGAATTCTCAAGAATCGACCAAGACTTCGACCGATCCTCGGACCGCGACTCGCAACTGTCCAAGGCGATTTGTCCATTCGAGAACCTGGACGATTACTCGTCAAACCCTCCCGATTACCTGCTTCGCCGTCTAGCCAACTCGGAAGCAGTGACCCACGTGGAGTCGCGAGGAGAAGTGGAGAAGATCACCGCGGTAGTGGCACCGAACACCGTGCTGATCGAGGAAACGATCACCTTTCAGCCGCCGTTGAGCTTCCAGGACGCGCCGTTGAGCTACGGCCACGAAGCCAGACCTGATCTTTTTTACACGGCCGATCTGGCCGCCGATTCGACGACGCATTTCAGGCCAATTAAGGACGACGTGGAGCTCGTCGAGCGCGTGAACAGCATCCACGAGGAATTCCACGCAACGAGCTCCTCGAAGGAGCTGGAGAAGCACAAGGAGACGTCCAACGGACGAAGTTCGGACAGGACGCCTCCGCCTCTGCCGGCGAGGAATCACGTAAACAGGATCAGCGTCAATCAACCGACCAACGATCGCGCCGTCGACTCGCGTTCCCAGAAACTGTCCGACCAGTCCTCCATCGAGACTTCCGACAGCCAGGATGCACCTGTTCTACCGCCCAAGCCGCTACCCAGAAGAGACGTCAAGATCAGACGGAAGAGACCACCTCCGCCGCCGCCGCCACCCACGATCGTGCCCCGAACCGAGGTCAAACCCTCCTCGTTACCCGAGTCCAGGCAAACGAGTTTCGAGGAGGACGACGAGCCACCGCGCCTCAACGCTGACATCACCAGCAGCAAACTGGACGAGGTTGTCGTCAGGGCGAAGCTCGAGGACAGGTCGAAGACTCACGACAGACGAGATTTAGAAATAAATCCGACACTATCGAAGAGTTTCGGTGACGAAGCTGGAGATTCGGAGAAGAAGAGAATCGAAGAAACGGATGACACCGAGTCTATGGAGGACTATGATCCTCGAGAGAACGAAGGCTTCAGGACGAACAAGGTATTGGAGATAATCGAGATAAGGAAAGCGAAAGCGTTCTCGCCTCGCAGGGCGAATTTAACGATGCGCGAGGACGACGAGGAGAAGAGTAAATGTAAAATTAATGATGATGAACGAAGAAATGATGATAGTGAAAGGACGAAGGTAATAAATGTAAGTAACAGTAACTATCAGCAACCGGTAAGACCTAAACCAGAGCTTAGGACTTCACTTACGATTTCAACCGAAATAGAAGATTCTGACGACGAAGGAGAACAGGTTACGAAGTTTAATGAGCCGATAGATGAACAGGACGATAAGAAGGACGTTAGAAGCGAGAATTTGGATCGGCCGAGGGAAATTGGTTCACCGGTTAAAGCTGATATACTTGGACGACGAGAAAGCAGCGAAAGCGAGGATTCCTATCGATCGTGTAACGATATTAGCGTGCATAGTCTAACGAATAGCTGTACCCAAAACAACAAGGAAATTATGGACGAGGAAGACACGAGCGAGGAAAGCGACGACGGAGATTATTACTGGCAGAGCAACTTGGCGACGATCGGCGAAGAGGAGGAAACGAATTCTCTAGAATACACGAATCCGTGAGTCTTCAAGTCTTCATCTTCGTTGCGTTTTAACCTGTTAATCGGGTCATGCCTTAACATATTCGCAGCTACTAACGTACAGCTGGTCCTTTGCAGTTGCATCTTTCTTCTTATGTGAAAAATTTTGTTTTCGAAAAGTACGTTATTTATATATGTACGTAAATATTATTTTAATACATTGATCGCTATTCTGTGTTTCATCGAAATGCACAAACTCAAAAATATGATACAATAGTTAGGTTAACAGCATTGTAGCATAGTCAGTAGCAGCGAATGCGTTAAACAAACACTTCTTTAATCAGGAAAATAAGAATAAATATGGACAAATCAATTAGGTCGATCTTAGTTCGTGCTAATGTAAATTATAGTAGAATCTTTTTCAGAAATATGAAAGGACACGTAAAAAGACGAAGGGACCCCTAAATAAAGCCATTATTATATTTAGAAGATATTAAGTTACAAATTGAGTTACCAGTTAACTCGTCTTCCCGGTTTAACTGATCAAAGTATAACTTGTCTGCCCACGGTAGACTCCTTTCTAATGAACTTTCACTATAATTATGATTAAAGTAGTACCATTACGCGATTACATTAGGCTATTTATCTCTGGATTCTGCTGCGCTCCTTCAATTCTAGTATCTCAATCTCACATTCGTTTCTATAGACAAAAGTCCTTTTAACGTTCCAAAAAAGTCTTTGCGCATAAAATTCCAACGTGAAACTACGTTTCTTTCGTTTTATCTTGAAGCTCGAGAGATTGTTTAGGGATAGAAAAACACGCAAAGAGAAAATGGCCCAAAGATCAGAATTAACGGACGACTTGATTTTAAGCGTGGATTTTTCTCTTAACGATAAACGTAATAACACAATATTACAAATTATAATACACGTAGTTTAAAAGATATATAGCTCAATCGTGATATTTTAAATGGAATACGTAGTTCCATTTTTCTATATGCCGCGCTTTTTGCGAGCAAAGTATTCCGAGAAAGAAGATATCTGAAGAGATACAACCGTGAAGAAGAAATAAAGAGAACAGCAAAGTTGAACAATTTCTCGCGCCAGTCATAGCAAAGGATCCTTGTCACACTTTGCTGGTCCCGATCCACGGATTTGAACGAAGTGGAACTTTTTAGGGTTAAACAATATGTTTGGCGATAAATGTGTCGTTCAACTTGGCGAAACCAGTTCTCGAAACAGGGAACAAAAGCAGTGTTCGTACGCAACGATCGGTCGCGAGATACCTCCGATCAGCTGCCTGATTTTACTCCAAAACTGGTCTCGGTGTCTTACTACGAATTATCAAAGTATACCATCTACTAGATTTTACCGGAATACGCTTTTCGCGCCGATCTGCTATCTTATTCACAGTGTTTACGTAGGAAGCAGTCTAAGTAGGTAGCAGTTCACAGTACATTAATTCCCAACTATGGATCGCGTCGAGAAACCTCACGCGGTGAGGTTCTTTAATTGTGAGCAAATTGCGCTTCCGCCCTGCATTTCCCTAGTTTGCCACGATTAACATGCCCGCCACGATTTATGCTTGCAAAACGCTACTCCTGTTTATTTATAGCACGATCGAACCACGCCTCGCTCGATGCATAATTGAGTTATTAGGTCGTTTCGTAAGCTTTGCTGGTCTTTTGTGGAAAGCTTGATAGAGAATTGGGAAAATGTACGTTAATGTTCGTTGCTGTATTCTCGAGAAGTTTGTTTGGAAAATTGAAGAAAAGTTTCAAGATAACGTATCTTCGTAGAAATTGGAATAGGATGTAATTTCATAGGAATAGAGAGGTACGCGCCACTTAAATAAAGTATTATAGCGATGTTTTTCTGCTTGCTAAGTTGCCTCGTAAATTCTTTTCTAAAGAACTACTCTTATTAAATGATTCTTGCAGGATTACGAATGGACCATTAACCGATCTCGAACGTCTCTTCTTAATCTTTGCATCGAATGATCAACTAGAAACTCATTGCTTCGACAACAATACGAGATGTTAATTAATTATTTTTGCCGATAAATAAATGAAAAGTTTTGCACGTTAAGGGCGTAAAGATTAAATACTAATTAATTAAGAAAATAAACAACTAAAAGACGATGATACAGATATGAAACGATGCTACATTAAAAGTCGATAATGCGAAACGAAACAAGTTAAATGAAATAACTTAATAGTATTGGATGTTCAGCGTTTTCAAGTTACACGCATCTTTCTTTCATTTAATTTCGCGCCGTTCGATCGGCACGAAACCGATACGATGAATAGATGGAATCGATCACGCACGTGGCATCGGTAAGCGATACAATAAAATCGAAAGCGAGCGATTAACATTCCAAAAGATTCTGCTGGATTCGAACGAAGCGCGTTTAAGTGAAAGGGTGAAATTTCAGAGGGCTGTAGTTACACTGAGTAATGGTATGCTTCCAAACGCCATTTGAAAGATTTCGGTCATTTTACCCGGCGTGCTACGTAAAAAGAGTTAACTGCCCACTTAGCTAACGTAAAAGGATTCGATATGCGGAAACGAAACAGCACGGACTATCCCATTGACTTCGTTACAATTACGTGTCTGCACGAAATACAATCCTACGCAAAAATGTTATTAGGTTGTAACGTATTAAATGTCAGATTCTGTTGTATCGATCTTTCAGATCTCCGTTCTTTTTTTTTCAACAAATATTTTTATCTCTGTAGATCATTTCGTACATCATTTTAAGATTGAGATTTTTCTCTTCCTTACAACCAATATTTGTGGCTTAACAATCAGACAGTTCATATTCCACAGCCTAATACCTTTAATTTCAAACAAATATTAAAATTCTTACACGACTCGCTCGATTAATAAGGATTATTTTTATTTATTTTCGATTAATAAGAATTACGTTTATTTATTTTGTTTCGCAGGAATAAAGAGTCGAACGACAGCGGGACAAACGCGGCGAGCAAAACAGAACGACAGGAATTGCCGGGCAAGGAAAATAAATTCGATGCAAATGGTAAGTAAGAATAAAGCGACTTCTTCGTTATTCTCTTGCTGTCTATTTTGACGTTGGAAAAAGTTCCGCTTGGTAAATTAAAACACGCGTTCGGGGTCAGTACAGAACAATTAAGCGTATTGTCTGGGAGGAGGTTCTATTAAAATCGCTCGAATCAGTCGATTACGTCCATTAACAGTGCTAACTGCGCAAAAATGTTAGCGCCGATATCGCTATTCGCGTTGACCCGCATTTCCTCTAATTGCCAAGTTTCTCGTCTCGCAAATACGTGACTCTTATCTGCTATCAAACGAATCAGCTTCATTAAAATGAATGAACTGGTGCTACTCTCTCACTCTCTAACATATCGTACGATATGGCCCCGAAACAAATACAAATTGAAACGACTCCTTAAAAGTAATGCCGCAATTAATAAAATTCGTAATCCGCTTGTCTTTGTCAAATTCATTGAATTAAATTCAATAATTAAGAAACGAAACAATATAACGATATACATGCACACGTACTTGGCTGTACAATAAATATCGATTCGTCCCTCTGTGTTAAAAATATCGAAATATCGATCGTTTCAACATCGTGCAATCTTTTCACGGATAATTATTAAATAGTTCAAGGATGTAGCGTAAGAAGATTAAAAAATTTTTATCTTCTTTGCTTGCTACACACCTTTGGCTAATAACTATGCAGTTGATGCGACCTTAACCTTTGATTAAAAAAAGAAAAGGATAAAAAGAGAAAAGGAATTTGCTATCTCGAACGACACGAGAAGTCGACCAGAGAGAGTTCGTTTGAACTCTGTGCGCAAAGGTTGAGAGCTGGAAGGCTAACGTGGCGAAGGAATTCGCCAGGGCAGAGAGAATACGCGACACGCACGCCCACGCACGCGTCCCTTCGCCTCGCCGCTCGGCGCGTCGCGTCGCGTCGCGTCGCGCTTCATAAAGGTTACGCATTAATCTCGGTGCGTTACGCACCGCTAAGGTTCTCCGGTTTCGCGCGTGTGCACGCCAGCGAGCATTCAAAACGGAGGCAACTCTCTCGAGCGAGAGACAAAGGCGTGTTTGCCTGGGCGCACCTTCGACACGAGGAATTCCTGCCTCGGCTCGATCCACGCCGAGCAGATCCGCCGCTGCTACTCATTGTCCGCCAAAGATGGATCGCGAGTATCGCGAGACTTACGTGGGAAATCGAAGGCATGGAGATCGGTGTGGCTAGCGACCGTCTCTTACGACCTCTTCTAAACACGCTAAAAATATCTCTCTCAACTAGCTGGATGAACGTTGAATGAACTCTGGAGTTTATGGACCCCAGTTACGAAACACGCTTAGAAACATAGTATGTAGCGTTAATCCATTATGGATGAAACAGTGGAATACGTAATGTGTGGATAAAGGCTATAGGATATTACGAAAATGTAAATAGGAAGCTGTAAAGAAATGAAGTAAAATTATCGATATAAATGAGAAGCAGAAGAAGAATCTCCATAATCGAAAAAAGGACATATACGAAGATAAGAAGAGAAAGTTAGGACGAGTCGTATTCTAAGCGTTTTATAGAAGGACAAGCTTTGAAATTCCATGTATTATCCACCACCTCCAACGATATTCCGTAGATTAACAACACCGAGCGTGTATAGTAAGAAATCTTCTCTAGTTTCAAAACGCTACAACAAAAGAGGTGGTACAAATAGAAGCTAACAACACCAAGCACATGCAACAAGAAAATACCATTAACTGGAGAATTGTTGAAGTATTTCATATCACGATACACTGTCGCTCGCAGTTATTCACGCGGTACATATGTTTCACCTTTTTCCATAAAACGATGTTATCTTTCTTTTACAGAATGACACTTGAAAGGTAATTGTGTATCGAAAGTTCAAAGCATGGCACTAAGAAAAGTATACAGAAATAGACTGGCGATAGAAATTTTCTTAAATGAAAGAACTACAAAATGTATAAAAGTATATTCTTCCCTATCGGTATATTCCTGACAAAAAAAAAAAAAAAAAAAAAGAAAAGAAGAATATTTCGCCATTATTTTCCAACTTTCTGAATTATGTACCGTGTGTCGCCGGGTTAACTAGACTCGTTTGAAGCGCGTGCTATCGCGGCAGCGGCTTTTAATCCAACGTTCCTATTGTAGAAAAGGCGCGCGGTAATTGCTAGGCTGGATGTACCGGATGTCGATTATCGTGGGCGTACGCGCGATCATTTACACTCGGTGCATTATTACTCGGTGCAGCGCGCCTCGTGATCCAGTAAATGGTGTACGACCGAGATGTTTTCGCACCTCTCGCGAACCGCGCGAGGGTAACCAACGTGCGCGTCTCGTATTTTAGCCAGCGTGTTAACACAGGAGAGGATGCTAAGAGGAAAGCTAAAGACTAGCCTGCAGCTTCTAAATATGGATTCCGACGGTTCATTTATAATTGAAGTTCCGCCGGGGAAAAGCGAGCGGAGCGGTCATTAATTTTTGCATACAGGGGATCAACGTGTGTGCGTGGCGACCAGCCGTTGCTCGTTAAATTTCTCGGGAAAGTGGTTTCCAAGGAGCTGCGGGCGATTTCGTCTTCATAGTTGAAATTGTACGCGCGAAGGTTTAACGTTTTGAGATTCCAAGACCGACGATTGCGAGCCGCGAAAAGAAACAAGGAAACTCCTTTCGATCGATAATCGGCGAGCACCACTCCTCGAAAGTGGATGGTCGATCGCGGTCGGTGGGTGTGAGAACGAAACCGTTAAGAATAATTCAAGAAGTTGCAAGTAGGCAAGGCGAAGGAAGGTTAGGCAAGGCATACCGAAGTTGGTCAAGTAGCAGCTACTTTGCACAGGCTAACGATGAACCAGGTTTTTAGGATCCTATTAAACGCGAGACTTTACGACCTACGGATAAATACATATTGTCAGTGCGTTACTTTCAACCGGCTTGTTTAACTTTTCGCCGTATTTACCGAACGAAACGCGAAATCGTTGACATTCCTCCCTTCACCGTTTCGATTCGTTCGCCTCCCGACCTTGCCGCTCCTTAAATAGAACCACCCATACCGCTCTTTCCAAGCAAATATTTTAATTTAATCCGCGAGCTACGAAATCGTGGTAGCAAAAGGAGAACCCGATATAAGATCAAGGTTCCCGAGAACACAGAGTTCCGTGTCGATTCGGTCTCCAACGATCGGTTGACGCGTTTCTAATCCGAGTGAACGTCAACCGTTTGTTACGTAAAGCATCGGATAATCGGGAGAAATGATAAATGGTCCATGGAAAAGGAACAAGAGATATGCGCAGGCGGTCGTGTCACCGCGTTCCATCAGGTGAGCCTGCTGGCCTCTCGGCGACCAGAGTTGCGCTCGGTTGCGAGTGTGGGTGGCTAGTCAGGCTCTGTCAGGGCATAGTAGTCACAACAATATGGCGGTCGCGCATACCCAACTCCAGTGTTCGCCGTCTGGTTTCTCGAGCTCTCGCAGTGGCTGACCGCGCTCAAGGTCCCCCATTCCCCCTTAATCGCCTTCCTTTTCGAGATCTTTCACTTTGGTTCGCTCCCAATCGAAGAGACCGCAATCTCTGGCCATACACGCGTATCGGCTATGAATCCTGAACGGAGGAGACAGCATTCCACACCGGCAGCCTCTTGACGTTGCGCACACAGTATCCTGACCTAAAGATAACTGGCCCAGCCCGCAAATCGCGTCATTGTTCGATAATTGATCGATTCCGTAGCGAGCCTCGGCTAATGCGGCAACTTAATCATTCTTTCGCAAACGATCTTTCCACGCGGTAGAATATAGAAAAAAAGAGTATCGCTGTAAACGCGAGATACGTTGCATAGTATCGTCGGGTCGAAAGCAACTCGGTTCGATCGCGTTAATAGCAATCCCCGAGACTTTCTCTCCGTACGTTTAATATTCGTGCGCTTATAATGAACGCGCACACTCGGTCGCGTCGATGGAAAACGTCATCGGAGATCACATTAAAAAGGTTATAACGCATCGACTGGCAGGGTGTGCTCGAGTTGGCGATGCATTAACCCAAGACCTAAACATAACTTGTCAGGGGAATTGCTCGTTCCCTATTCGGTTCGAGGCAACCGGTCACGAACGATGATTAGTCGAATCAATCATTCGGAGAAACTATTGACGATAAATCGGCGAGGTGGAAGGCTCGAACCGCTCGCGCAACGATTCCTCCACGAAGCATCGCAGGGCTTAGCCATGACGGAAGATGGTTTGCCGCGCGGATAATTATTAAAGTCACGGTCAAATAACGTGGGTGATCGATGCGCGCGTGCACAGCCAAGTCGCCGCTCGCGAATTCCTCTTTCCACGGAACTGAAATTAGATCGTTCGGTTTTATTTATTGCACGGCTCGGCGAGTAACTCAGTCGCGACGATAGGCGAGCTGGAAGATCTGCCGGCTCGCAGCGGGAACCGGTTGGCCACCGCTTTAAAAACCGTTTAGTCGAAAGGATCGTTGTTTAACCGTGGCGCGCATAATCGTAAGATGAATGAGCGAAAGATACGACCGGGGACACGGCATCTCGTTCTCGTTGACGCGTCCGCGTAGTAAATTCGCCGGAGGATTGCCTTCGGTTCCAATTTATGCGATATTAATCGATCTCTCCGCGGTCGTTAGATTTTAGCGAAACTATACTCGGCCGATCGAACGCGTAAAACCATTCTCCACCGCCTTAATATTTTTCTTCTAACGAGACTTTTACGATCGTTCGATCCCTGAGGGAGTATCCATCGCGCAGATATCGGTCGCAAACGGCATAAATTCGTGGCACAGAGGGGATCGAGTATGGAGAAACGAGCGACTGTTGCGTGCAATAAACTGGTCGAAAAAGAACTCGTCGAGAAAACGCGTTTCGCCGGATGATCGAAGAACCGAGAATCCATCCCGGAAATCCAGCTACGACCGTTCCATTCGATCGTCCCATTCGAATATCTCGCGAATACATAAGCAACGTTGGCAATGGCGAAAGCGTAAGAACAGCCAATGACACGACGGAGAGATAAAAAAAAAAACGACGCTCGTCATTATGCTCGATAGAGAATGCAGGCAGGCAATCGGGTCTGAAAGGATCTACTCCGCGCCTACGTGTGGCCAATATGTCCGATTGAAGCGACAACATTCCAATGCGCTAACCCGGAAGGTGCTCGAGCACCGACATCGATTCGATTACCTTCGATAAGTCATACTTGAACTCATGCAAACAGGCGGCTGCCCCGTGCCCCGAGGAATTCGAAGAATCGCGTTGTAACGAGGGGAACGATTTCACCGAGCATATCCGTCGTCGACGATTCAACGCCAATGATAATCCGATTGAATTCGATCGAAAGAAACGATCGAATCGATATAGCGTCTCGTGATCGAATATCTCGACGATCGAATCGTTGGAAACAAATTACGGTCGCTCGATGCTTGTGCGATCAAAGGCCGAATACTCTCATTCATGGTATTATCTCGCGTTTCGAGCAACGTTTGCAAACACCGAGTGCAATGAAGGAGCAATTAGTATGGACGACAGTGGCGCGTCTCGTCTAAACGAATGCATAATGAAGGCAAAGAGCTCTGCAAGAGTCACCGATACGTCGGCGGCAACACCTTGTGCCACAGGCCACAGGTGTTCACCGTAGACCTCCTGCGTGCATACTGATCCGATGCCACGCGCTCGTCGCTATCTCTAAATATCGTAGCTACGCACGTGTTTCGTATCCTTGCAAGGGTGCGCATGGACATTCGAAGCATATCGAAGCAACGTTCGAACCATGCGTGGATCAAGTTCGGCCGTGCGTTGCACGAAGCAATTCGTGTAAATTTTCAGTCAAAGAAATAAGCTTTACGGCGAAGGCGATTCTTTGGAATGGAAACGAGGCAGGAAACATCCCTTTACAGTTATACTCTTTCGACTGGAAACCGTGGTTCGACTGACTTATCGTCGACGTGGCAGTAACTCGGCCTCTGCACTCCAGGCGCTAAAACGTAGCCGCGAGAACGAGCACCAGCTCATCCACTGACGACGGTCGCAATCCTGCACGTGTGTAACGTACAAGTACGATCCTGGAGCAATCAGTCGGAATTTTTCTCCGGTTCGGAATGTTCTCCGCTTATAGCGGCGACATTGCACGAACGCCTGTTAGACACCGGGAAAAGATCGGTTTCTTTCGCGAGGACGACGAGTTATCGTCGATAACCTTCGATTCGGTCGCCTCGGAACGCTTTATCGCTGAAAAAGTTGCTTCATTGCTCGAGACTCTGAGCAACAAAGTCGCGACTTAAGACGACTGCTCACTATCGAACGTGTTCGCGAACGATGCTCGCAATATGTTCGCAAACATTTTAACTCGCGAATAACTTGCGAATTCTATAAAAAGCGAATTCTATAGACGCTTTGAAAAACTGTGGCGCTCAACACGACTAGGTTAGCGTATGATTCTTTCAAGTATAAAAAGTACAAAGGGTAGCCGAAATAAAAATTAAACTGTTATTATTGCTACTGTTCGAAAGATTGGGATCACTTGCTCTAACCGAGAAGAGGACGTGGATTTTTTGATGAAAAGACAAGCGAAAGAATTTTCAATTTTTGTTTTCATGAATCGCGAATATTAGAAGCAATCTGTAACTTCACGGCACGAACGCGTTCGCGGGCAGATAACGCGACCACGAACAGACGTAGAACTGTTACGAACTGTTCGCAAATACCTTGCGAGGATGCACCTTAACAGAACGCGATCGTGTGGTTGTTGGCGCGTTCGATCTGACCTCGGATAAGCCGCGAACGAACTGATATTTATTTCACGCTTATAACAGCTCTGTTTGTTATCTCGGAAACGGAGATTATACGATGGGATATTGCAAAGATCCCGTTGGACTCGGTGTGCTGGCTCTAATTGGAAGGACTGCTTCGGCCCTCGGGGGCGCACGAGGAATTCGTGCAGAGGCCGTGCAGATTCTCGCATTCCACACCGATACCAGAGAGAGGTCCGGCTTCTTCTCTCTTTCTCACTCTCCTCCCCTCTCTCTTTCTGCATTTATAGAGCTGCTCGCGCCAAGTTTGAACTCGCGAGACCCTTCCATGCTCCCCCGTTCGCGAAACGGAAGAAGCCCGACCGGTTTCTTTTTTGTCGCGTCCGCGCTCGCTCTCTCGCGCACGTCTTCTAGAACGCGACCACCGTGTGGACTCCGGTCGCCTGCTCGCCTCCAAAGAATTCACTATGTACCAAGCGGTAGCCACCGATTCCTAGCTGATAGCGTTGCGAATGGTACCATAGGTACCGCACCGATACCTATCGAGACTACCTTGCGAATTTCCTATGGTGGTTCAGTGAAAAGTATTTGGACACTCAACGTAGAAAACTTCGATGTGCGTACATTCTATTATGCGTGTTATACGTGTGAAATATTTTGAAATCTCATTCATAGGACTGTAATGAGATACGACTGCCATGACTGTCGTGATATGATTTGAAAACAATCGGAAAATGTCTCTTTGAATATTCTTATTAATACAACGAATGATTACACTGTTTAAATACTTTCGTGACTTCCGTCAAATATATATGTGTACTAAATATCTTGTAAATTTCATATATATTCCGAGATTTGTTTCAAAATCGATCAATATGATCGTTCAAATACAGTATATCCATAAAAAGTATCTACAAGTGTACGAATTCCTTCGTAAGCAATTGTCATATCGTAGTAAAGACGTACGATGGTATTAGCATAGACTAGCTTTCCTTGTAAATTAAAAAAAATTGCAATTTTTTATTGAATCGATTCTTATAAAACATGACTGTCAAGTCTCATCGCTGCTAACTGAACATCCGGCTGCATATCGAGCGGAACGGTGTCATGGGAACTTTCGTTTTCAATGTTTTCTTCTTTGTGATCTTGTTTCATCGATCGTCCGTGACGGATTACGCGTCAAACAGCGTCGATCATAAGTGAATCGCAACTTTTCTCTTAGCGTGTTCTTCCGCGACGTACGCTCCGGTTTCCCACGCGCAGCTTTGCACAGTCAACATTCTTGCGCCAACTAATCAACCGCGCGTGACTATCCTTTGAGATGCCGCCGCCACTTGGAATTTTCCTTTTCAAAGTCAACTTTGACTTTGAGCGACTCGCGAAACGCAATTCGTGGAACGACAAGATTTCGCATATTTTCAATTCTAAATCTTCTTCTGCGCTATTATTCTCACTGCAGAGATATTCGATTCTGCAGAGATAATATTTTTTCTCTTCAAAAAATGTTCATAATGGAGCTCCGTTTATACGAACCTGTCGCGGAAGAAACAGCTGAAATCGGTGTCTACTCGAATAGATGGATTCAATTCATAGGAGGCGAAACGTACGAAATTCATATAAATAGAGTTCTACTTTATTCGCTAGAGTATTTCGGCAATGGAAGACATCCAAAACAGCCAATTCATATTCGCGAATCCGTTAACCAACGCGTTTCTGATTATTCTCTGTACAGTCGGCGGTCCCGTTCGACAGGTACAAAACTCTGGATACAATTTAAACGGTCGTATACATTGCGTGACAATGAGCCGGCTTTTACAAGCATGCATCTGTCATTTGCGTCACGTTCGTCATTGTCAGGGATATCGGAGCAACTAGCGCGTCGCGCATGCAAATGTATCCTGGCTAGCGGTAATTCGTACACGTTACGTGTTACCACATAACGTGAAAACTCAATCGTGGTCGGTTTCTCTCGTAACCTTGCGCTCTCGAAACACGCTCGTACGACAAAGAGGAACACGAATAAGCACTTTGCCTTTCCTTTCCAAACACATAAAATAGCATCGATGATAAAACAAGGCCAAAGAAGATTTCATGTGTTCGTAAAATAAATATCTTGTAAATTGGATCGTAAAATGTTAGGTGAACCGAGTGAGCGTATACGGCTATGGATACAGAATTCTGCAGGATTGTTCTCCACGTATCAAATACATATGTATCTGAAGACCGAAATACATATATTCGCAGGAATCTATTAACGTTTAATATGTTTACCGAAGATTTGATTGTCCTAACGTATTCGTTGAAACGACAGTTCATCGGAACACGTTGCTATTGTAACCATAGCCTAACAAGATATAATTACACGTAATAGGTGTAAATTTGTGGTACAAGTGAACTCAAGGGAAATCCTACTCAACATATGACGAAAATCAAGAATAACAGGAACATCCTCTCGTCAAATATTTTCTTCCTTTGTAGATATTTTGTACGTAACAGGAATATGGATAAGAATATAAAAAGAATAGTAAAATTGTATTAAATACTAAAATCAAACATTGAAAAATTATTTATATGTCAGTAATATTCATTTAGAATCATATTGATAGGAGAAGAGCAAAATTAACGAGTTAAAGCAATACAGGGAATGTCAAATATTTCGATATGTCTATGGGACGTTTTAACTAAAAAGGGTAGTAGAGTGCCTTGCAATCAGCCTCAATTTCAGGCGCTACCTCGAGCCCAAATGGCCCGAACTCGAACTCGAACTCGAAGGAAATTCGAGCCCTCAAAGGCCAGCTAACTTCTTTTTTACCGGCCACTCGACTCCAGTCGCCTTATGGCGAAACACTTGTCAGTGGCGCTCAAATCCACCTGAGGGCGCTTCTTACCCCCACCATTTCGTGTCGTTATCCGCTTCCCAAATCGAGCGGATTCTTTTTAGGTGGCGACCCCGAGATTCGAAGAATCCGCGCGACCGAGGGAAACGACGTGACGCAAGAAACCGAGAAGTCCTCGTGGCCCCGGGGACGATCGATGGAATCGTGAACGCGGTCGAGATCTTGTCCGGACAAGGTCGCTCGTTCCCGCTCGCTAATTACACCCGAGATGTTTCGATGAAAGTTACGTGGCGAACTTGCTCCGCAACCAACGGAAACGAGACGCTTTTTACTCGCAGAATTCTTCAATGTTCTTAGAAAACTTGCAGAATTACGTCGGAGAATATAATGTTGAAGAGGATAATATATATATATATATATATATTATTATATATTAATATTGTATTAAATACTATATATATATATATATATAATACTACATATATATATATATATTATATATATATATTACTATATATTAATATATATATATATATTAATTACATTGAAATATATTTATGTTCATAAACAAAAAATAATTCCAGTTAAGCTATCAGAAATACTTGTATACACTTATATGGTCGCTAGCACCAGTGTCTTTGCTAAGGTACATAATTGTATGTATCAAAAGGGGTTCTGAGCTCCTTGCCTCATAATATCGTTATAGAGATTACGATGCAACTAAGATAATTTTTATTTGTAAAGAAATTTTGAACTTCAACTATAGTCTCGATTCTTCAAACTATTTTACACGAAACATTGTTCCCCCAATGAACAGCTAACGATTGTATAAGTAGCTGCTGTATAGAAAAGAACAATTCGATATGTATATAGAATAACGATCAAGTATTCGCATATTTCGAAACAAGCACATGCTAATCGACATTGGCGAAGACATCGGCAACTTTCCGAAACGCAGTTGCAAGACGATTCTATTCAATCCTAGCGTCATGAAACATTTATGAAGCGCGCACATCGACAACCTGAAATTATAACTCGAGACGCATGCAACGTTAAAGTATTACATATACGTACATACCTGTGAAACATTTCACGTCGCAATGCCAACCAGGTAACAAACGCTGTGCATGTATGTAGGTCCTCGAAATTCCTTGTTCACGTGGTCAAGAATCGCAGACGTTGAATAATACATTATCGATAGCGTATTTCGTAGAAAAACCTCGTATAATATCATTCTTTCGAAACTTCGGCATTCCTGGCAAACTTCGTGAAATCCACCTTGCTCTTTTAGGTTAAACGACCGTCCTCGCCAAATCATAACAATACACAATACACGTAATGTAACTTATGTCACGTCAGAGTGAAATTTGCAAGAGATAACCAAGGCAAGACGTCAACTCGAATGTTGACATCGTGGCGCTGCCTGTCCTCCAGATTTAGTAAGGTTAAACGATCATACCTTTTGGAAAGAGTAACATTGTAGATAAAACGTAAGATAAGAGAAATCGCGGGAAAATCTACAAACGAGAATCGCTTTGAAACTTTAACCGACCCGTCAACGTCGCGTCAAGGCTGGTTCCTCGAGTTTGGTAAGGTTAAATGGTCATTCCCTTGAAAACCGCGACACGATCGAGATCAGACTCTCGATAAGAGGTCTCGCGTTCCATCGCGAAGAGGAAGACGCCATGGGTCACGCGCGATCAACCAACGAACACGCGGATACAAGGTCGAAAGGATCGTGTAACTTGAATTACCTTTTTTCGACTGCGCGAACCGCGGCATTGTGCGTGCACGGCGTGGCGGCACTCGCCCGGCCATCGAAATGAATTATCGACGTTCGATCTTGCACTCGCTGGTGGACAATAACACACCGTGAAGAAAAGAGTCGCCGCTTTTTTCCATTGTACACGCAGAAGGAATACGTTCTCTAAATCGATTCGGTACACTTCTAACCTGTGTCAGGTATCACGCGTCCAGCTGCACTGGCAATAATTGTTTCGCGCAATCGATATATCGCAACGAATCGATATCCGCGGCGCATCTGCGATGCGTCTCGTGCGATCTAACGTCTTATTGGTCACTCGATGCACTCCAATATCGTTGTTCAAATTTGAATATCTTTGGTGACCATTTCTTTTATGTATGAAGGAATTTCTGTATCGATGCTTAGTATTGACAGTGTCACAACTCAACAAATTTCAAAGTTGCTGTTATCGAATAAAAGTCTTGTATTATGTTTTTATTTTTATCATGTAAAACGGCATACTTATAATTCCAGCAGTTTTGCGTCAAAGGTAGTTATGTCGCTGTCAACCAAGCCATAGTTTTACAACAACTGTTAGCTCGTTTTTGTTTTGTGACGCTAAAAGTGGAAGGTTGTACTGCTTTCGCGAATATCGGCATATCTCGCGTTAAGTCAGCCTTATAATATCTTTGAAATGACGTACGAAGATTTCTTTTTAAATTTTTAAAAGCATTCCTTCGAGAATTTACATTTCTTGAGTGTGTGCCACTGTCAATGCCAAGCAGCGATATAAGAAGATACAAAAACAAACTAGATAGTACTAAAAGTTATAAGTAAACTGCAATTTTACATATTACCTGTAGTTCGTGCATTTTTACATTTTCAAATTTTCTATAAATCACTGTACTGTAAATATCACTGTACTATAAATTTTTTAGAAATTTTTCCTGTAACCACATAACCGCGCTACACATATAAAACAAATGATGATACAAAGCAACTAACGGTATAGTTAGTTATGTTAAAAGCATTACAAATGCTATTTGAACGATACATTAACGTATATATTAAACATAATTAATTTCGAACAGCAGAAAAGGAACGTTACAATTATTTTATACAAGATACGTATTTATTTTTCTAGCATATTTTTGATAAGTAGGAGTACAAGTATTTCTGTTTTAGAATTGATTTATACAGTGAATTATAAATGAAATAGATTTACACGGCAAGAAGGGATCCGTTCCGAAATAGAATCAGTTCGAGACCACTTCTCGTAAACTTCCTGGATTCTCGACGGCAGATCTCGGCCGACTCCGTTACCGAGATTCGTCCAAAAATCCTTGCAACTTCCAAGATCGAAAGAGTGATTTATATGCATGCGCACGTTTACGATCCTATCGAGTTAACTCGAAGGTAACCTATCAAGAGTAAAGGTACTCGCAGTCTCTCCGTGAGACCAGTAAGGAAGCCTCGTCATTGGTGGAAAGGGATGCCCAGCGATGTCCCAGGCAGAGGCAGAAAGGCGTTCGCCAGTCTCTTCTCGACGCTCCGAGTCAAAACGTTGCGAAGGCCTTCGTCCGGTTTGCCTTGCGAATTTGAACGTCAAACACTTGTCAAAATATTTTTCAACAAATTTCGCGTCCAACGCGTCATCCACGTCCGTCTGTTTCCGTGCTTTTCTTTGTTATTGTTTCTTACTTGCTTATATCCGTTGATTATTGTGTTTTTCGGTAATTTATCATTTTCCGTGGATAGTCGAGATAGATTAACGAATGAACAATCCGTCGGGTTACAAATATCTATAGTAGTGAAACTTTTTTTTCAGTTTTTCAAGTCTAAGATCTTCGAAACTGTAAACAGATTATACTCTATCCGATGTATATAAGCGGAAAATATTGACACGAATAAACGACTATTGTGAGAAGTTGACACTACGTATGAATCACGAAGACGGAGATCATAGTTAAATCGTGACTACAAACTTTTCTCTCTTGCACGTAACAGTCGATTTCCAAAGTGTTTGATTCCTCGACGAGAGTTAGTGCTGTCCTCCGAAAATCGTGAACAAGCCCAAAAGATATTAAAAGCGAGTGGATCCAGAAGATCGTGTTACTCTTCGACCAACCACAGCTAGCAAATGTTCCACGGGAACCGCTCGATTCGTGACTGAAAAGGTATTTAAATATTTACTTCCTTGGCTCCTCGATTTCCTCGTATTTATTCAACTGGTACGTTGGAAGTACTTGGCGCGAATTGCGTTAGTAACTCACATCCCGGTGCTAATAACACACGACAAGAGTTCGCCGCAGAGGTTCGTTTCGTTCCGACGATCGAATAAAGGCTATTATTTGTATGGGAGAAATATTTCCTCAAACATCTTTTGATCGATCGACCAATCAATTGAAAAAATATTTCTTCAAAGATCTGAGCCAATAAAATACGAGACAGGTCTACACCACTTGTATTAATTGCGTGATCGCGAAACAATTTGACCTCGAAGCTGGCAAAAAGTACGATCGAACAGCTGCTAATGTCGTTAATTTCCAGTAATGAATTAGAACGTAAAAAGCATCTCGAAGTCTGGCGTTTCGCATAATCGGATGAATCATTGACTATCGAATAATTCGAAACTGAGTCACGAACTGATCGCGTCATCGCAGTACCATACTAAATAAAACACCGTTAAGGAGAAAACCGCTTTCAAGTTACCCGGATACGGAGCAATTAGCAGACTCAAAAATTACGATTCTGTATTTGATGACGGGAGAACGCTTTCAGCAGCAGGATGTGGGACATTAGAGAGGCGCGCAGTGTGCAGCATCGCGAGTAAAAAAAGATTCCTCCCCTGGACCGGGTGCTTCCAACCAGATCGACGAAAAAGCTCGCCTTGAAACGAAAAAGGGGACCGCTATATTGCTACAAATACTGTTCTAACTATAAATTGTAGAAATGTAGCATGAGGTAGACAGAATTTTACCTCTTAAATATAAAACAAGGCAGTGAAAACTATATTTAACAATGAAATAGAAGTAGTAGAATGACAATTTGATTCCATAATAATTCTTACTCACGATGATTCAATTCTTTCCGACTTTGTTTCTCTGAATTCAAATTATTATTCTAAATTCTTTGATGATTCACATAGAATTCTCTCGATTCTTATTGCACTGTTGGATCTACTGCATTCTTTGGATCATTCTCGACTGAGTCGTACCTTTCTATTAATAGAAAATTTCTTAAATTTAAGAAAAATATGAAATAATCGTTATTGATACGCGCTTGATTTCTAACTTCAACTGTATGCTCGTGATTTTTTTAAAACATTCAAAATGTTCTTGGCAACAAGATCAACCACTTGCGTCCGAAATCCCAATTGTGTTGACATTATTTTTTCAGCATCGTACGAGTGTTGTAAATAACCGAATGAAATAAATTATAAACAACACTATCATTTTCAACAATATTCTCGTGTAATCGATTTATGTAAACATTATACTTAAACGTTACGTTTGAAAGGTACTAAAACGTCAAATATGAAAATGATAGAATGATAACAGCTCAAACGATCGGTTGCTATCCTAATTTGTTCGATAAGAAATTGATGAAACATTTCATTCGACAAGAAAATTGATCGATTTTTTAATTGCATTCAAAAGCTGAATTCCTCTTTGTGATCACTTTTTCGAGTAATCGTGTTTAATCGTTCGAACAATTGTTCCAGAAACATTAATACATTGATTGCGCAGATTATAAAATTAAGAAAGCAATCGTAGATCATAATTTAACAATCCATAATTTCTTCTCACGAAATTGATCTTTAATTGAATAGAAACGTTAAAATTCTATGTGCGAAGGGTTAAGAATCTTTCGCACAACACGCATTCCTGCTACGTGCAACTAAATTTCCACGTGGCACCATGCGCATGCATACCAAATCTCCATGTACAATCTCCGAATCGTTTCTCACCTGCTATTAATAGCATAAACATTCATTCACAGTTCTCCACATCGTTCGAAGTTATTCACGCTGAGTTATTCTCGAGTCGATCGATCTCTGTGTTTGCATCCTATTCACAAATTGTTCAGCGAGGTAAAAGAAAATAATAATTCGAACGGATGGACGTACGAGTCTTTGGACAGCAAAATCGGCTCAAATTTTTCTTAAGCGGATTTACCAAAGGATGTGGTTACAAAAATTCAATTTGTCTCCCGCACTGACCTCGAAGCTGCACTTTCACTTGCCACCCACAGAAAATCGCAACAGCTGTCGCTCGTTTACTCGATCGTCCGCTCGCTCGCTCGTGCACAGGATATTTTTCAAATTTCAAAGGTAGACCATGCCAAGGGCTTCGGCCGCTGGCAGCTGACACTGCAGATGGGGTACACCTGCCTCAAACTATTTACCGTCTCATACCGTTGCTGTTTGCCCGAGAAGCCAGGCGCACACTTGATTACAACTTCGTTAAAGTCTTTATCTCCGTCACTGATTTTTCTCATTTAACCCTCGAAAGTTATCACGGATGAAATATTACTGCACGCTAATTTTATTCCAATATTATCATCTTGCGCGAATATCATCGCGATGTTATTTATAACCATTGCAGACAATAACTTCTTTGTACTTCATTCAATATTGAATACAACGAGAAACTATAATATAGCATCCCAACCGATTAAGAAAGCTCGTCTTCAAGCTCGACATTTTCATCGTACCCTGATAAATAATTTACATTAAAAGTACAATGTATTGTAAAATATTACCGATCTCTCCTTCTTTTGGGGATATTCTTTCCTTTATCTTACGTTTCCCAAGATCATTTCGAACCGACCGTTTATTTTGTTTCTACGTATCAACAAGAAAACATCGTAATCTCGTTAAAATCCGTGATGAGGTATTTTCCTCTACAAGTTAATTCAAACTATGATACAAACGAGTAACGCGATAAAGGAAATATCTAAGAATCTCTTTCTAAATAATACCATAACGTTGCAGAAACGCTATTTCTAATATTAGAAATATTATCCGCTACTGTATACTCGCTACATATCGATGCATGGCTCGAGACTTCTGCACACTGCTGTACCTATACATACGTAAACCGAAAACAAGTTCGGCGGCACTGCTTTTGAGTTGACCAGCAAGTGGCATCATCCTGTAGAATTCGCGACGTGGAACGCACAATTAGTTCATTCATCGAATACATCTCCAACATAGTGCATGCGTACACGCTCTTGTACGAGCATATTAAATTTCCGTACGACACGCGGCGATGTGTTGATCGGAGGCGAGGTTGGTCGGTCGGTCGGTCGGTCGGTCGGTCGGTTTATCGGGTAGGCGCCAACTACTCGTTGCTCGCTGTAACTCGCGAGATACACTCTGTTAGCCGCGCGAACGATCATGAGAGCGTTTATTATTTCAGCGGGGTCGTAGGGGCTGGGTGTATCGCGTGCACGCGCACACCCGTTCAAACCGCTGCAATTCTGCACGATTACCTCGGGGCGAGAATAGATTCGACCGTGGATTTCGGAAGCGTTAACGATACGTCTACAACGCGATAATTTCTATTGTGGTTGATGCTACGTGCCATTCCGTCTGTTGTAAAGCGAGCCTATCGTCGTTGAATCAATATTGGTTACACGTTTAGGAGCGTACAACAACAAACGAGCTTAATTGATCGATTGTCCGTCTGGGATCGGAAATCGTAACCATGATCGAATCACGCGTCACGTGTATCCAAGCTAGGCGTTTGAAGATTACGGACCAAGAGTGTAAATCACATTACGCAGCTATTTTGCACGGAGAAGCAGTTCTATAATTCGTTGTGTGAATTATGGACTCGAGCATATTCGAAGTTACGTTATTTCAAATATTATTTCGAATAACATAATATTCGATTTTACAATTAACTGTAGATCTGTAAATAATTTCTGTGAAAATAGAAAAATCTTTTAAAATGATATTTCAAGAAATGAGGTGTCAAACGATGTGTTTATCTTTTGAGATAATTAACAAGTATAATGACTTGTTCTTGGAAATTATATTTCGAATAATGACATTTACAAATATCGTACTGCTTCTTCTTCTTGCATCATATTTGCTATTATTTCTTTCGTCAAAATTTCCTGATTAATCATAAACTGATGTTGCAATCAAAAGAAATCAACCTAAATAATTAGAATAAATGTAAAAAATAACTATTTAGCATGTTTCTCGCTTACGATCTTCGTTTGAGCATGGAATGGCTATAGCCGAAACATTCTGATCCATGAAAGTCAGTTGAGTTCGGGTGAAAGTTACAAAAGAACGCTTCAATTTCTATCGATCATGACGCAAATAACAAATCGAACGTGTCATATCATCGATAGATCAAAGTTCAAAGCATCAAACTTGGAAAAGTTAATACGACGCAACGTGGAAACGGTTGAAACATAAAAAATTATCTAGTTACGCCATATCGCAATTACGATTTCTTCTTGCAATCTACTTTCGATGATTGCAACGCGTGGTTGATTTCTATCGTGGAACAATATAACCGATCCTGTGCGGTGGCTGGCGCGTGGCTCTGGCTCGCTTTGAGGATTATCTAACCGTTGATGTGTCTTTCAATCACTCGATTCTGTAATTGGCCAGGTAATAGCCGGTTGCTCTGGCCATTTAATTGAATTCATACTAATTAATGACGAGTTAATAATTACAAGAACGCTCGTGTTGCTTCGTGACCGTGTTACGGGCCGGTGATTTCACCGTACAACGAACTACATCATGAGAATTACGCCGGCTCGTAATACACGCTTTTACCAGAATAGAATACCCAGCGCAAACTCCAGCACACGCCTCGCACTCTGTCGTTCACAAACCTATCGTAAACGAGTTTACGATTAAAGAATCCCACGCGACGTCTGCATTAACGCGCGTTTAACTTAGGCTCAACCAGCCGGAAAGTTATGTCGCGAATTTCGACTGGAGTTCTGGGAACAAGGGGAAATAAGCGACGGGGTAACAGGTATCTCCCTGTAAGCCCTCGCACCGCTCTTAACTGCAAACAAGCTTGTGGGAGTGGGCACGTTTGTTATCGAAGCTGTTTGCACTGTACCGATGTTCCAACAGTATCGACCCACGCGGCGAGTAACGTACTTCCGGTCAGCCGCTCCTTCGCCTCATCGAATTTCTTTCCACTGTCTTCCGCTGAAAGATTTCAGATATCAAAAACTTTTTGACGCACCAAGATCGCGAAAGAAATAGATGATTTCACGATAAAACAGAAGAATCTTAATATCGTATAAATCGAAGCAATCTTGTCCGAGTATAGTAAGCGGACAATCGTAGTAATTGTTATCGTAATAATAAAGTTAGCAGAATAATAAAATTTAATCGAGTTACATCCTCGTATATCTTATCCGCCAAATTCTTCTCTGCAGCAGCTTCTCTTCAGTCGTAAGAATCCATCCCTTAAGGCTACACGTGAGTCTGCTTAAGAGATCCTCACGAGTCTCGTGATACACCGATTTAAGCTACTTTGATTTCACTGGGCGGCGTACAGTGGGGCGTTGATACTTAGCGGCGCCCGAGTTCCTCTCTCTTGCAACGTGCCGGTCCTCCACGATGCGCTTTTCAGCGGCAGCCAGCAATTTGCCGTAATTATTATGTTTATCTTTCTCATTCACTTAACTCGATGCACGGAGACCGGTCCATCTGGTTGCATTCGATTTTTACCGAAACGATTTCGTCCCGGCGTCGTAGCTGCAAAGACTGACATCGCCACGCGTCGACCATTACGTTTCAGAGGCGGTACGGACGATCCACTTTGTCAAACTCCATTTGCGTGATTCTCTTCCTTCCCGTTTCAGTCAACCAGGCACGAAATCTCGTTCCGACAATCGGTCGAAGCAAATTATCGAGTTTCGTATAGGAACAAGACGAGGTGCTTTGGCGAACCTGAAATGAGCAAAATTGCAAGGTACAGCAGATGTTCGAGCAGAATGCTAGCTGTTCGAGTGACGTCCAATTTTTACGCGCTGCAGACCACACAGCCACGCGTTCAGCGTTATTACGTCTTTGAAAGGCCGACCCCGATGATCCACTTTGTCAAACTCAATTTGCGCGATTCCCCTGCCACGACACACACAGTTCTCGCTACACTCGACAATTTGCGGGGTTCAACGCAGGCAAGCGTGTGGTTCGTGACAGCGATGGGCAAAGGTGGCCGGAACGTCGTGACACCTTCGAGGAATGGGAAGAAACGACATTAAAACTGTATCTACCCTCCGCGTGGATTTCTACGATGAAAGTCGACGTCGCAAGATGGAGAAAGGAATCGTAAGATTACTCGATACCAAAGATAACGCGAAAAGATTCGATCGACCAATTAAAAATTCCATTCTCTAAAATTCCCAATGGTCCTCTTACTATCGAAGAATTATACTCGGCCAGTTTTTGTTAAATTTCCCAAGTTCGCGAAGAAAACTATCGTTTGTACGCGCATCTCCGATGCGAATCCGCAAGAGAATTCTCGTCGTCGACATCGCGACGAGGAACGTCGTCCGTTTGTAAATCCGCTCGGCCTCCGCGAAGTTAGCTAGGACGGATTGTTCCGTGGAGCGGAGGTTCGTGGAAAAGTGTAAAGAACGTGAATAGGGAGGAGGATGGCGAACGAAAGAGCACGAGAAAGGGAGGGGAAGGAACGAGAGTCGAGGATGAAGCGGGAGGGCAAGGAAGACGGAGAACGGTAGGAAAGGAGAAGAGGAAAAAGAGAAATAATCGAAGCTGGAGAAACGGCAAGCGACAGAAGGAGAAGGGCAAAGAAGATTGGCGAGGAAGAGGTGGATGAAGGAGGAGAGGAGGGTTCGAGAGAAGTAAGTAGAAGAGGAAAAAGCAGAGGAAGAAGAAGAAGAAGAAGAAGAAGTTAAGATGGTCCAGCGCGGGCAGCATCGGCATCGCAAGCCGGAGGTGATGACCTGCTCAAGGCCACCCGCTCCCAACTCTTAGACCGGAGAGGAGAACCACTCTTCTTATTTTTCGTTGCTCCCTTTTCTCTCTTTCCACTTCTTCCAACTCTCCCTCCTTCCTTCCGATTCTCTCTCGCTCACTCCCATTTCCCAGCCAACCTGTCCTCTTCCTGTTTACCACTCCCGGACTGATTTGCTCTCTCTCTCTCTCCCCTCTCTTTCCCGTTCCCTTTTTCCTGTTTGCTGGTTCGGTTCCCTCGGTCGGAACCCTTAATGTCAACTTCCCGCCGGGCCTTTCGTCGAGCTCCTCTTCCCGTTCGATCGCTATTGAAAAATGTCGTCTGAAAAATGCTCGTCTTAATCGTCGCCACACGATACACGCCACAGTGTACCGTAAAACATAACGCTCCTGTATTTTATAATATAAGCATGATAATCGAGTCTGGTAACTGTTCTTTCGAAATTTCAAAATGTTTTACATAACGCACGTAATATACGTATTCATAGAACGTGTCTACGAACGTTTGAATACTTCCGCAAGCTATGTACTACGTACAAGAGTATTTGCTGGTACTAGTAACTTGTAACTTGTGACTAGTAAAATTTCGCTAATAATATTAATTCAAGCGTACAAGAGGGCCTTGAAGTGGTAGAGGAATGAAAGAACGTAATATTCTCTTGCGGTCGCACGGTGCGATTGAAATTTTTGCAAATGCGCACGGATTACTTCCTCATCCTCGACTAAACTGTCCGTAAAATTGAAACGGACATGGAATTTTAACGCTCGATTAGGCCACGCGTTCGTATTCGTCATAACGTCCAAGCTCGGATCGCGGCACCATCGTGAGTTTACGATTCACCGTAAGAACTCTTAAAGCAGACGATATCGCTCGCCTTAAATCTGCCGGCACCGCAAAAATATTCCTCGCCGTCGAAGAACGCGCGTCACCATCCGCTGCACTAGCGAAAATTCTTCGCTATCTATCCGACACCGCTCTCGCTATAATTCGATCAACCGTTTCTCGTTCGAAGTCTCAAGGACGAACGAAGGTATCCGGTTGTGCCTTCCGACTCCTTCCTTCCCGCTACTCGGCTTCGTAATTAAAATCTGCTGAAGCGTGGTTTTCGTTTTAAAAGAATTTCGTTTTAAAAGGTAGAATTTTCTGTATTACGACCGCCGTTATTCGAATATCCTTTTCAAAGAATCCAATGGTTAAATTTATTAATTTAAGTATTTTGGTTACTCGTAATCGTTATTATCAAAATTGTTTTTGGTTAAAAATATGTAATGGCAGAAATTATTTTTCTTTACCAGTGATCTAACGTTCCGTTATTCCGACTTTTTATGTCATTCCGATAGCTCAAATATGAGAGAGCGTAACAAATAAGAAAATCGTAGACGTTTGAGAAAGATTCGAAAGCGAAGGATACTGTTTGGCATCGGATTCGGCACATTCCATCGTAGGATTCTCGTCGAGAAACCTTGAAACGGACATCCTCGTTAATCGTGACTCGAAATCCATAGGAACTCCGGAGATCATCCACCGCGATCTTGCAACAAAACCGTAATTTATCGAATCTATTTACGATATCAGCAGAAGATTACAGCGATTAAATTCACCTTCGTGTCGAATCGTTTCGAAACGAGAGCACCCGCCAATCTTTGAGATTAATTAATAGCGATCGAGTTCAAAGGTTTGTTGGCGTCGTGGGAGGGAAGTAGAGAGCCGGTGGACGTGCCGCGTCTCAAGATACGGATCTGCACGGGCAATGTTCATTAAGCGATCAAGGTCGCAGGGAACAAGAGTCCAGTCGAGTCCCCGTAGCCCGTATAGTCTTCCGCGTATTCCGTTTATTGCTGAATGAGTGTAATGGTGTCTTGCATACGGAAATACGCTGCCACTCGACTCTACGGTCTACGTTAAACAGTCTCTACACGATGAGATTTATCTCGAGACATGACTCCATATGAGATCTCGCACGAGACGAAAGATATCACGATACCTATTCATAATCGACAGCTTCGAAACTGTGAAATACCGTTTTAACATTTATGCGAAAAAATTCTAATTATGGATCACACGAGTCACACATTTCTGCTGAAACACTAACGTAATTGCATAGTTGGAAAGAGAACTCGTTAATTTCAAGGATTATTGTAAATGGCTGATAGATTCACGAGGCTTCGATATTTTTCACTCGCTATCTTTGAAGCGTGCAAGGAAAATATTCAGTGAAAAATCCTCTGCGCGTATGTTTAGATCGGTCTCAAATATTACCAACACGAGCATGACAATCGTGTCTCGTTATAGTGGCACTGAAATTTCAAAATGTTTTATATAACACGCACGGCATACGCATAAAAATTTTCTGCGACAATTGTCGTAAACGTTGAAACGTTACATAGTTTTAGAGCTGCTGTTTACGATAGTCGATTCGTCTCGTGCGAGACTTAAAGGTGTGCTTTGAGGTAAATCTCATCCTGTAGGTGCTGCTTCAGGGAAACAGACAGCTTGCTGGGTCTTCCTCTCTCTCACTCTCACTCTCTCTGCTTAGTACACGCACAGCGTAAGCAGCATAAGCTTCAACGCACAGTGGACACACATTGGACTCGTGTCGTACGCCTATTTGGCTCGCCGTGTATCTGATGTTTAATAAACGACAGGTCAACTAGAGTGAACCGTGCAGCTGTGCCCACTAGCTGCTAGCTATTATGTACCTCGATTCATTATCACTGGTCTCTGTTTGTGTACGTTAAGTTTTTCGTTTCGTTACTGTCGCTCGGTAGTTTCTCTTAATTGAAACGTCATCCAACGATACCGAAGTGTTCGCAATCGCAGTTTGAAAAGCCGTGGAAACGCAGTTTGCGGCTCGAGCGTCGCTCGATAACGCGAGCCACGTTTAAACTCTCTTGCAAATACCGCACTGATTTTCTCGTGTTTCCTGATTTCAGCACGGAATGACGAGGTAGACAACGCGAATCGAAACGCAAACTCCCTCGAGGCCCCCGCTGAACATCTCCAAGCAGGTAAGCAAACACACGTTACTCGTTTGCTATTAACTTATTGAACGAGGAACAGTTAATTTACCGTTCGAACTGCTAATCTTTTGAACGTAACATCAGGTCGTTCGAAAAGTTAGTAGCAAAGTGTAAGAAAAAGTAACCCTTTCAGGATCAAATATTATTTAATCTATGAGAAAAACCTTCTTTATCGATTATCAATGATATGCTATAAAAGGTTACCAAATGACACTTTGCGTTGTCGCAATTTGGTCCTTAATGAGTCAAGGTATTATCTAGTTAACGAGAAAATTAAATGGCTCGAGATCCCACGAATCTTTCGAGTCATCCAAGCTAAAGCTCTTCGAGACATTCTTTCGCGGCATTCCTTTCTCAGAACCGCTTCTCCGGGTTTACGAAGAAGGCAAGGGGAATAAATTTTTACGGAACCCGCGGCGAGTATTTCTCAGCGGCATGACCAACAATCATTCCGCGAGGCGCAACAATGGTGCTAAGCCGCAAATGCTCGCCGGTTTACGACGCGATGGCCCGTCCTTCGGCCGGTGAAAGTCTGCAAGAATTCGCCCTCGATCGTGCCTGCGAACTTCACATTGAGATACGCTCGTGACGTGTCACGATCTGGTTCGGGACCGGTAATGAACGCCTCGTGTCGGCGTCCCAGGGCGAAAACGAACAACGTGGTCGAACTATCTTCTAGATTTTAGATGTCGGAGTCACGATTCTCATTCCCCGCATATTTCTCTGCTAGTTGGCGATTTCGTTCCACGGAATTCTGCCCGAGTATCTGCTCGACCGTGTTAACCTATTAAGAACCAAGAAGTGAAATCATTCGTAAAGTTGGAAAAAACGCAACCTCGTTGGTTGTGTGACTTGTTATTAGTTAATTATCGTAAAGCAACCTATTATTTTATCAGAGTTAAAAACGTAGTAGAACGACGTAGTGACTCGCGTCAATTTGAGATATTTTTTAGAAAAATGATTGTAGCCGAAATAAACTTCTAAAATGCATTAAAATTATTAACCGTAGCGTGAACGATAGGAAATAATTAATCGGTTTCGTTCAATCGATTGCATCTTCCATTAACGTTCCATAGATTTCTCTCGATAGAAATCTTATCAGTTGAAATTACTATCGATAACTATCGTACAACGATTACGAAAACGATTAGCAAACTGTTTTATTTCTTATAATTATATATTTTACTATATTTACATTCTAATTAATTAGGTGTCGTGAAACGTAGAACGTAATTTAATACGTTTAATACGTGATAAAACGCGTCATTGAAAATTAGGCTCTTTTGCAATCATTGTAAACGGTTGATTTATTATTAACGAGCGACAAACGAAGCGTCCAATAGTTGCTAAATATCTCGAATCGAAACGAATTTCTAATTCCTTGACTGGCATCGATATTTTTCTGCTTGTATCAAAGCGTTAGTCACCGCGCTTTTCTCTACGTTCTCCGTTATCTGCTCTTCGATTCGCCACGGCTAAAGTGGAAAAAAACACTCGATAAGGGGTTATTGTTAATTTACCAGATAAAGGGAGAACAGCCTTGTACATTGCGAACTGATGTGACGCTGGTCGAACACCGAATCAGTCAGATAAAACATCGCGTGCCCAGCGGCCGTCACAAATTGATACTCTGATGTTTAGTTCGACGTGGATCGATGCGGTATCATCGTAGAGACGCGACAATCTCGTAAGTAAGTAGATCGCCAACAGAAACTAGAACGCGAGCATCGAAATTTCCAGGAAAGTATGATAGAAGCGAGCGCAATTGCTGAGAAAACGTAACGAAGATATCGTTACATCTCTTAATTTCCGTGTACATTGTACATACGAATGATTCACGCAAGTATTTCAACACTTATCATAGAAAACTTTTATGTGTATGTTTATCTACCTATGACATAAAGATGTATTATATAATATCAAGCATTTTAAGATTCTATCCGTACTCCTTACACGTGTATATACAAGGTACAGGATATTTACTGCAAACATATATTTAATAAAAAGTAAACGTTGTAAATTTAGTCGTCTTTACGTTTGTTGAAACTTTTTTATGATTTCTACGAAATACGTACTCGTACCAAATATCTTCCAACTTCCCTGTACGTTTTCATATTCGTTTCAAATTCTATCGATATACGTAAAGGTGACGGTCGAGTCTCGTTACAAAGTTAATGAAACTTGCAATGGTTTCTTAATATATTCTTAAAAGTTTGCTACAAGTGTCAAAGTACTTTTACGAACTACCGCGTCTCGGTAAAACGAAGAGGTGGATTCACCGAAAGAAACGAGGAAACGCGTACTGTATGAATCGGCGCGAATAAAAAGCTGCTGTTGGCTGTCGAAGTACGTCGTATCGATATCGAACCACACCATTATTTTCATCAGTCAGCGTATTTTCTTTTTGAGCTATCGCCGACACACTAGTTTCCCCTTAAAAAAAAATAATTGGATAAGATTCTCGAGGTGTGATTCGTTTCCTACTCGTCTCGCGAGCCGCTCCCATGAACAAGAACGGACGAAGACCGCGTCATCGGTGTATCGAGGCACGTACGACATGTCGCTGACTTCAATGCCAATATTTCCGCATTCTGGAATCTTATTTCTGACTATGGGATATTTATCGTCTACCTGACGCGTTGATAAATCTTTCAGATACGATGGTACTACATATTTTTGTAACCACCTTTTGTACCACTTAGCAATTATTTAACGGTGAACTGCCATGCAAGCAATGAGAATGTCATAAATACGAGTATCCTCGCGTAAAAGTATTTTTAACGCGGCTGTTTGAATCGTTAAAACTTGAAAAATAAATTTATTTCTAGCATTTTGCAATTTTTTGTAATATCAAAGTATTTTTTAGTCTTCGTACCTAAAAGAATTATGGCAATATTCTACCGTAGAAAGCGTTCCTCTAAGCCACACTTCCTTTGGCATTTTTGCACAAAGAATCTCGACAACTATCTTCGTCGGAGTTCTACACATATATCCTACAAATTTTAGAGAAGAATAGCGACAATTGCTGGTAGTGTACAAAGCTTGGAACGTTTTCGCTTAAGGATAAGCGAACTTGCATCGTTCCTTTGCATTCGTTCAAATAAGCTCAATTACGTTGATTTCGAGATTTCGAATACAGACTTCCGCACGTATATTTCTATAATTTCGTCTTTCTCGAAGCTTTGCAGTGGAACATTCTCTTAAATCGTGGGTCGTCTGTATTTTGCTGTCACTTTCTACTTACTACGTTTCATTCTGTCTTCCCCCATATGTCGTAAAAATTCTCGCTCGGTATCGAAATACCACTCGTTTAGAGCCAAAATGTTCCGTCGCAAAAGGTCGCTTCTCGTTGGCCCTTTGACCCGTGCGTCGACGCCAAGCGAGGGAAATAATGTGGGAACCATGCGATTGCGCGATCAGTCGGGTGTTGGGCGTGTAAAATCGGTGTAACGGTGGCTGCTTTGTCTGCCACGAAACCAACCTTTGCGATTCATCGGCGAATCAGTGGAATCGATTTCCCTGTACAGACCGGCTGGTCCGATGGTGTCGATCGGAAGCTCTTGTTCGATCGAGGAAAAAGCTTTCGATTATTAACAAACGATTGTTTGTATTTGAAATTGTCCACCTACGTCACGAAGATTGATTGCTTTCCAAATTCGACGTATTATTATATAGATATTTGTGACAATTGAGATATCTCATGCATAACGAAGTATCGATAAACACGTCTTGTGTCGTTCGCACATTATCAGATAGCATTCGATGATACAGCAAAACGAGTTGACAAACCGTTACGAAGAGGATTTGGTTACTTACGCGTGGTGGTTAAACCGATCGGAAAGCAAGCCACGTTGAAAGGCCGCGCTACCAGCGGAAAGTAAATTCAGTAGAAAATGGATGGACGGTAGGAAGAATTTCGCAAAGCGTTTTCTCATAGAGGCTCGCCGTAAAGGGAAGTTTCATTGGTAACAAAAGGCCAGGTTTGCTCGTTCGAGCCAGTAGGCGCTATAAAATTAAAGGCACTAAGGAAATCCTTCGGTGATCATCTGCCGCCAGGAAAGAAACGGAAATTGAACGTTTGACGAGTGCAGCCGGTTGACTCGAGTGGCCTGAAAGTAACGCGACTCCGCTTCGCATTTTAAAGGATTCTTTTCTTGTTGGCGGTCGCCACGTCGCGTGCACGCCCGTAAAATTCGAAGGGAAAAGTCAGATAGACCGTGCGATTCGTGATGTAACGCGTGAATCAGAGTGTGAGATTCGCAGGCCAAAAAGGATTTCATAACGCGGCTTAGCGAAACCGGGTCTCCCTTATCGAATATTCTTTAGCCGCGTTATTTAACGAGCGATGTTTTACCACCGTGTATTAAGTGCAGATAACGTAACCACTTCCCTTCTGTTTTTAAACCTTCTTTACTCGAGCCTCTCGAAAGCTAAACTGATTAAAATTTCGGTTTTTAACTGGACGAAGACGACAACTCGTCCATGTCCCGCAACTCGCTACGAGTTCAACGAGCGATGCATTGGGTCGTCCGAAAAGTTCCTTTCGTTTTGTAAGGAAATAACGGATGCACGACATTTTCCGTTTTATATTATTTTATCAATCGGAATAAAGATCACAACGTTCGACAGATTAGCTTTCATGTTTGTATAAAGATGCATCGTGGTAAAAGACGTGACTGTAAAGGAAAGACACTTTTCCGACAACCTAATTCTTCTGTCCATAAATCAATTTAAGCTTCCTACTGAATTCTGAACGTAATTTGTAGTAAGAGATACGTCTACTTATGGTAATACTCGATAATACTCTTCGACGCATACTTATTACAATTGACAAATTAATTTCCCTCGTAGTACTCGCGGTTAATAATTTCATTTTGTAATTACAATTGATCCATTTGTCCATTCATATCTGCTCCGTATATGCATTTTCATTAGTAACACCACTGTAATTGTAATAATCCTTCGGTCTTGTTTATCAAAGTTCTCGATCGTCATTGATCGGCTGTCGCGACATGAACGACGCGTACGAAGAAACGATGAATAAAAACCAACGGTTTATCCACCGTCTGTTTCGATACGTTACAACTTGTCTTAGTACTCAATGAATTTCTTTCAACAGGAACCACGTCGATTACAATTACGCTCGATAGCTGGTATAAACGGGTCTGTTTAGCTGGCAAGAGGCGAAACGTATGCGCCAGACGTGGCCGAGGTCACTCTCAGATCTGCAACGTGATATTAACCCTTCAACGCGGTTCGACGTATAAAGTTGCGTCCTACTTTTCTACGCCTAAGTATCCGGAGAAGACAATCGGGTTTTTCGATGTACAAATCGCCGGACAGAAACCGGATAATAGGTCGAAATCGTTATGCAATTAAGGACACACGACTGGCTCCTTCCACGATCGTATTCGAGCCCGTATTTAGTCGCGCCAACCTTCTCGTTCAAGAGCCTTTTAACGATCGAACGGTTCTCGATGCGCAAACATAATGATCGTTCTTTCAACGGAGATTAAAATATCGCAACGCGTTAAACAAACACTCGACCCACGAAACGCGATGATTTATTGCTTGCCGAGCAAAGCGTAGATATATCCTATTCGAGTGACTCATTTCCATTTCGCAAATAAAAAGATCACGGCGTACTGCGCGAATTGATTTCACAGCGACTCGCAAAAGTATTCGAATACATATGGAAATCTTTTACGGATATATCGTGTGTATCGTGGAAACCGTTTTCAGAATTCATTAGCATCGTAGGAATATTTGATTATTCGACTAATTATATTCGTAATGTTTGAAGCGAAATTAAAAACCTACAGAGAAGCTACAAGATATTTATATTTAATGCGCGTGTACATTTTACAGAGATCAACGTACTCAAGGACAATCAATTATGGATTATAGCAACGAACCAGGATATTTAATGAAACTATTCTTAACGCTAATTGTACATTTAGGACGACTGTCCGTGCTATATACTGGCCTTTTACCAAATGTATATACGTTTACGGTAATTATCTCGTAAATTTTATATACATTCCTGTTTCAAACTGTTGAGACATCTTTAAATAGCTGCGCGAGACAGCGTTGGTAAACGACGAAAAGAACATTGGACAGAGAAAATAAACGTAAACATCGAAGTTTAGTCTGTCTGAAAAACGATCGATCATTTCATCGCGATGACGCCGATCGACGCAACAAAAGGACGTCATTGCGCAAGATAAAAAATAACAATTAATAATCTTCGTACAAGGTTCTATACTTTCGAGATACAATAACGTTAACCGCGATTCGAATCTTTGGACGTCAAGGACGAACGACTTTTAGTCTCCGTGACATAACTCTGTCGCTTTTATCTCCTGTCTAACAGTGCCCATTTTGGAAAGAAAATATTGGCCGACTCGTTGCGACAAACGTAATTGACGTGCATAATGACGTAATTTACGGTTGCGATCGGTGTAACTGCGGTTATCTGGGTGCGCCAGAAAAATCATCTAAGCACGGAACGATAAACGTTCTTTCCTTCGACTCGCGATATTCGTGTCCCAGATCACTTTCGTCGGTTCTCAAGCTGTGGCAAAATTGAAAGAAAATGAAAAAGAAGGAGAAAGTCGAGAGGCTCGTCATATAAACGATCCTTGATCCTCCAGAAGAGCCAAACGGCTTTCCCCTTTCCGCAATCGTTGATTTCTGTCCAATACGTTTCAATGTTTTGAAACAAAAAATATACATCGCGTAATTCTTACGTGATTCTTACAAACGTACTTGTAATCATATCGCGGAAGAACGATATTCGATTAAATCACGAGATTGCGAACTTCGTTTCGGCACAGGTCTTTGTACGATCGGTCAATTTGTCATTCGATGGTACTTACATGATTTTTATTCAAATTCCAACGTTAAGGTGTTCGGAAAATTCTTGCTATAGACACATCTGTTTATAACGGTATCATCGAATTATCTTAATTAATCTTTTAATACATCGGAACGCCTCGGACACGGTGGTGAATATCAATAAAAGACACCGTAAATCAAGATATAGATCAGTTTTTATAATATCGATTTCGCCATGTTCCAAGTCCAACTTCTCGCTACTATGTGTGTAGAATGAGTCATTATCTAAAAAGCGGAAAAATGACGAGGAATCGTTTACGTTAGGAGCTCTTTAACTTGACTCGTCGTTAAATATTACACCGTTAATTCTCCGCAAATTCTTCGTAAATCGGTCCCACGCCAACAGGTTAGCGAAGTCTCCGCTAAGATGGTGACCACCTCCATCATTGCAACACGATCAACAGAGTATCCTCTGTCGTATCTCGTATCGAAAATTCGATCCATAAATATTACTTCGAAAGCCAATTATAGCTATCTCACGATCGCGCAGATAAGTGCGCGGGTTAAAATATCGATCCGACGATATTAAGTGGACGCAATAACGGAATGGTTAGTGCTTCCTGTTCGTGTGCCACGGCACGCACCACCTGGTCGCATCCAGCTTTCCAAAGCCGCGTAAAACTCGCCCGATTTAACTCGTACGCTTCGCACGGTTGACACGTTCTGGCAAGATTAATCAGCACGGAACGTATTCGTCGATATTTCACGTCGCTCCGCGATTAATAGTTCTTAACCTTGGCGTGACTCTGCTTTTTCTCTCACCTGGGCTGCCTGGCGTAACTCATTCCACTGGGAACCGCGCGTTCTCCTCTTGGAGCGATACAAACGTAGAATCTATTCCGTAAGTAGCTCAACCGTAAACCACGTTATGTCGTTCGATTTAATCGCTCGAAGCTTGCATTTGTTCCGATTCGAACGTCAAAAATTTGTTACGCAATTTCTTTGTGAAATTATCCTTTTAGATGCGTAACCTTATAATATCGTATTTTATGTTTCTTCGTAAGAAACGTAACGTAAGAAGCATGAATGAAATCTCGTTAATTCCGGAAGACGTAATTCACGATTAGTATAAAAATATGATAAACGCCAGGTTTATTATCTTTTTAACGCGAGATTGTTTAACCTGTTTAGTTTCTAATCTGACAACGATATTCTGCTTGTTTATTTCTCTACTTTATTACTCTACTATGAAATTCAGACACGCGTGTTTTTGCCGATTAATCGATACACGAGCTTAATTCTGTCGTTCCGTTTCTTTGTCACATTCTTATCCGTGCAGACACCTTTTCTTTCCCTAATTCAGAACAAATATCGATACTTTATTTTTGTTGGGACGTGTAGGATCGACGAACACCATCATCCAATACACAAAATTAGCAAATAGTAAACTACACACGCATATCGAGAAGCACATATTTATATCTCACATATTTTAATCCTATCTATCGAAATTTAATTTTCATCTCGGAGCACGTAAACCCAACCGAGTCAAACTTCAAGCAATCGACCATCGTCAGGTTCTCTTCTCCATTTCTCAACCTCTAACATTTCCATCGACTCTCAACTTCTCCAACCGTTCTACCAAACTAACCGTAATAAAACCGCCTCTAGCATACTTATTCCAGAACAAGCTGGTTTTCCATTTAGCCAGATAGATCCAAGATAAGTTCACCGAGAAGATATTTCGTAATTTGAATCTAGGTACACCGATCTCGGATCGAGGACCAAAAACGTGGCCGCGACACGTCGCAGCGGCCACCGCTTTATCCCTTCTCCCACGAGCGCATAACGCTTGATGTCGGTGCTAACCACGGAAGCTGGCCTCGACGAGCAATGTCGTCCAGTCTTACGAGAGCCTTCTTACTAGCAAGAACGAGTCGTCGTCCAGTGTTCCTTTCACCCCTTGCTTCGAGTTAGCCTTGTTTTCTCCTCGAATCGGTTCACCAGGGTCGCTCGAGCGTCTGACCCCTGTTTCTGACCCCTGACGCTCTCTCGAGTTAGCTTTTCGATCAAATTTACGAACGTTTAGTCGGCTCGAGGGAAATCGAAGAAACTCGCGTCGAATGAGTTTGTTAAGAAGCAAGAAAGTTCGGTGCAAGAAGTTATGTCATCCGCGGAGAAGCCTGACATTGGAAGCTTCCTGGCGGAAGCCCGGTTCTCGGACGGAGTCGAGGTCAGTACTTGCCATAACTACGTAGAATCGGAACTGTCGGAAGCCAGGTTCGATCGGTGACGCGCGGACAGAGGGATGCGACGACTTTATGGATGTTCCTTCTGTCAACGAGCTCAGCAAACAAAACGTTACCACTTCGGATACGCTTGTTCTCCTCTCTAGCGATAGAGTAGAACGAAACGTCCTCGAGATCGCTTTAAAATTACCTTCCGGGAGTTTCAGATCGAACAGGGATATAACTTTGAAACTCTTTCACAGAGAAGATACGCGGAAGATTAAACAAAAGTACTGGCCAATACAAGGAATATACAAAAGGAGTGCGAAATAAACAAATTAACGACCAGCGATCAAAAGCATCGCTTGTTATAACAGCAATCTTGTCATTTTGACTGTATCAAATGTGTAATGTATACAATTCAACGTACAGTGTCTGACGAAGACGTTCGAACGTTTGTCAAAGAGATCTTTTACGAAGAACACCGTGTATGCTGTATCTTAATTTTTCACTAAGCGTGTGTTTCCAACAAATACGCCGTAATTTCAATATTTAGTATAAACTTCTGATTTCAAATTTGAGGCATCTAATCAGGAAGGTCGTGTCTCTTATATTACAGCGCTGATGAAATTGCAAGAAGTTACGTATAACACACGCAATGTATTCACGAAAGTTTTCTACGGCGAGAGTTGAAATACTTTCGTGGACCACCGTAGGTAGCTTCGATCTATTCCCGTATCTCCATGTGGAACCGGTCTCACGATTCGCAAACATCGTCGCTCAGCCGCGCTGAAAGCGCAGACGTGACTGATTAAAATTCCCGGTCAAACACCAGCGGATGAAACTAATCGGTTAGACGTGCTTACCAGAAAGACGTTGCTCGATACAGCGCGTATGTGTCCCAGCGATCGCACCATATTTGTACCGATATCGAGGATACCGAGCTGCGGTGTGCGTCCGTTGCACGTAAACGCAGACCTGGTCGCGTTCCTGTCGACGAGTGTCTGTTGCTCGCAGAATGCTGGAATGCGAAACTCGCGGAGTCGAATTAAAACGTCACCGATTTGTACCGAACTTTACGGAAACGTCGTATCCGACAGATTCACCCATTTGCAGAATTCCATTCCTATTCTCGTAAAAATAAAAATTTGATCGTCGCATGCGCGTATAGGTGCGGTAAGAATCGAAATTAGTTTCCGTTAAGCGATGGGAATTCTGCGGATTTTTATACGAATTCATACTCTTGACAATGTAATTGAAAAAGTAGAACCTCGGTAGAAAGCTGTTTCACTTTTCAGGAATCGTTGAAAGCGCTTTGGATATTTTCGTATTATACATCTTTTCGTATTATACGCATTCTGTGCGATTTTGTACTTTCAAATTTCGTATGAACGTGCAAACATCCACAGTCTAATGATCGGAATACCAGCTGACAGGAATAGGAAACTCGTAGGTGCAGTTCGTCCGCGAATTACATAATGTGCCGGCTCCACGCTTTCTGCCAGTCAATGGAATTTCCGATGGCACGTGGTGCATCGTATCGTGATATCGAGGAACAGTGCGCCGGTTGCAGGTGTATCGGCGATCGTTACCATCGTACGGCAACCAGCCAAGAATGTTAATCAGAAGTTAGCGGGAAATGTGGCACGCGAGCACGATTTAACCGCGAAACGCAGGCTTTTCATCCTGAATCTTTGATTCTTTGCCATATCAATTTCCTGTGTTAACGTGCTTCCTTCCAGTTTTACGTACAGATAATATTTTTACAGCACGAAGATTATATACCGTGTTACGCAATAACGAAATACTATTATCTCGTTAATATCAACAAGTATCGTTACATGGACGTAGAAAGTTTCACATTCTGTTGGAATAAAATAAAAAGCTGAGATAAATTTTTCTTCGACGAGATAACAACTGATTCGTGTTTTAAAGATTTTTTTGTTTGTTTGGAAATTTCTGATACAGCTCGATATAGCAGCATATTCCTGGTATTTCCACTATCGATAGAGGATAACAATTTTCTAAAGCCAAGTTCCATCGGAACAATTATCTAAAAATCATGCTACCGTTATGTGTACATATCTGTTGTATTTTGTTTATATAGTATTACTCATTGCTACGTCATACTGCAAATTGTTGTTGCGAGTTTCAAACTAATACATCGTACGAAGTCTACGTTCGCAAGTTACATATAATAGGAAAGTATATCTGTCCACATGGTGAACAAATCTCACACAGTATTGCAGTGAAACGCGAAAACGCGCACGGAGGCGGTACCTTTGGTACAAATGGTATTTGGAAATATTTATTCTGACGATATTCTCCGCGATTCCGAGCGACCAAGCGTGACACGCCCGTGCGTCGAACGCTCGAGCGCAGATAACGCGATCGTACGCGGTTTATCAGTGGGTGCGCGTGTTAGAATGTAGAAATCCTTGGATTTGAGCAATCCGGTCGGCTGCGAGGAAACCGCGGATCTGCTCCGGATACGTCCTTTGCACGCGATTCCCTCGTCGAGCACCGGTCAACTATGTAAACCGCCGGCAAACGATCGCCGCTGCGCGTGAAAGTAACGCGCGATTGCGTAAATCGCTAAAATAACCAGGACACTTTTGGCCTCCCTTGCGAGTCCTCCAGTATTTTGTCCTTCGCTTTCGAGGTTCCACCAAATTTGGACTGGACAGTTCGCGAAATGCAACGTGATGTGACGTCATATTTTGAGACAGCGAGGTAAAAATCTTGAATTTCCGCAATTTTTTAACGCGATCTTCTCTGTTCTTTGAATTCTCTTCGATCGAATCATATTTCTGATCGTTCGCGAATTTGTGTAGTTCGGAGAAAAAGTGAAATAATCCTTGTAGACGTACGCGACGTCTGCCTCACTCACACTGCAGACTTTGTTACGACGTTAAACATCTTTCTATCTGCTGAAACCGAATTTCGATATAAAAATTCAACGTCCGTGCAACCCACATGTGGAAATTTAGGAGCCGTGGCAAGGTCAACCTAGCGTGTAGTTTCGAAGATTTTATGGTCGTTTTTATGGTAGTTTCGAAGAATTTTAATAAAACACTTTGACGTTACATTCTACACGCCTGAAACTCGAGGGAAATTTTAAAAATACATTTTTCTAAGCTATCGTCAGAACGATATACCTTCCGAGGACTCGAACTCTAACGGTTCAAAGTTCAAGTGCGAAGAAGTCTCAATGCTTACACCTGGAACCGCAAATCGAGCTTTCGAACCTCGAAGCTTATTATATATTACCTCTCTATCCGATACTTTGGTATTAGAAAAGTTATACGAATACACGATCACGTGGTAATAAGATCGCTCGTTTCTCCTGATGCTGGTATCAGCGACCTTCGAAGCAGAAACGCCGAACGACTTAAAAATGTAAAGATGGGTGAACGCAAATCATAAGAGCGCATAGAGATAGACCCACGCCTGGCTATACAGGAATATCTCAATTGCGTAGATTAAAATTCCTACCGGAGTATGCTCGCTCCAGAGAGCCGATAAACGGGAAATGGATGTTTGAAAAAATATTCACCGGTCGGTTTTGCCCAGACCGAACCTTTTCCAACGTTATCGCGACTGGTAGCTAGATTTTATTAGACGTTTCTCTCCTTCCCCGCCTCTGCAATCTGGAATCTCGTGCATTTGGAACGCACGAACGGATCAACGTTCGCGAGATCGCGGGAGCAACGACGCGTGTGGATCGAAAGAGCGACGCGCGTTGCGGCATCGATCCCCTCGTCGAGCGCACGAGAGCGTGAACGGTTGGGCTCCGGTAACGCGAGCTGATACGCGCGAATTCCGAATTCACGCAGAACCAACGGAAATACAACCCCTCTTGCTTTATTTTCGGCCCATTTTCCAGCCAATCTATCTTCGTCGGAGAATTCTTTGATCGAAGGAAAATAACGAATTACACGCGCACGCAAATACCTAACGTTTAAATCGTAATGAGGCTTAATGAGGCAATTACGTTGCGCAATTTGTAGTAGAAGTAAATGCGACGTTAAGGATTGCGCGTGAGTCGAACGCGCGTCCAGAGATTCGTAGCTTCGTTCGATGTCGGCGGCTGCGATTAACGCAATGCGAGTCTTCCGATCGCAAATTGCAGTGTTCGGAATACGGACGTTAACGTCAGTACGACGTCTATCGTTGAAAGTGGCAGAGTTAGTTAAAGAAATGCAAGTTGCACGATAGCGTGAATTGTCTCCGGTGATAATTTATTTAAAAAGAAACAAACCGACGAGACTTTTCCACTCATCTAATAAAATACCTCCACGAAATATAAAAATCTTTGCGAATCAACGAAATACCCATCGAAGAGTAAACCTTATCGAACACGACATAGACGAGAAACTTGCAACTTTGAAACGTTTCGCGAGCAGTGTAAAGAACGCTGACGATAACCAACACTCTGTGGCTTGTGTGATTTTAGAGACGGTAAATGGTAGGATGGACAACTGCGGAGGCGGTCAGCGCCTGCCCCCGGACGGGGACGAGTTTCCAGCAGCGTACCAAGAGTTCGGTGGCAACAGCCAGCAGTACCGTTTCGTGACGACGAGCACGGCGACGGCGAGGACGTCGACGATGATCGCGAACGGTCGACTCGTTTGCAACGAGAGCGAATCCTTCATGAACAACGAAGGTTTCAAGTTGCTCGAGAACAACGTGGTCGCCGCAACTGGCATTATTTTAGCCGACAACAGGATCACCGGTTTGACCAATGTGGAGAACGTCTGCCAGGAGGTGAGCAAGATCGAACTGCCGAGCATCGAGATAAACGGCAAGATGAGCGTCGAGAACGTTTGTCAAGATACGAGCAACGTACTGGCTCGCGAGGCCCGCGTCCTCGAGGACTCGAAGCCGTACATCGCTGATGACTTCGTTAAAAAGGCTACGTCCGTGACCAACTACTCCAGCTACGGGAATCAAGGTGACGCTAACATTCTGGTGTCGGAGAAGAAGATCGAAATCACGGGTTACTATCACAAAGACGTGCCAGTTATCGAAGAGGCGCAGGACCATACCGAGAAGGATACCTTGGACACGCCTCCGCCATTGCCGCTCACCGGTAAACTTTCCTTCCGTGTTTTGTCAGTGTATATATATATAGAATTGGATTATATATAGGGGCTGGTTTTTAGATATTAAATACGCAGACCACAGGGAAAGAACAAGTTCTATAATGTTATAATACTTTTCTTTCGAATCGATCGTCGAATTAAAGACATTCTGCATTTTGCACCTTGTCGAATATTTGAAAAATATCGATCGTCGTAATATATCGTTGCTTGTTTGCAAAATTTCATCGACGTATCGCCTATTTTATGGCAGACTGAATCTACAAAATTATTAACTTTTAGAATATTTTAACTATCGACTGCCATCGGAATCGACAAATATGAACTTGCGAGGAGACAAATAATCGATATAATTGGAGTTCGTGCAACGGAGATTTATAGATTTTTCATTCGTATCATAGTTCGCGTTCGAATAAATAGATTCCGCTGGTTCAAGTAGTTCGTTTGACCGGATACTAACGAAGATTTAATTCAAGTAAATAAAGTTTCTATAAAGTGAATTCCACTGTATTAAGAATTGTACGCTAGGAGTCTGCTTATTTAATTCTATCGAGGGCTAAGTAGACGATGTAAGCAGTACATTTAAAGAGAGTTGGTCTAACGAAAGCCAAATTTCCGTATGACACGATGCATGTCAAATCTCCGTACGTATTCTTCACTTGCTATAGATACTCGACTGTGAACGTTCACATAATCCCTAATCACAGATTATCTACATGAATTCTTAGTATTCCATTGTTACTATCTTATCGCATTGCTAAGTATTCGGCATTTCTTTGCTCTTTCAGGTCCGCCCAAGTTAGAGACAATCTGTCCGCCTAAGATAGAGTCGATCTGCCCACCTAAGTCAGAAACTATTTGCTCGCCGTACGCGAGAAACGTTGCGATCTTAGAGTCGACACCACGAAAATTCTCATTGAACGGCGACCTTCGAAGGCAGGACGACAAGTCTGAACGATCGGTCAGGGACAAGATCGCTATGTTTTCGTCGCAAAGTAGCCTGGATGGTCCTCTGTTTCCTAATTCGATAGTGGTCGCTGCTGCAACGAACAACGTCAGAAGATTGTCCAAGTACAAGTCCACGGAAGACGTGTGCAGCGACGAGAAAAGCTCTGGTCAGAAGGAGAGAACGTCCTTCTTCGCGGACAGAACGCAGAGTTCTTTCGACTTGACAGATTCGGGAAGAAACGTTGGTCAAGATCCTGGGAAGAAGTACAGACGATCGTCGAGTATAACGCAGAGTTCGACTCCAGTGACATCGCCGACTATTTATACTTCCAAGGCGTTTCCGATCGTTCCGCAAAAGCCTGTCACCTCGGCGACGATGCCATTGATCAGCTCGTTTGAAACGTCTTCGGTGCCTAAATCACCGGCGAAGAATTATTCGTTGACGACTTCGAGTCAAACTGCTCCGAGTGTCGCGATAAAACCTGTGACGTCAACTGCGTTGTCTCGTGCCACCAGTTTCTGTGCGTCGAGTCCGTACGGTCAAGATAGAACTTCCACGCCGAGTGAACTTCCCGCGTCGTCGCAAATTACTAGAACGAATTCGTTAGCATCTACGTTCAAGAGGCCCAGTGAGGATATTAGGAGAACTAGTTGGAATCAGCTGATCGAGCAGAGGAAGAAGTCCATATCGAAACTGAGAGGACTGGTCATTCCTGAAAAAGAAACGATATCGATCGACGCGCCTATCGTTGATTTACCTGAGATCAAGTCGCGAGATTCGATACTGTTGCATCAGGTAAGTCTATTTTTACCGAACCTTAGAAGCTATCGTCGAAAGAAATCAAAATCCTGAAATTGCGTCATCGCTTCGCCAAACCTGGCGTCTTTCCTCGAAAAATAGACCTTTAGGTTTTCGCTTGTTAACACCGACATGTAACAAAACTGAAACTTATTTCGATAAAAACGGTGGTACGAGTCGCTCTACTAACGATATTCGTTCTTGGAAAAATTCTCCATTATAAACACACAATATGTAATTTTTCAAAATACGCAACATCTCTCCTCGAATTTACCCTATTTACCGAAGATAGATCTAGTTCCGTGGCAAATACCAAGCGATATTATATTCAGAACGAATCAGAACCTTTTCCGTCCTTTACAGCTACCGAAAGTGAACATCCAGGACAAGTGGGGTTCTCAGAGTTCCTTGGCGAGCAACGCGAGCACGGCCAGCGTGCCCTTGAAGGCGACCACTTCCTTCAAGATGCCAGCTCCTCAGATACACTCCAAGTACTCGCCAGCCTTCAAAAGGAAGAGCCTCGCAGTATACGGCTCTTCTTCCAGCAATTCCTCGATAAACAGCGCTACGAAAAGCCCCTCGACAACTACAACCACCTCTACACCGCCGCTCTCCGAACCTCCGAAAAGCTTAGAGAGCATCTGCAGTCCGACGCGAAGCGATTACAGCTTCGAATTCGCGTCAACAGCCAGTTCACCAGAGGGATTACGCAACAGGCCCAAAACGACGCAGAGAAAGACCAGGATGGATTACGACGACTCGGACAATGATTCGGCAGTTAGTAGCTCGCAGAGCAGCATTTCTCGAGGCTTCAGTCCACCAATGTCACCGGTTCCCTCGGAACGATCCACCGTTTCGTCAGAGAGATCCTACGTTTCTACGGAAGCCAACTATCCACGACGATCTCTCGTCATGGACAGTCCGACTAGAACTTACGCGAGAGAAACAAGTGCAGAATACCCTGCAAGATCCAATATCATAAGCGACAGAGCCTTCATCTCCGAGAGATCTTCGTCGAGCAGTAGCAGCTCCGGTCTTAGATCGCCAACGACAGATTCGAACTCCAGGAACTCTCAGATACCTCAGAGGCAATTGAAACGATCCAACAGTACTGACACCAATTGTAGCACTTCTTCGACTCTCACTTCTGGATCTCAGGCGAGCGCCGAGTCTCTGTCCAGAAGAGTACTCAAACCGCAGAGCGTAGAAGCTATCAATCGCAAGAATATTCTGGCTAGTGCTAGGTGTAGGAGCGGCAGGGATCTCAATGGATCTCCGTTGATTCAGAGGAAGTTTTCTGACGATGAATGTCGATCGACGATCACCGAGAACGGTGAAAACAGCTATCAGAAGAATCGTGTCAAGGATACGGTTTCAGGTACACAGGATGTGAAGATCGCTTATATAGAGGTAACAGACTCGTTTGGAGAGGATGATTCTTTCGAGAAGGATAGCGAAGAGTCGAAGCTGCCTTCGAAGAGGAACGTAACGTCCTCGACCGTGAGGCAGTCGAAGTTCGAGATGATAGAACCTTCGAATGATTTGAAAATGTGGGTTCGTACAGAGGCGAAAGCTTTGGTTAAATCGCCCGAAGAAAAAACGGCTAATAAAACAGAAAAGAAATCTCCTGACGTCGATATTAGCGCCGTAGATAACGGTTTGAAGAACAATAAGTCTGCCATAATCGAGGAGCAACAATTCAGCTCGGTCGATCTATCGTCGACCAATAGACGAAAACAAGGGAACGAAAACGAATCTGGACTGCTGCAAGTATCGAAACAGCGATCTCCTCCTAGCATACCTCCGAAGAAACCTGCCGAAGATCAGAACGATCTTCTGACGATCCTGACGACGAAGAGTAGATCTAGATCGGCGATACACGTGGACGAAGGAAGTTTTGGTCGATCGAAGAGTCAGATGAGCCTGGAAGATATTCTGAGCGCGAAAGCAGACACGAAACTTCGTGCTCAAAGTGGCGAAACGAGAACCGAAAGGAGCAGTACTCTCTCCAGCGTCCAGAACAGATCGCTGTGGGAACCTAAGGACAATCGATACATCAGAAGAAGCTCGTCGATGTTAAGCGAGTACTGGAACGAGGATAAGCCATTCTCGAAGATGGGAACGTTGGGAAAGTCGAGAGTAGCTGACAACAGCGGAGACGAAATGGCGGAAACGGAAAAGTCGAAATCCTTGCTGTCGAAAATACCAACGACGAGAAATCTTGGTCGAAGAAGCATCAGTGTCACGGACATGAAGAAGGCTCTGGAAGTGAACAGTCCCACGAGCCCGCAACAAACTACTGTAGCTACTCATAACCGATTTCCAAGTTTGGACAGCAGCGTGGACGGAAACGTCTCTCCGGTTGGAACCGATGTCGACACAGACAGATGCTGCGGCGAACAGTTTGGAAGTATCAGTTCGTTGGCCAGTAGCACCAGCTTGATTTCGCAACAGGAATTAGCGCAGTTAGTGGAAGAGGCGAGTCTCGAAGAAGTTCGGGGTGCTCACGACGTGATCGTTGTCTTACTTCATAAGGAGAATCCAACTGGTAGCGTTGGAATCACCCTAGCCGGAGGGGCGGATTGTGAAATTAAAGAAATCACGATTCATCGAGTGCTGGCTCATTCTATCGCTGACAAGGATGGCCGTGTGCAGAGGGGAGATAGGATTCTAAGTATAAATGGCAGAGGCACGCAGGGTCTCACGCACAGAGAAAGCATAGCGGTGCTCAAGCAACCCAGATCGGAAGTTGTTTTAGTTGTTTCTCGGGCGAGGTCAGAGGAAGGGTGCAAATTAAAATCACGGACCGCGAGTGTCGAAACTATTATCGAAGGTAATTTTGATGGAATTGCGCTGTAGGTAATTAATATATTGCGGATTTTAATATATAATTAGAGAATATAGTTTTAAAGAATATAGTTCACCGCACAAAGTACATCGCCGTAAAAAAGAACTGGATTTTAAAATTGCTTTTCTGTAAAAAGTTCCTCTGTATTCGACGTACCTACGATGTAATATTTAATATAAGAAACAAATTTCTGTATAAATCTTACTGTTTCAGTTGATGGAAATATTTATAAAAATATAAATTCGCATAAATATCCGCAGTCTAGCAATCTAAGGAGATACGTTTAATTTTTTTTTCATAGGATTCGAGACAAACGACACCTCAGAGGACACCGCGTGGGGTCCGCCGTCAGTTGTAGCGGTTTACAAGGATGGAACTGGTTTGGGATTCAGTCTCGAAGGAGGTAGAGACAGCCCCCTTGGAGATAGACCGTTGCTGATCAAGAAAATATTTACCGGTATGTTTTCTATTATAGATTTGTCTCTTATATTTATAACTTTGAAATCTAATAAATATATTACGATATAGGAGGTGCTGCCGAAAAAACAGGTGCCTTGAAAGCAGGAGACCAGTTACTAGAAGTGAATGGATACGATGTGACACGTATGTCAAGAATCGAAGCGTGGTCCCTCATGAAGAAACTACACGACGGCGAAGTAAACCTCCTAGTCAGGCACCCTGCCACCAAATCGTCGTGAATGATAGTCAAATAAAAGTAATCGTTCCGAACGAATCATCATGACTGCATAAATGTAACGTTATTACGAAGCAACAAATTTCGAATGTGAGAAACGTAATGATTTCGTAGCAGGCAATTTTTGTGTTGAATTCGAAGAATACGATATATGTACCGTTTCGACGATCTCCTGATACATTCTCATGTTCGAAATCACAATGTATCGCGTACTTAGTTTGTCTTTTCGTATTCTCAAAAAATAACAAACATTTCGTTGGAATCTACTTACAATTAGGATTCACATATTGTGCTTATATGTATGTATATCGAGATAACGTTGTTAAGTAATTATTTGAAAAATCTCAGTCCACTAGGAGATTTCTTTTTTTAATGTTGTACCATCGAGTACGATGTGTGACGTTTGTTTGCATACATTTCATTATTGTAAAGAAAGGAATGCTTTTCCCAATCATTTACTATTAGTCTGCATTATAAGCTTAATCCAAGGAATAACGTGCATATAAATATGCATTCATTTTATGATTTTGTTTAATACAATGTTATGAAATAAATGAAGAAAAATAATTTGTAAATAAGAATAGCGTGCAAAAATTTCAAATGCAATTGTTCTAGAAATATGGCATATATAATATAAAAAAAAGAAATGTTAATATAATGCATTACTAAAGTATTTAAATGTAGACTGACATTCGTTTCTAGGTCGCGTTTGTTAAAAATCATGCTGTGATATGTATGTGTGTTAATATGAAAGTAATAAGCATTAATAAAAGCGGCTTGTCCTTAACGAATTCTTTAATAAACAATAATTCTACAAAAAACATTTTACCTTAGAATATTTAGAAAAAAATATTTAATTCTTTGATTTTAGAAACATTGTCAACATGTTTCACGAAACAAGATATCGTAATCTAATTTTGTTTTCACAACATGATCAGGACTATAAAGGTATTTTTCAAACTGTATTGTATTATAGCTTTACTTTCAATCAAGTTTACAGTAACGAAATAAAAATTTAAAAACGTCTTAAAGCTCACTTTTATATATACAATAAAAAAAAAAATGATACTTTACATATATCTAGAAAAATTAATACCAATAATATTTCTTTGGTACACGATCCTCTACAATTCCCATTTTATCCATAATATCCATTTCAAATGTCTTCAATTCTGCCTATAAATCAATGAAAATCAATAATACACTCCCCTACTGACATAATTTTATTAGATCGCAGGTTGAACATACTTCGAATGTTAATTCCTTTACGTCATCTTCAGTAGTATCTTTAGGTTCTTCGACATACACATCCGGAGTTTTGTAATCTACCGTTTCTTGACTTGATACAGGTATGGGAATAATTCTGCCAGTTCTAAGAGACACTCTTACATATTCGCCATCCTCTGTATATCTCCATTCTATTGCAGTCCCTTTCCTAAAATAAATTATATATTTAAAGCTATAAACAACAAGCTATATATACATACTTCTCGATATTCTATTACACTTACAAATCTGAAGGATCTACTAATTGCACTTGCGTCGTAACTAATAGTGGTTGTTCCATACGCAAACAAACTCCAGGAAAACCTTTTTTTTTCCCCTGTATTATTACTTTTGTATTTAATCCATGGACAATAACCCAATTTCTCTCCTGTATAATATCTTGTACTATTCCTTGTTTTCCCTTATCAGGACCAGCTAAGAGTTCCACCTAAAAAATAAAATTTTAATATCAATGCCTTTCATATAACACATATAGATACATACACGATCACCACGAAAGAAACTCCAATCTTTTATGGGTTCAACTGGTGGGTAATCTCTACGTTTCACAACCCAATTCTCATACTGAAAATATGTTGTCCATGGTCGATGGATAGAATAGTACAACTTCTTATTTGCTACTATTTTACGTTTAAGAAATTGTGGTTTGCCAGGTGGAGGTTTCCACAATACCTATACATATAAAATATTATTTTCTAATCTAAATACCATATAAATATAAGATACGGTAAATATTAATACAAAACAAATTCACGTACGCGTTCTGAGACACGGTCTATGTAGCGGTCTGGTAAATTCGCATATTTTTTCGACCATTCACCTAACTTTCGAAATAGAATAGTTGTGAGCCTCATTACTTTCAATTATATATTAAGTAGAAATTAAAAAAGATTGACACTGTAAAATCTTAGCTTTCTACTATCTTAAACATAATCTAACTTACAATGTGAATAACCTTCGAAAATCTGCTATAAATAGAGCTAAACCTAACGGGCCAAAAGTTTAATCGATTTGTAATAAATACGCACACTAGATGGCCAGATGAGTCACGTAAGCGCATACTTAAAGATGATCTGTCTTAACTATTGCGTTTCATGGGTAGTATTCATGGAATCTCAAAATTTAAATTCAACTAAATCAATATCTTTCGTACATTTTGTACCATTATATGTTAGAATAAACATTTATATTTTCTTTTTCCTGGGGAATAGATAGAGAATTTTCTATATTCAAAATTTGGCCTAAATACATTCCTATTGAACATATTCTGAAGTTGTAAACGTAACTTCATTTGGTGTTAGCATTTATTTAGATTCTTCTAGCGCCATATTTAAAAGAAAAAGCATTAACTTACATAAATGAATCATAAGTTATAAATTGTACATAATATGTAATATAAAGACAAAAATTTACAAAGCGATGTAATATTATAACGATACTCGCTAAATAGAGGATAATATCACATAACTGAATACGTTGCTAGTATTACATAGGTTGTACAGAATAATAGGTTATACTTTATATATAAGCATAGTAGAGAACAAAATGCTATTCCGCTTGAAAAAATGTGTACCTTTTACACAGATGCGACAATCCGTAATGTTTCACACGAATAATACAACTCAATTAAAAATGAAAACGATTTACCATCGGGGAGAACCGAAATACTCAAATATAATAAATCCAAGTCTTAACGTACATAGATTACTACACTCTGAAAATCAAAACAGTTTGCCACCGTTAATGTTTGGATATCCTAAGGAATGGAATATTTTTGAAATAGTGCAGTTTTATTTTATTTTTAATATGTCTATTGACCCAAAGTTTAAATCAATGGATTTTATGAGAGGAGTTCTTCAGGTATATATTTATTGACATGTCATATAAAAAAGCTAGTACTGTAAAAAAAAAATACAACATTGAACCAATTAAACAGTGCAATGAACTAATTCCTCTTTAATAATATGGATATATATTTCGATAGTACTTATATGTAATGTCGAATATAAAATTACATATTTAATAAATCTGTAATAAGGAACGTTTTCTAGGCGATGACAGCAATATCTACAGCTTTAAGTATGCAAGACTATGAAGCATTAAATGGTATGGTAAAAGAAAAAGCTATAAAAATACTAAGGCACAGAGTTGATCGCCTAACTCCAAGACAACGGGAACTACTAATTTTTGATAAGAAATCTTGTTCGTTTTTTCCTCATTTCATAAAATTAAAAAGGAAGATAGGTAAACTTATGCTATTATAATCATATTTTTGCTTTTATTTTTTGCACTTGATACAATTATGTTATAGGTAGCAATGATGCAGTCGTTCAAATAGGAGTGCTGGGAGTTTGTGCGAAAAGTGTTCTGGATATGAATTCATATGTGTATTTTCATTATATATTTGAAAGGATGTATAAAAATGGAGTGGGAAGTGAATGGATTGTAAGGCTAGTAAATCATACAACAGTGCAGTAGATTTTTACCGTTATATAATTAAATAATTGAATAAAATTTTTATCTCAATATAAATTAATAGTTACACATTTTATAACAGTTATTTTTATTCCTTTTGAAAGTCACAGCGTGCATGTATATTGAGAGAAGAGAATTTTGTTTAATAGTTCTATAAATATGTAAATTATTTTAAACAAAATATATAAAGATTTTAAAAAATATATTCCCTATATTATATTTAATTATTTGTATTGTATTTCTCTCTGTGTTTCTTTTCTCAAATATTTACAAGTTTCAGTAGAGAGGGTATGTAATCTTTTATATGCAATATTGTAGCATCAATGGGGATACCATCTTTTGACACAGAAATCACCAGTGGTCCCTGTAACAAAAATCTATATAAAGGTTACTGTAATCAAGTAATTATTAAATTGTTTCATATAAAAGTATTTTCATATTAAGTAGAAAGTAGATACCTCGTTGATTTGGGGATTATGAATCCAACACTCTTTCTCGTGTTGATCTTGAAATAAATTATTTCGCTTTGCAGGAATAGAATTGAAAAAATTAATTTCTACATTTGGTAAATCAAGTACTTTGATTCTTACTATATTTAAATATGGCTCCATAAATAGCGAAATTTTAACTCTACTGCACATCCTTGCTCGTTTAAACAGTACATTTATTGTCTGTGTTGAATACGATATAAGTTCACTTAAATAATTAATGATATCTGGACGTTTGTCTATAATATTTAAAATATGTATTAAAACAATAATTAAGAAAACATTTCTATTTGTGAATACATAATGAGTACAACTAAAGTTACTTTTATATGTAGCATCAGTAAGACGAAATGGTTTTGTAACAGAGACAGCAAACATTGGAATTTGATTTCGTTCTTTCCCTTTAAAACAGCTATCAATTGCTGCAAATATTTGTTGTAACATATATACATTGCAAATATAAGATAAGTAATAGTGTAGTATAATGTAGAAGTATAATGAAATATAAGATAAGTTTATGTGTGTATACACGCATTATATATGTTGTATTAACAACTTACATTTTCCTACTTCTTCAAATAATTTTGTGACAGTTATATCTTTATTAATATATTCGCTGAGATGTTCCATATATAAACCATATTTACAATTTAATTTCTCATAACTCGGTCGATGACTAGATGTAGAATATGCTTGAATTAAATTTCTAAGATTCTTCTTGCTTTTATATTCATTCACTGTTGGTACCTCATGGTATATCTCAGGATTAAATTCTCTAAAAATAAACGTATGAGTTAAGTATAAAGATAAAGAATGGAAATGGAGAGAATGAAAAAAAGAAAGGTCAAAAAGTTACTTTGAAGGTAAAGTTTGACACATATCTAAAATAACAATTAATAGTTCAGGATCATTCTCAAGGAATGCAGACAATAGTTCACTTTCACATATTGCATCTTTCCTTAAATATGTTTCTGGAGCATCTGTTGCAAGCATATAATTTTCTTGCATTTTAAAACCATGTCCAGCAAAATAAAATAAGCCTATATAAACAGAAGAATAATTTCAGTAATAATGTATTTTCTAATTTATACTTTTTATATCTTACCATACACTCCTTCAACTAAGGCTTTGCTAAATATTTTTATTGCATTTTTCATTTGAGTAATTGTCAAATTGAGGAGACAAATTACTTCAAATCCTATTTCTTTAAGAAGATTACCGATGCATGCAGCATCATTTTTAGATGTCAAAAGACATTCATGGTTCTCGTACTCCTCATTTGCAATGACCAAAGCTATTTTTGCAACTGCTTTAAATTTTGGAAGATCCATCTGTATAAAAATGTAATTAATAAATTAAGATATAATGATAAAATGTTAATGAAATCATTATCCATCTTTACCATTACACGAGTTCTTTGCGTATAAATTTCACTGATATCGTTATAAATATAACAATAGTATTTTCCTTCATTCTTCAAACTAAATTGTTTTACCTAAAATCATTCTTTAATAAAGCAGACATTATTAAATATTATTAGAGAAATAACAATAGTTTGCATTACATGCAAAATGTTAGATGTTTCTCCTTCTAGTTTAGTATTGTCATGGAACCATTGATAACGTGGTTTGGAATAACTATTGGCTTTACAATGAATTGTAAAATTTTCACCTTCTTTAACTTCTAAAAGTGGCTGTGGTTGTTCTTCTATCACAACAGGTGTAGAAAAAATTTGTACAGTTATAGCTTTTGAAGTCAAAGCTGATATGAGAGTTCCATCATTTTTAATTTGATGCACCTTACATCTATATTCTCCTGCTTGAGAAGCACTTTGGAATAAATAAAATAAACGTTACAATGACATAATAACGAATAAAAGTATATAAACATTTTTCCTAAAAATGTACCTAACTATAACAAAATCAAGCACATCAGAAGTACAGTGTTGCAATTCATTATTATTATGGTACCATATGTAATTTGGTAATGGCATCCCAATAGCTTTACAGCATAGATGAAGACGATGTCCAAATGATATTTTCAAAATGCTAGTTTGAAATTCCTCTGTTGGATGCATAATAATGCTCAAAGGTTCTACGAGCATTGGTATTCAGGAAATAGTAAGTTTATAATTTTTCGAATAAATAGGTCACAATAAATATTATCATACCTGGATCGGATATAATTGAAAGAATGCTATAAAGCTTGCAGTCGCGTAATAAAGTATGTAAAATCTCAATAGTACACATTTTAATACTTAATTCAGAAAGTAGCTTTTGTCCAGGAGAATCGGTTGGATGTTTGATCTCGTTTAAAGATTGTATCCATAGAGTACTATACATAAAACGTATGCAATAGAATGGTATATTTTAAATTATAATATCTTGTACTTTTTAAATACTACTGTTTTCTTACCATGGATATCGAAGCTCTTCAGCTACATGATTTGCTAATGTTATCCAAGCTGCGTCTTTATTCAATGCATTAACTATCTCATTGTATACAGTTACTGGTAAACATTCAATATACGTGTCTTTATCAAAACGAGTCATTTTTATAAAATTTCTATTTCATACATTTACTGTGAGAAAACTATGAAAATAAAACACTGTATCACATATATAATGACATTTTTACATTTTAAGGCATAAACTGTGATAATAACCATAATTAAGTTAACATTTTAATATCATTTCAGTTTACAGTCCTCTTTTTACTCATGCAACAATTTTTATATATACAAGGAAAATGTAACATAATTCTAATCCATAATGATCTTCGCAAATATACAATCGACGATATCCTGTTCTCGATCGATACAGCAGAAGCGAAAAACAGTACAAAAATTGTATATCAATTATACATGTAAAAAAGAAATTACATTAGCTAAATTTCGTGTAAAGGAGATATATAAGGTATAACTAATTATAGAGAGAAATTTTTCATATACATAAAATAACATTATATCGTTCGGTCTATAAATATTTATTCGTTTAAAATAACATAACAAGTACAAATAAATATAAACAATACGTATATTTGCTAATACGCAAAGGGAGGAATCGCAGGAGCTAATGTAATATATTTCGAAACAAATAAAAAGTAAACAGTCTTTCACTGATTTACGTTTATGAGCATGTGGTAATAAAACATGGATGTTAATCTGTTTTATCTACAGCGTAGTACATTGCAAGACCAAACGAAAGAGCGAGCTTTTTGGAACACCCGGAAAATAGTCGTCAGTTTTTTATTGCGGATACGATGGAATGGTGGGGGATCGGTGCGACCAATGAGCCCGCAAAAAGCGGCTCCTGCGCGATGCGCGTGGCGCGCTGCGCCGCATAATCTTGCGTATCAGTGATCGGCAGTGCCATCCAGAAGGCAGTAGGTTACGGGTTCTAATGTGGTGAAATTTAGGGAGCCCTTATTGGTGCGATCGGTGAAAAAGGAAAACGTGTGAGGGGGTAGAGGGTACACGATAGTAGGTGCACGATACTCGCGAGTGTCGGGAGATCTAGTGCCGAGCCATCATGGCGAATCCACGAAAGTTCAGTGACAAGATCGCGCTACACAAACAGAAGGAAGCGCAGGAAAGAGCGGCGTTCGAGGCGATCATGCGAGAAGTTTCGGATGTCACAAGCAGAGTAAGGAAATCCCAGTAGGTCCTTGCCATGGAGGGATATATCTTCATATTTTCCGTATACCTTCCTCGGTTCAGATGTTAGAACGTAAACAACGGGCATTCTCTCTCCTCGTTGCGCCGTGTGTCGACTCTGTGTGTGTGCGCGTGTATGTATGCCTCTATGTGCTCGTTTTGCTATACAATCGAGACGTGTGTATGAGTCTGTGACTAGCTTACTATCAGTACTTGTGTTAACGCGCACAGCTACACGCACTCGTCCGCTGGCCCTCTGTTTCTCTTTCCTATTCGTTATCGTAGTGTGTCGGACGGAAAATGTATGTGTCTCTTCGTTGGTCGCGTGTAAGAGTGTATGAATACGCGTATATGTAGAACGACGAGTATATACTCCGGTATACTATACGAAACGTACTGTGCGCTTGTTTGCCACCATCCGTCCTGTAAGTTCTTAATAAATGCATACGTGTGCGATCGACAATCGTATCCATCCTGCTGACTTGTTCGAACAGATCATCGTATTTTCAAGAAAATCTTCGTTTCTTTTTCGAATCGATCACCCGTATGCATTCTAATTGAACGTCCGCGATTAGGAAAAGTCACTGTGTTTCTTCGTTTCTTCTTCGTTGAAAACTAGTTAGAACCGTCCACGGTAAACGATCATCGTGTTTGTGTTTCTATTTACGCGACATACTTTTATCCACGATCGATAGTGACCAAATGAACTGTTCTTCGTTTTACTAATAGTTTATCGTTCGTTCAGATACGCTCAATTTTCCTTCAAAGTCTATCGACTTTCAAACCATTCTCGTGAAACGAACGTATTAAGTCAATCGTATTCGTTGTTCTCAGGTACCGTCGCGACTTCGAAATTGTTAAAATCGTGTTTCGTAGAATCACGTGTTTCAGTTTGATTCAAGATCGAGTCTATGCAAAGTATGTTTTTGCTCTCTCGCAAGACAGGGAAACAAACCGTGTTTTGCTTGAATCTACGGTATCACTGTATAGATGCATCGCACAAGCGAATTATCGATGAACATATTTAGCCTACTCTAGTCGCGAAGGCAAGATCAATTTTTCGAATATGTTGAACGATCGGTCAACGACCTAATTTTTCGCACGCTGAAAACACCAATGAAAATCGTCCCCGTTAAGTATGACATTTCCGGTTCCGGGCTCCGAAACAATCTATCGTCTCGCTCCTGCGCGAAATTGCTTTCCCTAACGTTCTCGCTTTCAAACGATAAAAGGACGATACCTTGTACAATGACACAGTGTCATTAACGGAATTGCGTCCAGCCCATTATCAGAATCGAATCATCAGTGTTTACGAAAAATCAAACAGATAAGATTACAATTTCATGGTCGTACGATCTTTTCGATCTTATAAATCCCATCTTTCGTCAAAATTAATTATTAACTGTTAACTGTTGAACACGATAAGCGTAACGAGGTTAACACGTAAACCGTTTGGTTTTCGAGCGTTCCCACGTGAATGTTACGAGTCGCTCGTAGGATCTCGCCAGACGATTTTCAACTTTCAACTGAGAAAGGTAAAAAAGTGGCTCGATTCACGACACACCGATCGCGTTTTTTCGACAGAGCGAGCGCAGCGCCTTCTGTCGTGGTTTCACGTGGAAACATTTGGTTCCGCGGGAATCGCGCGAAATTGGCGCGTTTTTCACTAGACGGGTACCGATAACCGTACAGCTATTACATAACGCTGGCATTGTACTAAATGCGGAAGCTGCGTTATACGTTAAAGTTCACCATTCGATCAGTCGATATCGCTGCGTTATTTACGGTACGCTGACTTAATCTATGGGTCGTTGGAGCAGGCGCGCGCGCGCGCACGCTCGTACACGTTTTCAGGTGTCCGTCGAATTCTTCTCGCACTACGCATTTCTCTTTATTTTTCTTTCACGCTCCGTTCCGGCATCGTAGTATTATCTGGCGAACGTTGGAATGTCAGGGCAATTCAGAGTTTCGTGATACTTTCAATGGCTCACCTAAAAATATTCCAACACTTACCATAGAAAATTTCTATGGATATATTACGTGCATGATACGAAACTTTTTGTTCGTACGTTGGTAAAATTTCAAGTTAACAGGACATATACTGTAAACATATATTTAGAAGAGATTAGTATATAGCATGAGTAACTATCTTAAACACGTAATAAACGTTGACGATGATTCTACCGAATATTCAGACTTATTAATATAACGAATTGACCGCTTAAATACTTTCGTGATCCCTACAAAACGTATTACTTGCACTAAATATCTATGTATTATAGATTTTCAGATTTTTATTTCAAACTTGACCAATATTAAGAACGACGGTCGAGTTTCACTGCGGTTTTAATGAAATTTCAAAATGTTTCCGATAACGCGTATAATATATTCATAGAAGGTTTCCACAAGTGTTCGAATATTCGTCTCAGCCACTATATGTTTCCCCGTCTGATGGATGTTTTCGAACGTTTTCATTTTTCAGATCGTGACTGATTTCGTTAGCAACGTAGAAAAGTCACGAATTATCTGTCGTGATAGTTCGTAACGTTTGATTTATCGAGAAAATTTTTATTTCCACGAAATAATGTGAATGGAAAATCTTACCATGTGAAAAATATTTACTATTACATCGTACGTAATCGCATCTATATTCACGAATCAGCATTTATTCTATTAATCAGCGTCGATAATTCAGATCTGACCAGTTAAAACCGTGCAGAGTATCGCGTCTCTATACCATTTTTCATTTTCTTCGCTTGTGCTTAACCCGCGTACGACGCGATCGTAGATTTTTGCGTCTCGTACACGATCTTTGATCCGAGTAGTGATTTTTGATACAACGATTCGCCGAGCTGCACGCTTCTCAATCGCTATACCGTTAACGGCCTCGATAACGATTACGAACGCGGCGGTTAATCGCTCGAATCGTTCCAACTCGATGTGCCACTCGCGCATGCCTTAATCTCTCTATTGTCGAATGGGAAAAACAATGATCGTTTGTTAACTACGTTCTCGACGCTTTCAACAACGTTTACACTTGTTTTAATACTTTCGGGACTAATCGAACAATGCGTTCCGACATATCTCTCAGGAAGATCGATCGTGATAATTTTCCTTACATTGTTCTAACTTATTGAGATATACAATTCTGTGATAAATAGCACTATGGTATATTCTATTCTGTAAATTATGCTTGATCCTTTAGGTACGATTATATCCTCGTAATTCGTTGCTTCGAAACGGAGAAGGATGACAAAGCTAAACATAATATCGTTATCAATATAATACGTGTCAATAAGTGAACCTAATTTTGAGATAAAAGTTTCTACGAACATAAAAATATACATAAATATAAACGTTTATTTTGTAGAAGCAAGTACATCGTAGACAGAGTTATAATTATCGAAGAATGAGGTAATTAGCGAAGTAATTGTAAAATAGAGTCGTTAATAAGCAATTTCCGCGTCTCAACTCGATTAAAATCTCAATATCGTTCATTAATGGTCACGTTCCACGAAATTTTCGTTTTGCCGTTTATCAACGACAGCTGTATTTAAAGCACTAATTTATTTATTTTACAAATTTCAGCGAATTATATTACACTCCACGCTATATTACCGTGATCACTGCTAAAAGAAAATATCTTCGTCTTCGATGGTAAATATTTTTCACGATCTCAACGTTCCTTTTCACCGGTGTACAGTGGTTCACCAAGGTATTTAAATACTCGAGGAAATATTTTTCGAAACAATCCGAGATCCCATTAACGCTGTTATGCGACTCGACTATCGTGATTATTGTGTCGAAGCTATATATTTTTCTTTTCCGATGGATTTCTGATCTTTGTGTTACTCGTGGTGGTTAAAAAAGTGCAATTATTGAGACCAATTTCACGAACTATCGCGAAAAGCTAACAATATTTACCGCAATACGATTAAAAAATTGCAAAAACAGGAAAGAACAGTTGATCCTGAAAGCAAATAAAGAGAAAATTTTGGAATTCGTTGGCAGTGTAACAGAATTGTACAGCTGTTTGCCTGCAAAAAGCGGAAACGTGATTTATCACGATTTTCCCGTGTGGTCTTCATAAATTTGTGTGCAAATTACTTTTGTGCGCCACAATGTCAAATAAACCGACATGTCAAAGTGTCGGAATCGAATATCTGAATATTTGATCGCGGCAAGCGTTCGGATAGGTCGTTCCAGTCGTTCGATGAGAACAGTACAAAACCTTTGTCTCGCGATATCGGATCGAAATGTTGGAAAGTTAAAAAAATGTGCGGGGTCACCATCTCTCCGAGCGAGTCGGGTAAAATAGAACAATGACCGATGAAAGGAAATAGAGACAAAAGGAGAGAAAGAGAGAGGAGACAGAGCGTGTACGTGTGTACATATGTATGTATGTATGTACGTATGTGCGCGCGCGCGCGAAATTGATCCCATTGAACAGAAAGTCAGTTTTCGAGAGCGAAATATTTCAGTTTTCGGATTAATATCCGAGCCACTTATAGAACTCTTCGATCGTGGTCGGAGATTTAATTGATTTATCGAATAACGAATCACCATTCTCTCTATATTCATCGTACTCTTCTATTTTCTCGCGAAGAATTATTTCTACTCGGTATTTTAAACCCTCCGGTGTAGAATAATTAAGGAGCTTTCTGGAAAAATGTGCTGTAAGATAAAACGGTGAATCGAGTAATATTACGTTGAAAGTTTTAGTTGCAGTTTTCTAATGTTAGTTACGCTTCGATCGTTAATTGTATATAACGGATCTTAAAGAACTTTGTCATTTTTATACATAAACGATAAAGGTAGACGTGTATCGTGATCGTTCGATTATTCGATTAGAAAATGCATTTGTCCAGCGGTAACAAACGAAAATATTGGCAAAGTTTGTGCTGTGAAGTTCCGCGTAAATCTGCACCATATTCCGTGCGAAACAATTTTTGAATTAACGATCTAGATATCTTATAATTCATTATCATTAAGCAAGTGGATGCAATTATGCAGTAGGAGCAATTAATATATTAATCATTGGTGTTACGTATAAATGACGAAGTTGTAGATTCCAATCGAGAGGCAAATTATGTCATTATCGGATAATTAAAATGGCACGTGTTACTCTATCATTGAATTCGTTTTTCAACATGCTATAAGAATACGGCTCCGGCGAGAAAAATATCTCGTGTCCTTTAAGAAATACAAAATGGTAAATACCTTGTGTACGAATAGGTAAGTTCACCCAAATAAATTCGATATCAGTGAATTTATACTCGAAACATTTTTTCGTTAAACTATCAGAGTCTGCTCAAATATCGCGATATCTGATGACCACTCTGTATATTTACCATAGACCAATAGGTTCTTTTTCAGAAAGCTCCACAATTTCTCGCAGGTTTTTCGAGTTTTCTAACGGGAACAAAAATATGATAGTCGAGCGAAAGGCGAGTTACGTGAAATTTCTAACGCTGCGTCATCTGGTCGAGCGAATGCAAAACGAGTTGTATCTACTCGTACAAAAAAAAAAAAAAAAAAAAAAAAAAAAACGAATACTTTCACCGCGTGGAATTGCGTAATCCTAACGTGAAACATAGGTGGCCGGCCGTGAGTGCACTTTTATCGCAGTCCGTTTAATTTTTCTCCGTTTAACTTTATTGCGATGTATTTTCTATCATAGTTTGTTTATGGGCTACGCTGTGCGAGAACAGGTTTTCTTAACAAGGAGCATTATTCGATTAACCGATGGTGAAATTTCTCGATATACGAGTCTACTACCAGAATGCTGCAAAGTTCGTAAAAATATTTCTGAGAAAATGTTATTGGCAATTGGTTTAAGTAGTTGGCTCTATCTCTGTTTACTGTATATCCGTCCTTGTCGTATCTTTATTATTTTGTATCACGACCACATATCGACGCATCGCAACCGAAAATCTCTTTCGACGACGATAAGTTCTTTGCACACAATTGGAAACATCCATTTGAATAGAAAATGTGACGAAAATTTCTATCTAAAGTTTGCCAACCTTTCAAACGCTTACCATAGGAAATTTTTACGAACGTGTCGTATGCATTGTACAAACTTTCAAATTTTATCAATACTGTAATCACATATCTTGGTATTAAACATGTTTCTCCCAGCCACTCTGAAGATTTAAAATATCGATCGTTATAAAATCAGCTAGATCCTTCGTTTCTATAAAACTCCATGGATCTATCACCTAGCTTTAAAAAAGACTTGGAATTTTCAACTCAACAGACATAATTCCATCTTTCTATTATGTCCTACTTATCTCTGCTCTCTTTTAGCCACAAATTAATATCAAAATTGGCAAATCAACCAATGCTATTCCTGTGTGATCTTCCACTGCTACTGATATCTTTTAAATAATTTTACGAACATTGTAGCGTACTATTCCCAACCAGTCGACAACTATCGAATAGCGTTCCTTGTAAGATTCTCGTGAAGAGGGTACGAGCTCCGTTCCTATCGGTTCTCTCGTATCGCCCCAAACATTTCCCTACGAATCGTTCGAATTTTTTTGGTCCTGATCTCGGCTGGAAAAACAAGAACCCAGAGGTGGAATTCGAATGATGATGAAACCATGGCAGGAGAGGAGGATGTTTATCGGATCGTGGTTGGGCCAGGAATGTGGGTTTAAAGTTTGAGACGTGTAGGATTTTAACGATCGGGACCGAAAGAGAAGAGAAGAATATCCCAAATGCGTTCCTTCTTAAAATTCCCATGAAACACGTTGCACTTAACGTAACGTTAGAGTTTTTGAATGCTATCGATTTTCAATCAGAACCTGATCGAGAGCCTCTCGAATTTTGTGTCGATAGCAACGTTCAATCGCCAGGCTAGAAAGCTTCTTATAAATCGTAATATAAGTCGTAGGAGCTCGCCTGATTCGATATATTCAATTTCAGCAAACGTTGAAAGTATGTTTGTAGGTGACGATCTTTCGATTCTCGATAAATCCGCTCGTTCTTATACGTTCATTCTATTCGTCGTGGATCTTTCCAAGTCGATCTTAAAAAGTGTCCTTTTTCGTTGAAAAGAAGGAGAAAGGACCGTTTAGTTTCGTCAAAAGTATCACAAAAGTATTTAAATATTAATAGAAACATTTTACGAAGATTTGATGTGTGTTATACGAAACTCTGTGGAATTTCATTAACACTGTAACGAATAACGATATTATACAGTATCGCGATCGTATTGGTAAAGTTCGAAGCAAATTTGAAATTATATCTACAAGTTACGAGAAATCAATCATTAAACGATCGAATTTATCGATCGTATTAATCAAGCTGTAATATTTATTAGAACCGCTCTTGATTCTAATTTAAACGTTTAAGATACTTATTCGTATTGCATGAATTTCATCGCGAATCTAATATTCTACGCACGTTTCAATCGTATCATTCGTAAATCAGTAATATTTTTTAACGTGTAAAATATAGGTCGAGTTACTCTTATTCTTATTTATATCTTTGAAAATGAAAGGTGTACATTTTCGAATTGGTTTCAGTTTCAGTTATATAATCGTGACAGTCGTATCTCGTTACAGTTTCGTTGAAATTTCAAACAATTTTCTATAACGTACATTTTTTATATTCGTGCATGCTCTCCGTCACTGTAAGTGTTCAATTATTCGCATAAATCACCGTATATCTATAACTCAACCAGATACGGAAACGAAAACGGACGAAGTATTTAGAAAATACCTGTATAAAACGAAATGGAAAGGAAAAAGGAAAAAGAAAGAAGAAAGCTAGGCACGTTTAGCGTAATACGATAAATAGACGCGATGGAAAAGAAAAGGCAAGAGACGGTAGTTTGCCGAAGAAAGCGAACAAGTTGGTGACCATATGAATGATGGACCTGCTTAGGTCGCCTCGGCGAGCAGCTCGGTGTGTGCCAGTCCCACGGGATCCGGGGTACTGGAGACTCCGCTGTCCGTGAAGAGTGCCGGCGCCAGTCCACCTCAGTCCAGCGGCAAACACCTGCACATTAACCTGGGAAATCAGTTCAGGGCGGGTGGCTCTCTGCCGAATGTTAACAACAACGCGAATTGCGGCAATGACGCGAAAGAACACGCATCGCCGCACAACGCCGCTATCCACTCGATCGACCTTAAGGTATTGGTCATCTAACAAACCGTGTCAAACTTAGCTGTTTTTCGTCTTCACTGCCCCATTTTTTTTATTTTTACATATATGTACGTCTACATAGACATATTGCACCCACGTTGTCTTTTGGTTTTTCTTTCACCTGTTTCCTAGTTGCTTTTTGCGCCCTCCCGATCATCGATCGTCGTTCCCCTTTCGAATACAAAGCTCGTTAATCAATATATCGCCATGGCGCCAAAGCCACTTCGAAGTAGACGATCGATGCAAGAGCGAAACGGTCGTGAACAGATTTTTCTCTTTTTTCCTATTTTCTGTCTAAAAGAAAGTTCTTATCGAGCAAGAATGAAAATTAACGGTGGTCAAAACAAGTCGCGCGCCTACGCTGTTAGACATAAACAGAAACAGGATTACTTCGAGTCAAGCTAAGTAATTTTCCAAATTGTAATTCGTCAAATTCGGTTCTTAAATTTTCATCTATTCACGTTCGAAAGTAAATTACGCGTTCAACTCGTCGTTATTAGCAACGCGATAAACAGTGAAAAATATGTCGTATAGTTTTCCACGTGGATGTCTACTCGTCGAGTTTATTCGATTATAATTAATTAGTTAATTCGATAGCGTGTGTATATTACAGTACTTTTGGAAATTATTTCCTTATTTTATTATCTCTTACGTAATACTCCATCGCTAATTCAAATAATCCTACTACAGTCTTATTCGAATCGTTCTCTCGTTTCTCGTATATTTGTTGGATCTAAACTACCCGATAGTATCTTATTCGCTCGTTATTATGTAAAAGACCATTGTTTCGTAATATACAACAAGTTAGATTATTCTGTGCAAAGTTCAAGATTAAATTTTCACATGTCGAAGCTTAGCTGACTCGAATAACCCTTCCGTACTGTATACACTGTATTCGATTTGGCTCGCGGATGCGCGGTAGCTTGCACGGTATTGAAATTACATCGGTGTTGGTTCGATCAATTATACGAACATTATGGGGGATCTCTACTTGTTGCGAGTCCACGTTCGAAGCGTGACTCATGACTGGAGCAACGTACGGGCGATCGCGTGCCTCCTTTCATTAAACCGACTATTTCCAGTCGCCGTGTAAAAATAGACGTTTCAAGATTTTTCTCCGTAGTCGGACCGCGTCGTTCGATTCGATTCGTTTGGCCGTTCTCCCTGGATTTCGCGAACGAAACGAAACGTTCCGCGCGTGAAGCGGAACCGAGCCGAGCGTGTACTCGCGCGCGGCTACGCAAACTTTCCATTATCCGTTTGCTTCGACGCGAAATATCCCGAAATCGATTTCGAAACACGTTCGTGTTAATCTCGACCGGTTGGAATTCGCCGTTAGTTGGCCAGCTGGTCGAGGAATCGAGCTTCCATTAAACGACACCACGTGCACCACGTCCGCGACACGCGGATCAATCGATTCCCTCGGCCATTCAATCTACCTCTCCCCACTCTCTCTTTTTTCTCGTTTTTTTTCCTTTTTTCTTTCTTTGATACGATGTTTCTGCACGATAACGCATGACAACTTTTACTTAACAGTAGTTGGATAGCATAATGTGAGAAATAATAGTAGCTGCATAATTTCACGAGGAAACTTTTTGATGGAATTATCGAAGCATGAATAGATGGGTCGATATGCCGAAGCGACAGTTCGACGTGCATGCGTGGTTTTGCCTTAGTCCTTAGAAGGTAACGAACTGCTAATTCGAATGTTAAGAGCGTAGAGTTCAGGTGTTTGCTCCTTTTTCATCGCGTTTTCGTGATCTAGATTCGACGTAGCTAACGCGAAGGTCTGTCGTGATCGGTTGACGTAATAATAAACGTTACAAAGCCGCGGAATTTTACGTTTATCCATCCTAACACGCTAAAATATCTTCTCACGTTTCTGTACTTTTCAATGTAAACGATCTAAATAATTACACGAACGTTGTAGCATTGAAATACTTTTAAATAATATCCTAACGTATAATATCCTTGGGTATATTATTTGCCGTTGAAGCATCGTTCGATATAGCCTATCGTTGTGATATCGCGTTATCACCCGATCAGTTTGATTTAGGCGATCGAGAATAAAAGATTCAAACGACGATCGATCAAAACTTTGAACATTCGCTATCAATGAGTGCGAATTTCAAGTTGAAATCGAAACGATATTGAATCGCGACAGCATCCGATAATATTGCGCAACGGTTACGTCGAGACAAAGTCATAATAAAATTATCTTGGAACTTTAAGGATACCAGTTAAAATAGTAGCGTGTTGGACTTTTGCATATCATTATACAATGGAGGAAATGGCTATTCGGTGTTTCGCGCAAACATACAATTACGTTATATTCGAAGACATTCGCGAATTAGATTGTCATGCAAATTATAGTATCAATGAGCCGCAAATCGCGTCTCGACCATTACGTAACATAACCATGTCCAGGATACGCGTTATTATTGCGTCTCCAAATGAATTAGTCGTACACTCGAGCGTAACAAATTTCGTGGCAATACATTTTTTTTTATTATTGGGCGAATGACTAAAACGCGTGTTCCCTCAGCCGATTTTTATATTTTTCAAGTTTTCCGTACATTCGCCGAACATATTTCACCTTAACAACGATTTACATCGCAATCCTCTCTGTAATTACTTGAATTATAAGTTTGTTCGTTCTCTTCGAACGAAACGTACATACTCGTTTTAGACAAACTAATGTTCGGTATAGATACACGAATTATATCAATTTTGGTTACGTACACGATGCGTGTTTTCTTAGGTTTTTACTTCTTACTTTTTTTCCTTTTTTTTATTTTTTCTTTTTTTTCGTTGTTTATCATCGTCGAATATCCATTCGCGTAATCGTTTCCAAGCCTATCCGTAATTTCTCTGTCGTTGCCTGTAGAAAAAAAGATCGTTCCGTCGTCCCGGCATATAATCTTCTTTCCTTGACCTTAGACAATGAACCATACCTGAAAATCAAAGGAGTTCGTTGAATTATAACTGAAACGACTTAAATGTCATCTCTGCCTCGGTAACTGTTCGCACGTTGTCACATTTTCCGTACGTTCGTGTGTCTAAAATTATACGTAGACTGCGAATTCTTACGCGTAAATGTACGTAATGTGGCAAAATATCTAAAGCGGAACGCTCTTTGTTTATTTAGTTCGTATATAAACGGGGCAAGTCTTATTAGCGTGCAGAGATTTTTGCAAATAGCATGCCGTTGTTAGCTAAAAATAGAAAGTATGTCGCTTGTAGCATTGAACAAAATTTTGCAACAGCATTTGCAAAAGAGATTGTTATCGATCCGGCGAAGAAGTCGAGTGAGTTGCACTTGGAATTCGCTACGTTGCATAGGCAATTTACAGAGAAATAGAGTTCGTAGTATAACAAAGTGAATAGAAAGACTGAAACTATCCAAAACGATCTCGTAGAAGTGTAAAAACTAATTCTCCCAAGTAATCGTGGACAATGTAAAGCTGTATTAATTAATTTGAAAAAGGAAGGACAAATCCCATACAGTTCTTCGAGTTTCAAGTGCGTTCATTTTCAGCGCAGTTATTATGCGTGTGTGTCTGTAACAGTATGTTCGACAGTCACAGAATTGTGATCGTAACGTCGATGCCGCATTCTGTGTTCTCGTTTACAAATAGCAAGTGCCAAAGATCTATAAGATTTAATAACGTTATAATATTCGGCACGTTGTATCATTTAGCACGTGAAAGGTCCCATTTCTTTGACTTGCGTTGACAAAAATTTGAATTTGAATATCCGCACTCTAATTATACGTTGTTTTAGATGTTGATTGCATGGAAGTGCATGTTAATTATTACTAGACGTAGAAATGGTATTTCTATGTTTCGAATCGATCGATATAATCGCCTTTGAATATGACTCTTACTTTCACTCGATATTATCTGTCTGCTATCGTAAAAGAAAGTAAGGAATGTATCAGACTATGTGAAATGCACTTACGTCCGGTGCTTCCGCCATGGCGCATTTGGCGAGGTTATATATCTTGTCGCACTTATCAGAGCCCGCTATAAGAACCATAATGAAAGTTAGATGGCTGTAAAATTGAACATGTATAAATTTTTTATTCCGAGAAACATAAATTTTCTATCGCGAAATTTAAACCTGGTTTTTTCATTCTTAGGCTTCAAGATCGAATGTACTATGTTACTCGAAATTTGAATGTTCAGCCGTGAAACTTGACGTTTAAAAGAGAAAGTAAAATGATTTGAAACTTTAAGTATGATACAAGCAGTCACATACCTGCTGGAGTACATTTGGACATAACCGACTCTGCTCTTGCCTGGAATTGATCTGGCAGCAGACCTAACAACATATCCGCATCTATGTCGCCTTCGTCATCCACCTAAATTTTTTTTTTTTTTTATTTTATTTTGGGTATTTTACAATTTGTCCTTATGGACATTTGGTAAAGTGTTATATCTTATTGGTGAAGAAAAAAGAAATAAAATAAAAATAAATATAGCATGTGGGTGGCTACCCCCAGCGGGGTGCCAGCTTCGTTTTTTCTAAGTTATATCTTTTATGATCCACCTAAATGAAAAGATTCTTTGACTAATCCTTGCCTCCGTTTAATTCGCTAGCTGCCATGGTTTTCCTTTGACGATTATACAAAAAATCTATATAATAATGATACCAAAATTGGGATTTAGAAAATAAATATATATATATATAATATTCGATAATTTAAACAAAACATTCGATAAAACGTATTAAAGACCAATTAATACCTATAGAATCAATATAACGTCAAGGATAACGAAATTGGCAGCTAATGGGTTTGCGATCGTTAGTTGGACTTACCAAGCTGAACGCTTCGAGCAAGCAAAACATGTAGCAAGTGATGGACCTATCGTCTTTTAGTACTCCCTGGTCCACCTCGTCGATTTGCGCTGTGTTACGAATCGATTAGTTAGTTTTAATTTACTCGTACAAATTTTCAAATTCTCAACTTGCTGGTTAATCGTCTTCGAATTTGTTGCGAGTTGTGGCGATTGTGATACTAACCTTGCGTAGTGCCATGCTCGCTCATGCACCGAGCCTTATCTTCTGCCACCATGTCGAATATCTCAGGTGGTATCCAGTCCGGCTATGAACAAATCGAAATGATCATACGCGAGTGCCCTTTTTTCTCTTCCTCTCTTAATGATTTTATCGACCGTCTCTTCTCTTTCTTTCTATCTTTTTAACGATCTCATCGTATATCCACGATTCGTTACGGCAAGAAAATTCATCGAGAATTCGACATGGGTGACATTATCGATGAAGGGAGGAATTTAACGATGTCCAAGTTCCATCATAGTATAACACGGTATAGGACTTAACGCGCACTGTTTGAACGATTTGCTTTGAGATCGTTGCCCATTAGCATAGATTACACGAATAGTTGGCAAGAATTTATAATTCAATAGATTCAGATAAATGGAATACTTGAAATGATATCGGAATCGATTTTACCCAGTTGAAACCCGATTTCAGACACGAGGCTGGTCCATTTCGAGTAAAATCGTCTAAATTCCTTATTACCGTATTTCCTCTCGTTTACGTAACGATACGTTTCCTTATATATATTAGGTCGTCAGAAAAGTTTCTTTCGTTTTATAAGGAAATAACGGATGCACGATATTTTCCGTTTTATATTATTTTATCAATCAAAATAAAGATCAACAGATTGGCTTTCATGTTTGTATAAAGATGCGTCGTTGTACAAGACGTGTCTGTAAAGGAAAGACACTTTTCGGACAACCCTATGTATATATATATTATATTTCTATCGTATTGATTGCGTTATTGCTTAGACGTTCGTTCATCTTTTACCTCCATTATTCTCTTTATTGTTTTCTTTATCTTTCACTCGTAGAGAAATTTAATTTCATATATTTTTACGTAATTTCATATACGTTTACGTAACGATACGTTTCCTTATATATATTAGATCGTCAGAAAAGTTTCTTTCGTTTTATAAGGAAATAATGGATGCACGATATTTTCCGTTTTATATTATTTTATCAATCAAAATAAAGATCACAACGTTCGACAGATTGGCTTTCATGCTTGTATAAAGATGCGACGATGTAAAAGACGTGTTTGTAAAAGAAAGACACTTTTCGGAAAACTCTATATATATATATATGAAATTAAATTTCTCTACGAGAGAAAAATAAAGAAAAGAACAAAGAGAATAATGGAGGTAAAAGATGAACGAACGTCTAAGCAATAACGCAATTAATACGATAGAAACTTTCTACGCTCCAATTAAGTTTTCTGTTCGATCTCGAGTTCACTTGCCCCGTTATCGATTAGCCGGCCATACGGGTTGTTCGTATTGTTATTATTTGCGCGCGTTGACTCGTTTATATCTCTAATAGCTTTGTGCCTGACGAATCGATCAGATCGAATGCTAGAGTTCCTTTGGTCCTTCTCGTCTTGTCTTTCATCCCCTCACGACAAAAGTAAGCCCTTCCTTGAAAGCTTACCACGGCGTTCACGAAAATCGTCTGCAAGCACACGAGGCCAAGATACAGCAACGCTTGTTTGCCACCCATGATATACGTAGTCGAATAGCACACGTTATAATCCCGACACTGTTTGTCACACTTTTGCGAGTATTGTATGAAGCGATGTTACCTGTCGCGGCGTTTTTATAACGCCTCAGTTGGGAAGAACGTGCGGGGTGCACGGGATGTGGGCGTGTGCAAGAGGAGGGTTACCAAGCATGTATCTATCGTTCGTTGATTGAAGCCTCTTTGTCGTTCGGTTGTTGGCTGAGACACGGATAATTTTCGGCCGCGTAACGGAAGTGCGCTTTAGATTACGTACAAAGTCGCGATCGTGATCTTGAGCGCTTCCTGTGTCCTGTTTCCTTTTGTGAATGAATAGAAAAGTTGTTGGTTTCTTCCTTTTTTCGACTGAATTTTATTCAAACGTGTAAAGCTACCTTGAGATTAAGCGAGTTTTTGGAAACCAGGCGATTCGAATTCGAGTAATTCGAAAGTCGTCGATTAGCGTAAAATTGTTAGTTATTCGATTCGAAACATCCTTTCGAGTTTCTTCGATTATTCTCGCTCGTTAATTGATTTCCAGTAATTTGATATATTTCATTAACGTGGACCTGTTACTTTAGCGAACTTCAAATATCCTTTGCAACTTCCTAACAAAGTTAAGGTTCTCTCAATTATTTTTCGATCTAGAAAGAAAAATACCGATTGCTAGGTAACGTAATGTTACTTCTGCACTCGATGTTATCGCTTCCCTAAACCAGCTCCACTGTTTTTCAACTTTATATTCGCTCACAACTGACGTTTCGTACAGGTACGCTGGAACTATCAGAATTCGAGTAACTCGACTAACGTGGACGACGAGAGTTAAGCTAACAATTCTTTCGTTCGGCAAAGTTATGGTTCGCGATAGATCGATCATCTATTTGATCGTTTTGGGGCGCTGTTTTTACATGGAACATAATTTTTTGTGTCGATGAACACACAGGCGTCCATTGGTCAGCGTGGCTAATGGCAAATGAGTTAGCAATCTGTAGTCTGTTGTGACTGCTGAAATTACAGCGTCGTCCATGTTTCCTCTAATGACTCGTTGGACGACTCCGGCGGGCTAATTTTTTATGATTAAAATGTGAAATCGTTTGTTACAGAGATTTGCAAATAATTGTATCGAATTACTCGGCCGACGATACATTCCGTGATGCACAATATGTAATATACACATAATACTTGTGTAAATTTTCAAATTTCAATGATCGAAATTCAGTTGGCCTTTCAACAACGTATATCATTTTCTCGGGAACGTCGGATTGTCTATCTATTTATTTCGAGTCGTTTGAACACAGTTCTGTAAAGAAGGCACAACGCATTAAACTTTAAAATCAGTTTCGTCGTAAACAAGTGCGCTTATCATTCAGATAATTAAGAACTTATTAAAATGCAATGTTACGTAATACGCAACATCGAGCATGGAACGGTTAATAAAACTTCCTTTTCTCTGTCTTATTTTATTTTAAAAACGCATTAATAACATATGTATATATTTATGACATGCAAAAGTATGTATATGACATACAATAGGCTATCCTAATCAAACTTCTTGAGAAGTTAAAAATTGTAATCGTTAACCCGCTCACGTTGTTCGAGTGTCTGTCGTACGTTCTCCTATAATTCGTTTCTAGAATTTAATATCTGTAAAATTAACCTACGTCAGGAGAGACATCAGGAGATTGCGACACACCTCGAATTTAATTACCGTTTCGATCGGGCTCGAAGAACGATGTTCCGGCCCTCTTGTCGCGTCTCTTTTATCAATTTCACGGTCCGTCGGAAGTCTCGACTCTCAGAGAAATTCGTCGAGTGGCACGAGCAGTTGGAAAATTCCTCGTTGGAACCGTTTCTATGCGAACGACGCGACGCTTGGACGAGCCGAAAATCTTGTTTACCAGCTTTCGTAACTTGCTACCGGCTTGTAATTTGCCATCGAATCGCGATCGATCGTTGCTACCCGTGTGTATGCTAGAGCTTACAATATATCACTTATTCAGTGAGAACTAGCAAGGTCCGGCGATGTAACTTTGCTGAAATGCGAAACAGTATCGACATAGAGTAAGGAACGAAACGATCGAGGGATATCCTTGTGTAGGGTCGGTTGAAACAAAGCTAGAAAATCAATAGTATTCCGGTAAACTAATTTTGACAAACGTTACAAATCTTTTCCGTGTTTATGACTCGTGTGCCAGTTTTCCGTCAAGTATCTACGCGATAATGTTGTACGCGTTATTCCACTAATTAGCCTTCAACGTACCAATCAGCTTAATCAGAACTGCAAAGGAAATTTTTATTTCGAACAAAATTCCGACAGAAAAATAACGATCGGTCGTACCGATGGAAAATTATATAATTCCTTATGTCTCCGAGAAAAATTCGTGTCTTTATTTTCGTCGCGACCATCGTACGATCATTACGGTTGCTTGATACCTTGCGATCGCGAACACTGTAATTCGTCACGATGTTTCCTTCGGTTACGGAGAAGCCACTATTTTCAACTTTAACGAAATTATACGTAACGAAGCCCGAGCATCCTCTGTCACGTATATACTCGTATTAGTCGGTTTAGCAGAGGGTGGAGCGTGCGTTCTCGCGTCGATGGATCCTCCGGTCGCGATAATTGCATTTTTCATTTATCCTCGCGAACGGAACCGAGCACAGAGAAGAAAAAGGGACGAGCGAAAAGGGGGATGAACGGGCCGTCGCGTGTTATCGAGCGTAGTAAGCTCGTTTGGTCAGAATCGCGCAAAAGGGGAACATACCCTGCCATCCATTTTTTATCGATGATCCTCTCACTGCTCAATTAAATTTCGAGCCAGATCGCTCGTCGAAATGTGACATTTAACGATCGGATGCGATCGATATACACAGCCGTCCGTAAATATTAGGACGATTAGAGAAAGTAAGATTAATCTGAGAAATGATCAAGAACTTGTTAAAATAAAACTTTTAACGATTATTATCTATTCAATTATATTATGGTATTATTATACTATTTAATTTATTATTTTAATCCCAAATTTCAATCAAGATTTTCTATATTTTTAATTCATATTCGTCACGTTCCTCTTCCGACTCTTACGAATAGTTTCCACAAATTTTTATCTCGTTACCTTGCACGAACGTAAAATAGCAATCGGCTAATAAACGTTCGTCTAATAATTTGAAACAATTGTCGTATCTTATATGCAGCTGAAAAGTGAAAAGAACACGTGTTTGTTTCCTTCTCGGTTTCCTGCTGCATCGTTAGCGAAAACGAATGCCAGAAATAGATAGAAGAATGGAACGTGGACCGACTCATTGACTGCTACGATTTTCACGCAACACTCGCCGCTGATCAATCGCCTTTAACGAGCTCGCGCGAATCTCCGCGCATGGCCGTTAATTAACCGTGCCTGCCGAATTCGACTCCGTGGTTCTGGTCAAAGCGAAGTTATTCTGCTTTCATGACCGCGTGAAACCTTATTACTTAAAATATCTATCGCTAACAATGAATTCAAAAACATATATTGACCGGCAAACAGTATTCGCGAGATGCCTATGAACAGTGATAGGACTATTCTTGTTCAGTAACAAGTATACTTTTGTTTCCGACATTCTTTCGTAAGGGTAAAACTTATTAACTCATTGAGGATCAAGCGGTGAAATAATACGGAAAGTTACGTAAACGCAACATCATTGTCATAAAACGTAAATAAAGCTAGTTACTTTATCAACTTACCTATACAAAATGTATTAGAAGCCCGTTACACGAATCGAAGCTGCAGGAGAAATTGTACGATGTAAGAAAAATATCTTACTATAGCGATATAAAATACTCGAATTTCCTCGAAGATAACATCGTAGTATGCGGATGAAAGAAGAAACAACGAACAAAATAATGAGCAAATTCTCGAAATATCTCTCCATAATTGCAACATACGTTCTATAAGATTCGATAATACAAATTAGCCAAATAGAAACTACTAGAAATATGAAACGTTGCGTTAACGTAACTCTGATTCTTAATAGCTCAGTCTCAATCCTCGCTACTCCAATCAGCGACTTTAGAAAATTAATAAGACGAATCAAGCATTGAACCGATCTAAACTTTCCTCTTTCTGCTATAAACTTCGTTTTCATCTCTTGCGCCAACCATGAACGAAACGTCCGCGATGCTCGTTCAAAGTATAAAAGTATAAATTCGCCTTAACAAACCCTCGTTTCGCCTTCTCCCTCCTTATTCATGAAATCATGCGAAACAGCTCCAAAGCTCTACGATATCTTGTACAAAGAATGCGTGCAAAAGATTGAGCGATGAGCCGGACGTGATATCTCCTTTAGGGGAAGAAAAGAGGAGGAGGTGGGGTACGTGTAACGAGTGGCTTGGTGGTTGTCAGGAAGGAGGATGAAAGGATTGGAAAGGAAGGAGGCGAGTGTGCCCGGGCGCATCGGTCTCTCGAAGCCAAGGTCGGGTTTCGATCGCGCGAAGAAACGCACCCCCGGGGGATATCGGGGTCAAGAGAGCACTCGGTTTCTTAGCACCAGTCGATTCTAGGCCGTTGGTGCCAAACGTCCGCCCCAGTCCGCGGCCGGCTCGATTACAGCCGAATGTTCGAACCATCCTCGTTTGCTGCCGGAATCGATCGAATTTCAGCGGATTTCTGCTGGCCGCGCACGTGCAGTGGCCCACCTGCCGCGCGCCCGAGTTTACGTTGCCGTGCAAACTCGGCTTAACCTCTTGGACCCGAGCTAGAGTGCTGCCGAACATTGATACCGTTGCTCCAGATACAACTCTGCTCGCTTTTCCCTTCACCCTCCTTGCCACACAACTCTCTCACCCTCTCGATCTTTCTCTATCCTCCTGTTCTTTCGCCACTCGTCCAATAACCGTTCTATTTTAGCGTCGAGAAAACTATTCGGTTTCATTTCTTGATTAAGCTGACGGACAAGCGAGCACTGTTTTATTTGTTTAATTTCATTTGCTTATTTATTTATCCATTTGTGGGATAAAACCTATGAATAATGCAAAGGATGACACGTAGGAGAAAGATTTATAAACGAAGAACAAATTGTATCTCGTGAACAGCAGCTCAGTTTCTTTATTCAGTCGATAGAGACACAAAAAATCAGCAGGTTAATTTTATTAGTTATTTATTTAAGCAACAGATATCCTTCTGTTTTCTATACGTTTCTGTCCGCGTCAGAAAATGATTACCTAACAGTTACGGTTCGTGTAGCTGTGGAAGATGGAAAGTGGAAAGTGGAAGACGAAGAGAGGAACTGAAGGAAGGATTTTAGAATATAAATATGTTGGAATGATAAATCCCGTGAAAATAAAGATAGTTTTCGAGATTGGACGAATGTACATGACATTTCGGTTATTTTAACCTGGGTTACATAATTATGATTAGCCTGTCGCGCGAATAATGCCTCCTGTCCATTATCCGGTCGGCTAACTAGACGAACAGTTTCATGCTAAACAGCTAATTTGCCGCGTTAATTTATGCGTGACGATTAAACGGTTCGAATACGAGCGGAATATAGTCGGTGTTTGTTCCATCCTGGCCTTTCAATGCTCTCTATCAAGCGTACCTTAACTACATGACTATTCTTTGATGCAATAACTTTGTAACGCATTAACAAGCTTTACACGCATTTATTTACATTTCTCCCGATGGTTGGCTTCGATAGAAAATAACGCAAATGCCATGACTCCTTCGTACAGTCGAATAAACAGGCTCACAAAAGTATAAAAAAATAATATTTTCAGTCGGTCACGAAAATCTACATACACCTACGCTGAATCTCGTGTAATCCAATTTATCAAACAAATCAGAATCGTATTTTATCAGAAGGTTACTTACAGCTGCATATCGATACCGTTATTATCGATGTATTTCCAAAGCAATTTAATAAACGTTTCTACTAGAATTTTATACTCAATGCACGATAATGTAGACTTCGATGATCGATTGTACATACGTTTGCAGTAAATACTTTGTAACTTTTATATACACATTTTCAGATTGCTCTCGAACGATCCTCTCTCGTTAAAATATCAATGAAATTTCAAAACGTTTCGACACGCGCAATATAGACGTTAAAGTTGCCCATGCTAAATGTCCGAGTACTCTGGCGAATTAGTGTACGGATGTAGGTAGGTTTGAAAGAAATTAACGTTCTTGTGACGAGTTGGTCGGTGGAACTGGAGTTCGTGGTACGTGCCGCAGGGGTAAGGAACAAAACAAACGGGAACACGTGCTCCTAAGCAGAGTGCACTCGTATACAGAGTATTGATCGCGTTCTGCAGGTACTCGTTTGCTTGTTTCGTTAGCGGCACGTCGATGGCTACTACCGCCGTGACTGCAGCTGCAGCTGCAACTGCGCCTAGTTCCGCTAACCCCGGCAGCCAGTCACAGCGCCTGGCCTCGCGGTCTCCGCAACTACTATCCTTCCTTTTCGTTTTTGTACTGTATCTCTGAATCCACCCTGTACCACGTTTTTACAGCCTGGTCACACTACCAGGGTTGAAACTACCGACGTACTCGTACGAGATCGTTTGTAGTTGCGAAAAGTTGAATTTACTTGCATTAGATGTACCGTCATAAGTATAATACAGGACCGAAAAGACGATTAGGCAAAGAAATACGAGCCTGATTGATTATTTATGATATACTCGGCATAATTAAGTAGATGGGTATTGACCGAAAATGTCTTGCATTAGTAAAGATGAGTCATTTTTACATGACAACGTCAGTTATTTTTCCCTGTTCGAATTACCGTGTTTGACGTACAACCGAACTTAAATCTGGTCGCATTATTAATACAGAATTCTTCTGCAAATTCTTCTTTACAAGAACATCAATGAATATACGTTTCTGTTATTAATAATCGATAGGAAATACAAACGCGGAGCTTCGAAGAAATCAATGCTGCAAGGATCCTAGAGGATCCATTTCTTTTCTACGACATAATTTTATCTTCAGAAATTTTTCTCAGTCCGAGTTTCCATTATCGCGTTTATCGTAAATCTGAAAGTTTTATCGCGTTATCTCTTCCTTACGAAATCTTCCGAAGAAATAAGTTTCTACCATTAATGATCGATAAAAAGTACAGAGTCGTAGTTGCAAAAAGATTCGACTCTGAAAAGTTTAAATTCATTTGCCTGTCGTTTCATGGTATTTATCTATGATAATTTAGTTTTCAATCATTTTTCTCATGCAAATTGTCGCGCTTACTGTAACCGCTTTACATAATCCGTGTCTATCAGACACTCGGCGAAGCCACGTGTCGCTGTTCGTCCCTTCCCTCCTGTCTCGACCAGACGATTCAGTAAGCCGACGACTGAAATCGACTGGTCGTTATTTATTCTACAGGTGGCCGTGCACGATGGTTTCGTTCATGCCGGTACGTAAGTGCGTGGAAATATTTCGAGGCTGGAAATTCCAGTCACTCGTCTTCCGATCCATTCGGAAGGGACTATGCCGGAAACGTCGAAGCCATCCGCTCGCGGCAACAACCCTACGGAAAATAACAATTTCCTGATTAGAATTTCGCTCCTCAGTTCCAACGAGTTTCTCCTGCCAGAGAATCTTCCGTTTCCGTTACTTTATATATCATTAGTCGCGGAAATTGATCCTTACTCTGGTTCGATCGAAACTCCCTCGTGAATCCACGGGTCTTCCTTTACGCCTTCTTCTACGGTTTCTGGTCATCAAGACGTAGAAACATCGCCAATGTGCACACATTTCGTTCTCGCTAATTATTATATAATACGTTGGCTCGTGAAAATATTTGCACACGTACGATCACATTTTAAATAATAAATAAAATAATAAATAAATACCCGATTCAAGAAGAAAAATTGAAAACCAGATGTAATTTTAAGACGATGGATAGAAGCATACAAGTTCCTAACATCTACAATATATACACGTGCGTAATACTATAGTAATTGATAAACTTCGTTATTACAATTGGCTCGCGCCTCTGACTTATATTAAAAAGAAGAATATTAAAAGTTTCGAGTGGTTTCAATTCGACGACGAGAAACTATGTATCTTTCACGGCTGGTATAGTTATAATATCCTGACTTTTTTCCATCGGTGATCTCTCGAGATTATAAAAGAAGAAGCTACCAACGGTTTCCACTCAGACATCCCACTGTTGCGATATAATTGGATTTTCCTGATACATAATTCATATCGCGTCTAGCCTACGTTCAAATTGCTTCCAATTTTTCGTTGCTTTTTTTCTTCTTTAGAAAATTGCGTTCTTCGGGATTTTGGTATTCGGACTGGCTCAAAGGGACCTCGAGACGATGGAAATTCAGGCGATACTTGCGTCTGATTTATCTGCCATTTCCGTGGACGATTATATCGTAATATCCGGTGTACCGTAGTCTCCATGGGATCTTTACCCTCTCTCGACGACTTTGATATTCCACGAAATCTCTTAGAATCCCGATTACTGCTTTTTCTGACGTTTACAGGCAAAGACGTTTGCGATAAAAAGTCATGGCTCGAGCAGTCCACGATCGATTTCACGATGATAAAACACGATCGCTCGTTGAAACGTTGTAAGTATACTGCGTTCACACGAACGAAAGCGTCGTTAGAAAGTATAAACGCGACTTATTGTCAGATCTATTAATGGCGTGGCAATCATCGGGTCCATAAATTTTCTTGCTTCTATTCGCGTCTTTCACGAGCACGTTTATGGTCAGAGTGCCCCACAAAACGATTGTTTAAGGAGCGGATAATATCCAGCAACCAAGAGAAAATCGGACACGTGGGCGTCGATCAGCGCATTCTCCCCTTTCCTAGCATGCAGTTGTTAAAGGTTACTCGGTGTTCTCACCGAGTTTGTCTCGGTAAACTGTTACCTCGAACGTGAATTAGATGCCGACTTAATATTCCAATTACGACACAACGTACGATTTAATTTCAACATATACACATACGATTATAAATGTACGAAAGGAATTATCCTGCGTATTACGAATGAAAATATACGCAGCTTGCAAATTATCGTATCGTAAGTTCTCTGTCGTTCGATCAAAATTTCCTAAGAAACGAAAATTTCTCAACAGCTTTCGAGCTTTCGTTTCCTTACTTACGTTGATAAAGCGACCATACCGACTTGATTCCACATGCATAAATATTAATATTTATTCTAGTCTCGGGCGAAAGAATCTTATTTTATATTTTCCACTTGTTTGTCCACATATAGAATCATCCCTTGGTCGGTAGACCACTTTACGCGAGACGCTTTGTATATGAGTTTGCACAAAGATTCAGAAAGTGTAGTAGTAAGGTAACATTTTTAAAAACGAGATCGGATGTAGCGAGACAGGATACGACGAGCAACGGCGAGTCCTGCGTGCTTTCGTGTTATAGAGCCTTGAATGGCAACGGATGTCCCCTTGTAAGTAGGTCACCGACGTGTCGGGAGACGGTAGACGGTGGTGGGTGTCCCGACGTCGTTGCGTGGGTGGAGCGAAGTCGTGAAAGGACTAGAAGCGAAGTCGAAAGAGAAAGAGAGAGCGAAACAGAAGGGTTGAAGGAGTGGCAAGAGGGAGCTTGCCGCTCCTCACTGATCGGTTCCCGACCTCTCCAACGTCTTCCGCGTTTCTCGCCATTCATACTTGTTCCGCGTGTCCTCGTCCTACCTACAACCCCAAGAATACGGTTCGTGCACCTCGTCCCTCGAGTCCCATACGATAAATCGTTCTCGTTTAGGAAATTAGAGCTTCTTAAGCAAATGCTAGTAGGTGTTGTAAAGTGAAAAATTGCACACGATAGCACAAACATTACTTATACACGACGTAGGTGGAAGTATCGATCGTTTGTAGCTTCGGATGGAATTTCGTGGAAGTTCGTAAACGTTGTTTCTTCGGCTCTGTTTCAGTAAACGGCTGCCATTTGGAAAATTAAAGTTTATTAAATAAATTTTAAGCGAAAAATTCCACGACAGCATGAAAATCGGTTATATACGACGTAGGTGGAAGTATCGATCGGATTTAGCTTCGAGTGGAAATTCGTGGAAATTCCTACGCTTCGTTTTTTCGGATCTCGTTCGGTAAATGACTCTAGTTCAGGAAATTAAAGTTTGTTAAACAAATTTTAAATGAAAAAGTACGCGGTAGCTTGAAAATTGGTTATATACCACGTAGAGATGGATGTATCGATCGGTTTTAGCTTCGAATACAAATTTCATGGAAATCCGTGCACGTTGCTTCTTCGAAATATCGTTCGGTAAATGGCTGCCGTTTAGGAAATTAGAGTTTTTTTTTTTCAATAAATGTTAACAGAGGAATTATTTTATACGACGCAGATGAAAGCATCGACCGTTTTTAGGGTCGAATGAAAATTCATGGAAGCTTATATAGTGTCTTTAACCCTCGGCTAGCGCAGGCTAGATCGTTATCGTCGGCAATGTCGAATATCTTATTTTCTAAAGAAGAATATTCCATTTATGCCTTTATATGTGAATTTTTAAGCGTGATAATTACATTTACTTGTGAAATAAAATCGTTCGTACAGTTGTTGAATAATAATACGAAATGTAACAAGCGATAAACGCGATAAATCGCCTTTGTATGTATCAAGAATGACCTTTCTCGGTTCGTGGGCTAAAAACATACGGTCGACAACAATTTCGATTGATAACATTTTTATTTATGGTTTTTGCGAACGTTAAGTAACATCCGCGAATAATGGCGAAGGTTGTTTTCCCTCTGGGAAAGTTGTACGCCACTGGCCTGCGCGCAAGTGACTGTAGCTGATCCTATAATTTCTCATTCCACTGCACCGTTGCCGACTCATCGAACGGTCGATGTGCATAAGGGGTCAGAAGAGGATAAAATTACAAAGTGGAAAGTGTCATCGGCGTTCGATCGGCCCCGTTGTCCTTGAATATCATCTGTAAAAGTCGAAGGACACGGGTCTACTGAATATCTAACATCATTAAAATGCCTTTAAACGCGGTCGTCTTCTTTTCAAAACTTTTTAACATTAACCTTACCGGATCCGGTCGAACGACCGGTCTCGAAATTTAATTTAAAATTGTCCAACTTTATGTAAATTCTTCTATTAATAAAAATTGAGAAATCGATCGATCGGATAATATAAGGATTTACGTAAAGTTGGACGAACGAAAGAAATAACGATGAATGTACAATGATAATTATATTTTGAAACTGGTCGTTTAACGAGGCATGGTAAGATTAGCGTTAAACCACCGACTCGATCGGTCGAGCCGTGTTTACTGCAATATCGAACCCACGTGTTTCGCACCTCTATCTCCGTCACATTTAATCGCATCGTTAATTGAATTTTATTTCCACTAAATAACTCTGGAAAATTAAAATTTTAGTATTTACGTACAACGACTAATATTACGATAATTTCTTTCTATCTTGCAAAATTATTTAAAAAATTTTTCAAATTCTCTGCGCGATACGTTACTTTAACATTTCTAATTCCGATGATTGTTCGTATCACAGTTTGAAATTTTAAAATTGATTTTCGAAATAAGAGGAGGTCAGTCTGTTCACGATTCGTCGCCAATTCTGCTTCAACCTTTTCTCTCGCAATTCGTTACGGTCTTGAAAAGCGAAGCACATGCCTGTCGACACATGGGCGACCTTTGGAAGCAACTTTTTCTATGCGATCATCGAAGACAAACTTACAGATGTTCGTCTGCTGCACGAAATTCGTTACAAAAGACGCGTTGCATAGATAGCATCTTGCGTTGCAAAAGCGGCGAGTGTCTGTAACCTTTCGCGTGTCCTTGATTCCGGGATCACGCCGGTGCAGTGGTTCCATGTACCGAAAAACGAACCAAGCTCCAGTTTGCTCGCTCGTCGGCTCATTCACACGAACGTCGATCGATCGACGCAGATTATGCAATGGAGACAAACACGCCACTATTTTTACGGATCGCGTGCACCGGTGTATACCGCTAACAGGTGTATAATCGAACGAAGGGAATCACGATGTCTGTGGAAGAAAGCAACGCGATCGAACCAGCCTGTTTCTTTCGTTTTTGTACTCTACGAAGAACAACGTTGCTCTGAAATTTCATGGAAAATACAATTCAGCGTTCGCGTGTGTAGAGATCAAACATTTTTCCAATTAAAAGTAGGAACGTCGAAAATGCTCGTGCGCTTCGGGTAAAATTCGACCGACGATTTGCAAAGAGTGGGAGTTGCTTTGAAAATGAGACAGCGGTAAGATAGAATTTCGCGTTAACCAGAGGAAAGATCGGGAATGAAATACGGCGGAGAGAGCACGGTCAAAATGGATCCTGATTGCGATAGCATACTCGGTGCTGGGTAAATTACGGTTAAATATACGGGCGTCTGGGTGAATTGCGAGCAAAATTTGCGGAGAAGCGGTCTCTTATCAGAATCACGAAGGAAGGAAACAGCTCGTTGAATTAATTCTCGCTTCTCTCTTCGCGATTCTACATTATTTCCAAAATATCACGTTCTTTCTTTCGTGAGATATATATCGTGACGCGTCTATTATTCGGCGAAATACAATTCGGCCATGTTTTAAAGAAAACAAATTCGTGAATAATTGAATCGATGTTTCTGACGAGAGAATCTATTTCGCGTTTTTCCGTGAAAATGAATCACGCGCTAGTTTCTCTTTCTCTTTTTTTTCCTTCGGATTATTCCCAGCGTATGAAACGCAAGAGCGCGCCAGCGACCATTTCATTGAGAACTTTCTCAATGTCAGGTTCGCGACACGAGCCGACGAGACGCATCGACGAATCTGTGTAGGTACGCGTCACGACACGAATCACCTTCAGTTAGCGCCGCTGTCAATTAAGAATGTCTGTTTTCGCAGCCACGCATTCCTCGTGGTAAAAATACATTTACGTACTTGTCGTCCGTCTGTCTTCTCTGTTCCTTTTGCTTACTGTATATGTACTTCTTCGAAAATGCCGAGGTTGATGCTATTTTTAGAAGCATCGATGCGTTTAAAGGGTATCACAGGTTGCGTTTAACGCGACGCTCGTAATTAAGACATCGACGTAGAAATTTTTAGCGTCGTATCTTTCTTAGTATCCACAGGGTTGGAGAATGGAAGTATAAAGCAGTTGTCGTATCCAAATAAAAGTACGACTAACATACGGTGAATTTTCATGGGAGATTTAAACGCGCAAATACGCGTAAAATGCACGCAATACGCAAAAATGTATGGAATATTCTAATATTGTGTAACGGTATACTCGTTTCTCAGCGAACCAGATTATTTTCATAGCATCAAATTGTTGCATTCATACGAGCAATACTATATACGAACGAGACAAAATTGAACGCACTTCGATCTAATTAATTAGCATGTAAACGCTGTAATGGATTCAATGGTGTGCTAAAATCACGTTATTGTCTCTACGTTACAATCGTTCGGTAATTAAAAAGATCAAAGGATGGAAAGTAGAAAAGCAACGTTTACGGAATCGACACACGTAGCGGCAATTTATGTCTATGTATCTGGACGGGACTCTGTATACGTATGTACCGTTGCGCGAGTCGACGCGGATAGAATATTTTTCGTTGTCGCTCGCCGGAAACACGCGATTCTATCTAACGAGCGACTTTAATTGCCACTACCGATCTTGCCCTTCGCGCAATACGAAAGGGCGGTAGAAATTTATATACGCGGTCTTTTATCTCAAAACGAGCTTCGATAAAACGAAGAATAGGCTGCTTGGAAGAATCAATCGTCAGGATTTCCGATTCGCAATCAGACGGAAGCGGAATAACCTTTCTTGAACGCAACGGAAGCTCACGCGCGGTGACGCGTGATTGTATTTAAATAGTCACGCGCTAAAAATCGGTGTCGTTGAATGCCACGTGCCGGCAATTCGGATACGTCGTTTGTTCCTTTCTTCTTCTTCTTCTTCCTTTTTCACGATTTAACGGCTTTCGTTCGTACGAACCTATTGGCCTGGCAACTAAGTTATTGCAGATTTTGTCATTAGGTGGTATTGACAAAATCCGCGATCACTTAGTTGCCAACCCGATAGAACGATATCGTCTCGTGGAATTTCATAATTCGTAATACGACGATGCAAGGCTATTTTCGGCCGTCTTTGTTTCGCGTCTTTTGCCCTCTCTTTCGACTGTAATTAATCCATTCATCGTGTTTGAACAAAAGGTGTCGTATATGGATACTTTGGTCGATCTATAGCAACGTTATGTACGTTATATGTGGATATATGAATCAACAAGAAACTAATGCAATAAGCAAAAGTAGTATTTACCGTGATCGTATAAAATGAACGAATAATAAAATTTCAATCAACGTATCTAGCAGTAGTTTGATATATTACTGTTTGAATCGATCGTGCAATGTAAGTTTAGAGAAACTTGTCTTATCTGATCTATATTTTAAATACCACGTATAATGGTTTGAGCCTAGACGCTTATCTTACTCGGAATGTTTTCCGATTAAAAATATCGAGGAGGAGTGCGCGGAGATGGAACTGAACGGAATCTTTTATGGTAATTCGTCGGCCGACTTTAACTACTTGAAGAAAAAGCTAATTTCTATTCAGGAGACTCGATCGTTTGTTTATTAGCACGCCTCGTTTAATTGTTACGACTTGACGCTTCTTAGTAAATTATCGTAGATCGAGATGTATTATCGTTTGTCTTGTTATGTTTATCCTCAGTTATATTTAACGACCGCCTCTATCTCCTTCGATTACTCGAAGAAGAAACTTCGTAAAGCCATCTTCGAATCCAAGTTCTTCCTTCGAAGGATAACATATCCATAATTCTCCACGTGGTTGTTTTTATGCTGATGATTCGCGAAAGTTTGAATGCTTATAGAAACCTTTTCGCGTATATCGTATGAGATATCCCGAAATTTCATTCGTAGTGTCATCGTATATATAAATTGGTGAAGTTTGGAACAAATTCGAAAATACACATAGAAGATCGCAAGATATAAGATCATTTAGTGCAAGTAGGTATACCATACTTGCCGGAAACCACGAAATTATTTGTAATCAATTATCTATTGTTATTAATTATAATTGTAATTATGATTGTTATCGTATTAATAAGCCTGGGTAATTGAGCAGTTCCATCTTTATCATTTATTACATGTTTCAGCTGTTTACGATGTATACTATCTTTTTTTACTGAATATTTGTTCGCTGTTTCGCAGTAAATATCTCGTGCTCTCTGTATACATCTCGAAATCGATTTCAAGTTTTATCATTACGGCCGTGACAGTTGTATATCGTTATGCAAATGAAATTTCAAAATGTTTTATATAATAAATATCTTCCTACGCCAAGTGTATGGTAAACGATGTTGCCGATTTTTACGGTCGAAAATGTACTTATACATTTCGCGTTGATTTTCCTCGAGATCGGCACACGAAGATATCGGAACAAAGTCCACTCAATAGTGTGCCGTAAAATGCAAAACGAGGAATAGCGTAGCGCGATTGTATCGCGTTCGAACGGCTCTGATCGAGAGAATTTCCGGAATGAAGACGATAAAAAGGGTTCGATCGGGCAAACTAACAGAACACCGAGGAATATTTTCACGTTCGTATCCACGGAGGATGCGTCGAGTCTTGAAATACGCGCGCGCGTGTGCCGCGCACGCATCGACGAGAGGCGTGTGGTAAAAAAGGCGCCAGCGAGGTTATTCTTGCATCGTCACTGATACATTTTGCATATTATCGTATGCAAATAGCGTTGTATAGCGATCGGACGAGCGAGATTGCCGCGGATGGAAACCTCTTAAAACCTGTATCGAATGAACGCGCGTGAGCACACTGAAAATAATTTTCGGCCCAAGTATTCCCGGCTTTACACCGATCATACCGTGGAATTACGTCAGCCGTATTCCGTATCGGCCGACGTGGAAATTCGTCGGTTCGGTATGCGAATGCAAAGCGAGAAAGCCACGAAATTAAACGCCTCCTACTTACTGCCTCCTAGTCCGATACAGTTCCAAACGATTCTTGCCTCTTTCTTGTCCCTTTTGTATTTAACGACGAACTATCGCTATGTACGCGCAAATTCGTGAAAGCATTCGAACACTCGACGACGCGTTTTACGAATATACCGTGTGTGTTGTAGGAAACATTTAAAAATTTCATCGACATCGTTACGACACTCGACCGCGTTCGTAACGTTCGAAACAAACGCGAAGATACATACGAGAAGAAGCTGCGAGATAATTAAGCCAAGTATATGTTAGGTTGTTCGAAAAGTGTTTTTTCCTAAAAAACCTAATCTGTCGAACATCGTGATCTTTATTTTGATAGAGCAAAATGAATCGTACGTAATTCGATAAAATAATAATAAAAAACGGAAAATGTTGTACATCCACTATTTGCTTATAAAACGAAAGAAACTTTTCGGACGACCTAATATACTTCGCAGAAATCGTAAAAGTATTGAAACGGTTAATCGTCGGTTAGAAATAGCGACGAACAAAATATTAAGCGAATGTTTGAAATTCTCTTTCATGGCTGCTATGTTAGAAACACAAGCCGATGGGGTCACGGCAAAGCTGACCCTTAATGGATTAATATTAATCATCGAATTACTGAGAATTCTAGATAATTCAAAACGATAAAAACATGTTGAAACAAGGTTATGCAAATGTACAGGATTCTCGTATTCGCCGTATCCCTTGATAGTTTGCGTGGCAATCTTGTTTGTGGCTGTACATAGTCTACGTTGTAACGTAATAGAAGCACAAGCTCGCATGGTCGTGGTTCATGCGTACACAAAACGGCTTGTCTCCCTTTTCCTAATTGAAACCTAAATACACTGCCATGTCATCGATAATTAAGTTACGTCAACCGTTACAGTGAAATTTGCGTGTTCACCAGGAACAGGCGTCCTGTTTGCCACCCTACCGTCGAACGCATGATATTCGATTAAGAATATGGTAATATTTCTACTTTAGCATGTTCTCTCTGATACAGAGGAATATCTATTCTCGAACACGTCTATTCTGAATCGTGCAAAACACGATTATTCACAGATTGGTATTTTGCCACCGATAAACAATTTCTCTCGCGATCGAGTATTTGAACACGATCTCTCCGTAATTCTCTAGTAGGCATTTGCGTAAGATGCCTCGGTACGGTCGGATAATCTGCAAGAAGGTGAAAAAATAGATAAAATATGTAATATAATTTTTTATACGACACGTCGTTGTCGATAAAACTGGAAAACAAATCGTCGTATCGTTTTGTTTGAAAGTTTAAAGCTTTGTTTACTACTTACGTGTACGTACAGCGAACTTATCGCGCAGCTGATTATCGACCACCACCGAATACCAAAAATTATACAGAATTTAAATTCTCGAAGAAATTGATAAGAAATACGTGATGCTCGCTGCATCGCGCAGCCGTTATATATTTTCCGTGCGATCATCGTTCGAAACTGAACGATAACTGCGACAGGTAATTCAGTGACCTCTTTCACTTACGTCGGAAGACAGCTCTTTCAGTAGCGTCGATGACTTTAGGGAAACAGGTGGCGATGCTATTTATTAGCGCGATACACGCAACGATTAGAATTCGTTGCGTTGCGCGTAACATCGGAAGGTTCGTTCCCGAGCCGGGACACGACCGTTTCACCAGCAAAATCGCCCGTGTAACATTTCTCTCTCGTTGTAACTATCTCGCGGCCGTATATTATTCCGTTGGACGTTGTCCAATCGTTGCCGCTAAACAATTTACGGATTATCGCGGCGGCACGCGATCATAGCTCGCGTGAGCTCTCTCGAGTCCAGTCTAGACGTCTAGAAACTGCGATTTGCCAAACGAACTAAACAAAAGGCGATAACGAAGCAGGCGCGCGCGTACGCGACCGTATCGTACGCGAGGTGTCGTCCGTGAACCGAACCGTGGGAGAACTGTTCCTTGTTTACGGCATAATTCAACAGATATTAGGTAACAGCCGTGTGAACTACGACGGAGCAACACATGGCGCGCAGGGACGGCCGACGAATTTCTTCGCGCCCTCTCCTCCACAGGAAATCGTACGAGACGCGTGGCAGCCGCGCCAACTCGGGAAACATTGCTCTCCACTCTCCATCCGACGAATTACGGGTCAGTTTGTTCCTCTTCGTAGCCGTGCAACCGATGAAATTGTTATTTTTAGCGTGTTCGCCCCGTTATTCTCTCTCTCTCTCTCTCTCTCTTTCTTTCTTTCGTTGGGAACTTCACACTCGGCTCGACGATTATCCTGCACCACGATTATTCCGCCTTGAGATCTCTGTTACTGTTCCACGAAGTAATTATGCCTCGACAAGCGTGAATCGTGAAATTGCGTCGAACTATTATATTATCGTTCGCGGATGGTTCGTTGGGAGCGAATTGAAAAGACTGTTGCAACAAGGAGCTTCGCTCGCTAGCAATTCGAGTAGATCAATTCATAATCGATTAGAATGAAATTAGATTTTAAAGCTGTCATCGAGCGATATTCGTGGTAGTAAATTGTTGCACTTTTGAGTACCAGATCTGTGTCTCTCTGTTCCTTGCGTGTTAAATGCGATTTAAATGCGACTGTCACAGACGATGATTCGAGGCAAGCAATGTTTCGATACTTTCGATATTGTGCCTGATATTATGGCGAGAAATAAGAGATGTGATTCATCGTGTTCTTTTCATGTAATCTTCATTCGAATCCTTCGGAAGTCGCGCGCTAATCGATTCCATAAATTAATGCACGTGGAAGAACTACGATTGCAAATGTTATTCGTTTCGATTCGCTCTTCCAATCTACGATCATTAACGCAAACTCCTTAGATCTCGATTCTGTGACGTTGAATCTGATAACTTTGCGAAAAGTGAAGCTGATTCGAGGATTCGCGAGAGGTTCGATTATAAAGCGAGCGAAGAGAATTATACGCGTGATTCGTGAAAGTAATCGAAAATTTCTGCAAATACAAAACGTTATCGAATAAACACTACGAGACGTTTTGAAATTTCATTAGCATTCGTTGCAGCTACCTCTTCATTACCGCAAATCCTTCGATCGCCGTAATCGAAGCGGTGAACGCACGATCGAACCAATTTCTCTCGACGAAACGTACAATCTGGCAAAGTAAAATGAATTACCTTGATTCTGCCGTATCGATGAACAGCACCTGGTAGAAAACGAACCTGAGACCGGATTTCGCCGATTCCCTTTCGAGCTGCCCTAACAACCAGAGAATCGTTGCTAATTGTGACGATCGAATGAGTCGACCTAACCCGCGGTTCATACCAGTTCATACTGGTTGACAGCTTATTAATTTCCCTTCGTCTTCGCGGTGGACTGCTAACTCGATTCTTTCATTAAGATCTCTGACTGCAGAAGTACGACGAGCGCGCGCGCGGAGATCGCTGCATTCGTTTCGCGTCTCACGCACAGCGCTGCGTTCGATTTAACCTGCTTCTTATAGCTCGATGGTCTTGCGTGATTCTAGAAAAATCGCGTATTACACATGGTGATTCACGTACAGCGGCCGGTACGATTATTTCTAGAATTTGAGATCACGTAGAAAGAATGCACGGACGAAAAAACTGCTCGAAGTGGAAGGAGTCCTGTATCGTTTCGCAGATCTGTATCTTAAGAAGTAATCGTTGACAGGTGTTTTTAATGCAAGTTCAACGACTCGCGTCGCGATAACGTCGACGAACTTAAATACGTGATAGATATTTCACTTGTAAATTTGTGACAACGATGTCATTATACGCGATAGATAAAAGCCGCAGGGGAAGAACGCGAGTCATATTTTTCGTATTTTACAGGCAAACCATATTGAATTAAATTTCATACATCGTCGGTTGATTCTCCGTTACTAAAGCTAGTCTTTTATTTTATTTTGACGGCAATAATATACCTTTCCACCTACTCTCACAACCTAAAAAATATCGATTGCCGTAATATTAAAATTCTGAAAGATGCTAAAACATCGGACGTATTAAAACATTCTGTTACAGCTTTTGTACGTTCTATGTAATTTCCGCAGCTACATGTTTGGAGCCCACGCGTTCTCTCCAGTTGCAACTATTTTATATTAAAATATTTCGCTTCGGTCATAGAGCGACATTAAAATACAAAGATTAACGGAAGATATACTTATCATATCTTTCCTACGAGTTTTAAATGGCGATGAAAAGCTTATACAAGGTGGGAAATAATAGCGTATTATCTGACGTGGAAAGTTTACAATTTAGTGGAGCGAAGCACGCGATGAAAACATGACTCGTGACGAAATCCGATCAAACTGCTTTTCCCTTCGGTCGCGGTTAATCGACGCCAGCAGACTTTTCGGCACGCGAACACGGCTGCGGTGTTGATCAAATTCGTCCACCGAATCGTAATTCGGCCGGTAATATAAATACACACGGACAGAGGAGGAGCGTAGGTCGGTATTGGTTGGATGAATGAGCTCTCGCGGGCGTACCTGTTTCGAGCACGTGTCGTCGCAGACAGAATCGGTGCCTGTCCTGTCGTTGTGTTTACAGCGTGGCCTGTGAACAGCGCGCGGCGTCGCGGGGGAAAACACTCGAAGCGGCCCGTACACGCTACACACCGTATGTACTCTGTACCGACTAAAAATATATCGTTATGCCATACAATTCTTGCGACGCTAAAATTGGAAAGCCACGGCGCGTCCGATCGGCCAGCGAGCTGGACAAGTCGAATTTCTAAACAGCGTTTTGCGGACTCCATTAATCACAGTTTTACGTTCATATGCGACCAGAGAGATACAACAGGACCATCTGTTGCTTATTATACGGATATACAGAGGCTCGCGAGAATATTCGAACAGTTGTAGAAATCTTGTAAGAATACGCATATTAGGTATGTACGTTATACGAAACATTTTGAAATTTGATTAACACCGTTATTATTGGGACTCGGCTATCATGAATTTCATATTATCGTATCGTAAGTTCAACTCTCGTATGCTAACATGTTTTGTTATGCTGATCTTATAGCTATAGAAGAAGAAGTTTTCCTTATCCCAGAGAATACATTTTGTTCTTCTTTCAGAGGGCAAAATATGAATCGTATCTTAATATTTATTTATTGCGTTATTTTAATACATTTGCACATTGTAATGATGTCTTGCAAATGGTATTACACGATGCTAGTAGCCAATTTTTACTCGCGTTATATAAGTATCACGTTGCACGAGGTCTTATTGTCACCGTTTCGTTTCGTTTCTTACTTTTCTGTTTCTGCGTTCCCCGGTCTTTTCTCTTCGCGAACGTCTAGTCTGGAACCTGCGAAACGAAACAAAACGAAACAAAACGAAACGGGAGGTGCGTGTATATCGTTTACTAATAGGTTTTTTCGCCTTTGCCGTTCGAAGAATGCGGTTTCCCTTGAACCTTGCACCGTGATAGCCATGCTCGTCCACTCGTCTACTGGTTAACATGTTATAATTAATAATTTGCCTCGAACGTTACGGCTATTTATAACAACACGTAGACCGACAACAAGCACGATCGTTCATGCTTGTTCACGATTGTTTTCCTCGATATCCAGTGTTTTTATTAATTAAGGATTTGCCAAGAGACAACCTCGTTCCACGTTCTCGTATTACGGCGGCCGCGTGTCGTTTACATCCGTTCATACACGCGACATACGCCGGCCGATGACTCGCGGTTATTCGTTCGTACATAGTTCTAAATAACGATGTCGAGTTTCTCGAATACCTGCGTCGAATTTCATCTGGATTCTAAATTAAGGTGAATCCGCCTGCCATCAGGCCAATGTTAAGAGCGCAGCTTTCGCGCGATCTGCGAATAAAACGGCCAACACAAAGCTATTAGAAGCGACGCTCGCGGCAATTCCTCGTACACGTTCACGGTCGCTTCGTTTTTATCTTGCTGTGCACTATAAACTTCCTCTCCGTTGTTCCGTCTCGCTCTTTCTCCCTGTCTTCGTACACTGTCGCTCGTAAGCATCCGACACTTTGGTCCGTAGTAACAGTACATGAATTTTATCGAGGAGTTAACGAGGAAATAATCGATAGAAACAATACGATGCTTATTACGTTTCCTACGGAGTCGCTTGGTCTATACGCTGACTACGAAAGATATTTCCATTCCATCGTATCTCTTATAACGTTTATATAGTAATTAATTAAGCGCAAGTGTATTATCAAGCTTCGTATATCACTTGGCAGTATTTTGGAAGTGATAAAACGACGCTTCGTTGAAAAATAAGAGTATGCGCTTGCCAATACACATGACCACTTAGCTATTAACTAGAAGGAGTGTTGTAAAAATTAATAATCGATTCGATAGCAATAATATTATTAGAATTATTATCAGATACTTACATATGCATATTATTATATCTTGTAGAAACGAGCAAGTATCCGGATACTTTGAAGCGGTAGTGTACGTCGTTCCGTTCACTGCTCGACGAAGACGCCTTGACATCGACGACACGTGATGTTACTCTGGTCCGTTCTCGAGCGAAATATCGAAGGATACTTTAATTATAGTACCGTCATCGATTGTCCCGCCTACCGTCCCGCTTCATATTTCAAATGTACATATGCACCGATCTCCTCTCTCCCTTCACCATTCTGGAAGACCGAAAATTAACACTGCCTGTTTACACGGATCTCACGTCCGCGTCGGATCATCGAATACGCTCGAGTATTATCCAATACACACCGCGATGATAATGAGAACGACCATTACCGCGAGCGTCGCATTAATTGCGATTACGCGACTCGCGTTGATGCGAACCAGCGCGAAATCCTTTTCTGCCTTACGCAAGCCACCTGTCTGTCGTCGCAGGTAACTCAGACTTCCGATGGAACCAGTCTCGTATAGTATGCAGGAATTTCGGCACCAGTTTTCCATATACGCGCAATGTCCCGAACCTAACATCCATACTTTGTCATTATATTTTATGGGTATATAATATATTTTGATACTACGCGCATTCTGCAAAGATTTCCATCTTTAAATCTTCCATAAATGCATAAATATTTGCGATCTAATAATAAAAATTTGTCAACGTGTTCTATAAGATATTCGATCGATTTCTTGCCGCTACGTATATTCTGCTTTGTTGCTTTGTCTCTTGAATATTTAAATAAATTCATAAACATTCGCAACCAAATTATGATTTTTCATAGTAATAAGAAGAATTTAGCGGCAAAGTTTAAGCTTCTAAAGATATTCGATCGATCTGTTGCCACTACGTATATTCTGCTTTGTTGCTTTGTCTCCTGAATATTTAAATAAATTCATAAACATTCGCAACTTAATTATGATTTTTCATAGTAATAAGAAGAATTTAGTGGCAAAGTTTAAGCTTCTAAAGATATTCGATCGATTTGTTGCCGCTACGTATATTCTGCTTTGCTGCTTTGTCTCTTGAATATTTAAATAAATTCATAAACATTCGCAACTTAATTATGATTTTTTATAGTAATAAGAAGAATTTAGTGGCAAAGTTTAAGCTTCTAAAGATATTCGATCGATCTGTTGCCGCTACGTATATTATGCTTTGCTGCTTTGTCTCTTGAATGTTTAAATAAATTCATAAACATTCGCAACCAAATTATGATTTTTCATAGTAATAAGAAGAATTTAGTGGCAAAGTTTAAGCTTCTAAAGATATTCGATCGATCTGTTGCCACTACGTATATTCTGCTTTGCTGCTTTGTCTCTTGAATGTTTAAATAAATTCATAAACATTCGCAACCAAATTATGATTTTTCATAGTAATAAGAAGAATTTAGTGGCAAAGTTTAAGCTTCTAAAGATATTCGATCGATCTGTTGCCACTACGTATATTCTGCTTTGTTGCTTTGTCTCTTGAATATTTAAATAAATTCATAAACATTCGCAACCAAATTATGATATTTTATAGTAATAAGAAGAATTTAATGGCAAAGTTTAAGCTCCTAAAGTTTTAAACACTCGCTGTATCGTATATAATCGTTTCGTGCGAGCCGTATCGCAGATTTCTCCGATGGTTTCGTCGTAGTCTGTTTCAAAAAGCGCAGACTTTTAGAATTTCTATTAGCACGGAAACGCGAGCTCGTTTATTAATGTCGTTATCAAAGGGTCGATATTCTTGTACTTTGAATCTTTAGTTTGCTTTCAAAGAAGTTGTGGATGTAAGATCTGATTGCTCGAAGAAGGAAAAGCTCATATTTTCCAAAGGGAAACTTATCTCCATGGATTTATCTTTGGAGGAACTGACACGAATTCTCGTTCTGGCGTGTCCTGATCGAACGCCTGCGTTAAGTCTCTTTATATCGCATTGGTCCTCTTATGAAACGGATGAAGCGTTTCACAGGCTGAGATTCATAGGACGAGAAAATTCCGACCAACTCGAAAAAGAACGAAGATAGAAGAAAATTACTTTCCTCGTTCGTTTTCATCGTACCTGCAGGGGGAATCTGTTTCTGTAGAAAGTTTTGAAAGGAAGCTATAGCTGGGAAGAATAGTAATTTGTTTACATTTTATTTGCTCCATGTACGTAATGCATTCGTCTTCTGTAAAATAGTGATTCTATGAATATGCACTATACATTTTTTTCTTTTCCTTCCTTTTTTCTTCTCTTTTTTTTTTAAGCAATAGAAATTTATGCAAATTTGTAAAATAGAATTTAAACGAAGATTAGCTTTGCTTATTAAATATTACTTTAGTTTGAATATTTTACACATGTTTGTATAATATGTGTAGTCTTGCGTATCCTCGAACCTTTAAATTTTCCATAAATACATAAACATCCGCGCTCTAGTAACGATATTTGTTTCAAGTTCGTAGTAATTTATGTTACGTTAGTCAACAGAGCGAACTTCAACTGGCGATATACAGATCGAACGTTCGTATTTGGAATGCAATTAGCGTAGACTTAAAAGAAAGGCGAAGTTTTAAACACTTAAATAGTAAATAGCGATAAGATAAAGCAAAATTTCGGAGGAATGACACTATCATCTATGCCCGAGGATAAGAACAGATGTTTGGAATGCAATTAGCAATATGCCGAAGTTGAATGTCCAAGTGTTCAGAATTTAGAGATTTAGTTAAGGTTGATAAGATAGGGCAACGTTCAGGAAGGATGACGCTGTCATTTATACGTAAGAACGATGGATCGATGTATGTGTGTAAAAATGACAGAATATCTCTACATTACAATGGACATTTATTTTACATGCATCCATATATATTTTTTTTTCTAGTTGAAAGAAACACGATGAATGAGTTTTTCCTTTCGTGTCATTTGAATAAACACATGCAAGATATGCAATCGATAAAAATTTATTTCGTGTGCACGTACAAATGCTTCTTCGAGTGGCAAGATAATACGATTGTCGAGATAAATACTTAAATAATGTTTTCGCGTTTATAGACAGCGCTCAGCAATTTGGAGGAGATGCAGCACAATTCCATGGTGTATCGTAACAACGAGAGGGGTAGGAGCATGGGGGTTGGACCGATGCGACCTCGTCCGATGGAAAAAAGACACGATACCTCACCGTACAGCGGTGTTCCGTATCTTTCACCACCGCCACCGGACACATGGAGGAGAACGAATTCAGACTCGGCTCTGCATCAAAGCGCCAACGAAGCCTGCCAGTCAAACACCACCATCCCCCATCGACGAGGTATAGATACGTTCGATCTTGCTTTGCCTGCTTTTCTTCGTTATCCATAGAGAACGATCGTTAACAAAGAAACTAATAATATTAAGGATACGATAAACTTACCGAAAGATAGTATCGTAATAAACAATCACGAAAATTATATTATAGAAATGAAACTATATTATTTAACATCGGTAACATGGTAAACATTGATAATCTAGTGAAGCAAGGGAGAGAAAATTAGATTCGAAGGAGGGAAGGAAGCTTCGAGATATGAAAAGGGTATTAGCGTGGGTAGAGTGTTAGCTAAGGAATGCCTGAGTGAAAAAGAAGGGGAAATAGGAAGGATAGAAAATAGCAGAGAAAGAGAAGAATACTTTTGGAGAAATAGTTACCGGTTAGCTAGGATCGTAGAAAATCTGGACCCGGTGTGTCGCCACAGCGGTTCCCGGGCACCCCTCGGTCGCAATAGGGACGGTCATCGTGGAGGTTTTAGTCGGTTGGAGTCCGACACTGCCACGCTGCTCTTCCCCCTAGAAGCGGCGGGCGTCCGTGCGGATTTCCTCCACGAAAAAAAAAAAAGTAATACTAAAGGATTGTAGAAAATCTAAGGTAGCGGCAGCTTGATATAATTAAAGTTCTGACGGAACGGGACAGAGTTGCAAGGTCAAGCGCGATATCGTGAAATTTGGAACGCCAAATATAACTATAGGTACAAATACATAAGAACAGTGAAGAAAGCGGAATACGTGGAGAAAGAAGGAAAAGAAGGCAACCAGGGGCTAATTGCGACGATAAGATGCGGATAACGTGTAGGAGGGAAATCGTTACTGGTTGGAAGAGTAAAAAAGCAAATGTATTCTGTGTAATTTAAAGATAGATATCTTGAAATATGTCTTAAAACGGTGCCGTAGGATAGATTCTAGCGTATTGAAAGAGAAGATATGCTGGAAGATAGGATAAGAGATTTGAAAAAAGAGCGTAGGAATATAGGTAGGTACCGAACTAATTAAAAGCCAAAGGTAAACGCGCGATAGTATACAAGTATAGGATAGTGTACATAGAAATAAAAAGAAATAAATATATGTGGGTACTTGGACGTGATGAATGCTACAGTTGTATGGGATATAGCAAGCAAAGTTCGTTGGTAATCTGATAATCTTGCAACAATGAAATAAAATAATAATAATAATGTGTTTTTAAAAATTGGACGAAACCTTTCAACAGATCCGATATACGTACGCTATATATATATGTGTGTACATAGATATATCTATGGAAATAAAGACGTATTTAAATAATCGTCGCTAATTAAGCCTAAGTGGATCTGTCTACCGATCAACGATATCGCGCGCGATTCTTCCTGTTCTTCGCGCTCTAGCCGGCCTAGCGTTCCTTTTTCTTGCGATCGACACGTTTTTCTCCTGTATCTGATTCGTTGTGATCCGATCACATCGCTTCGTGGAAACACGTTACTAGTGTTACAATGCGTTTTGATGATGCCGACCGCGCTGAAAATTGTACTGGCCGCGTACGATTCGCGGAAAAAAGAGCGCGCCAATCAGGCGGTCGCTTGTTAACCAGTCGCAACAGAATTGTGTCGCAAAATGTTTTATCGTGGGGGAAACACGCGTCATCTAGACGCGACAAATAGTCAATTTGTTCGGATATTCGATACGATATCTGCTACAGTTCAGCCAATTCGCGCCCTCGCGAATCTTCCCGCGCGATTTCCTCTTTTTGTTCGCAAATTGAAAACGAACGTTTTGCGATTTAAAGTCTACACTTTGTCGCAGTCTACGTTTGTCTCGACGAGTACGCTCATTAAAGACACCATATCCACTCGGACAATTTTCCAGCTATGAATTGTCTGAAAGGAAGCTTTTTAAATAAAGAAACTGCAACGCTTTCTTCTTTGATTTCTGAACGCTAGAACCGAGCATACTTCGAATATGGAACAACGAGACTAATTTAGTCGCTGCAATAGAAATATCGACGAATGAAATTTATTTTGCAATTTAATGGTGTTTTGACTAAATGTACCATGTCTTGACGAAATTGACTTGCTGTTAAATTTGTATTTGAAGAGAAAGAAAGGAACGATATTTCATCTGTATAATTGTAGAAGCGAAATTTCTCTATTTGACCGGATATATAATTCGATGACCAACACCGTACTCAGAGATTCTCGTTTATTCCCGTTTCTAAATCCTGCACGACGACCCTCGAAGCTCACCATTTTAAGGCTCATTTTTTTCTCGAAATTGTCCTGGCTATCGTTCCCCGACCCTTCATTTAAAAAATCGTAGTAACGACGACGTAAATAGGATTAAACGTTTCACGCAGAGCGCGGTTAATCTAGAACGTAATCTTCGAACCATTAAGTCAGTTTTCGCGTCGTTTCTGGGATCCGCCCCGTTTGAAAAAGTACGTGTCTCGCGCTCGAGCCAACTGTGCTCCGCATAATAAACGCTTTCGGTTGTCGCGTAAATCCCGCCGACACGTGTCACCGATGGCGTGTATTATTTCGAGAATTATCACCGTGTTTCCCCTCCGACGTTTCTCGTCAACTTTTGTTTCGGTGCGATTTTCACGAAGACTCGTCTCAGAAATTCCCTCATTATCATATTACCTCGTTACCTCGTTGTACGTCCGCCACTCGGCCTCGAGTGGCTGCCTGGCAAATTTTCGACCAACATCAAGCATTTTAAGCCTCGCAAGCTGGTTTCTTGTCTGAACAAGGATTTGTCACGATCCCCTTTTCGTCCGTTTAATTGTCTTCTTTGATTTAGAGGTCGCTCCGATAAGATATAAGTTACGTATATACGGGTAGACACTGACAGATGTCGATATATACAGTTTCACGAAAGTATACGCACATTTACAGGCATTTTTCACGAATACGTTAATGTGCGTTAATATGAAGTATCTTGAGACTTGATTAGCACCGTGATATGATTATCACGATCGTACTGGTAATGTTTAAAAGAAATCTGGAAATATTTATAGAGATTGCAAGATATTTAGTGCAATATATATTGCACAGGCATGCGTGGAATAGTCAATTATCTGTTACATTAATAAACTCGAATAACGTGTGATTATTTTTCTCTGATAATTACGTTCTTGAAAATAATTGTCCTTCTATATTAATTATGTATCTACGAATCCTATTATGTAGAGGCGAAGTAAACCAGTTTGGATTCTAAAAGAATTATATTATATTCTCTGAAGAAATTTTTAATGCCAAGTCAATGCGCGCATGTGCGTGTGTGCGTTTTTTGTTATAGAATATTGACACGAAAATTACAAACCATTTTCTCGTTTTTCAATTTATTCAAATCATTTTATGACGGAAATATCAATAGTGATAAGTCGCCGTTTTATTCATTGCGCGAACTATTAAAAACAGAGTACGATACACGTTCGTACGATGGTCTACGCGTGAATTCAATTAATTGTACGTAAAAAAGTTTTATTTCTATCTTTTTCCCTGCAATATACCATTTGAAAATACATTTCCTGTAACTTCATGTATAAATAAAAAGCGACCTTTTTGTATTTTTATTTCGTACAAATACTCATTTTATTTTATACGACAAAAGTAAAAAGGTAAAAATGGAACGAAATACAATGTCCAGCTCGGTTCTTAACATAGCGTTACAAATGTTTAATGAATTAATTCAGGACCTCGCTATATTCTGCCCTGTAATATACTCGCGAAAAATGGGGCACCGTATCGATAAAAAACGAGAAACTATTAAGAGATCCTGCGAAAGCTTTGAAATTTGCGAACAGGTCTTTAGGAAGACGGGTCATTGGCCGAGGCAGGTTTTCCGATTCCGGTCGGTCGGATATACGCGGCTTCGATGATTCCCTCTTAATCTGTTACCGACCGGCGACACGAGGGGATCGGAACTGAAACGTTATACCCGTAGTAATGTTAGCAAGTAGCAAGCATTACATGGTGTTAGGTTGCTTCAACGAAATCGGACGCTCTGCCTTGGGACTACGTATCGTGTGCATCATCCTCCAACTATGGCACGTTTTAAAGCATAAGCGTCGAAAAGCTGCAATTGAATTAATTGCAGAATTACCTGAATTATCGTAAATATCGATTCGTAATTTTTCATATAAATTTTGTAAACCTTGTAGATTTGATGTATTTGTTTTATTATTTGAAAATTAACTAAATATTCTAGGAAGTTTGAACTATTACATTTTCTTGGAAATTTGAATTATTAATACAACGAAATTTTCACGGAAATTTGAACTATTAATGTGATGAAATTTTCTCGGCAATTTGAATTATTAATATAATGAAATTTTCTCGGCAATTCAAATTATTAATATAATGAAATTTTCTTGGGTGTTTCAATTATTCGATGCTGCGTTTTTCACAATTTCAGTGATCTTTTCCTAAGGAATGTTTTCATCTTTGCGTCATGTATTCTTTAATCAAAACGCGCATCATATTCATTACTCGTGCTAATTATAATTATGCTTTACACAATTGTGGTGTCTTTTTTTACTATCATATATATATGTTTTAGATTTATTTTCGTTTACCGTATCCTTCATTGCAATTCCATAAGCTACAAATTGGACGCTTTTTAGCCACCGCTAATTCGAGCGTTAACAGTCGACAGATTGCCTCGAACACGACAAAATTAACAATATTTAGAATTAATTACCTATCGTTTGATCCTTCGTGTTGCTACTTTTAACCTTTTTATCTTACGTTTTATAATTCGTTGTATATAGATCAGCATACCATAACCGGGTCCGGGAGCGACAACAGGGACCTGCATTACGGATTCATCGAACGGCCAAGATCGTCCTGTGAAATACCTCGAGTGCCTGGAAGCAAGTAAGAAAACTTTTTCTTTCCCTCTGGATCGACCAGCGATACAAACCCCGTATCGATTTCGATTAGCCGGCTCAAGGAAAAAGAAGGTTGAAATTTTACGAATCTCGTGGAATATCTCCTCTTGATAAGTACACTGTCTATTGTTGCACATCAGTGTATGCATTATTTATACGTCGTGGCTATTGTACGAAGTTTCATTGTATTCACGACGCATTATATCGCACATACTAATGCGCTCGTGCACAGAGTTTATATAATTTTGAATAGGCACCGTCCGGTCTGTCCTCGGGACAGTCTTAAATTTTAGCGCGTTCGCGACAAGCGATCCAAGTCTAACTCTCATCTCTGTATTTCATTAGTCGTCTTATCTGTCATCTACTTTCTAGCGATTGTTTAATAATATCGTATAGTAGAAGCTTGATTACTAAAACATGGAGTAAACGATCGATCGTCGAAGCGTTAATTAGCGAAACATTTGACGATGGTTGGCCGTAAGAAAAATTATAAATTCCTTAGCTTTTCGGAAGCTATCCGTTTAATGTTAACGTTTGAAGATAACACACGATAAACGTGATAAGTTCGTTCGTGTAGAATTTTGCTGTTTTGATATTATCCGATATTTAAGGGGACTATAAACGTTATAAATTGTACGTAATAGACATAATCGAGAAGAAGAAAGACGCGTCAAATCTAAGAAGAATGAGAATTTTAGAAACGGTTGATAAATTCGCATGAATTGAGATCCAAAGATATTTCTATAAAATATTCAAGATATTTCTGATATTACAATCGATATGTTTGAAATATTCAGAATGTTAGAAGCGCAAATTTAGTGCGGAAATCTAACGAAAATGCTTCCTTATTCGATTGCAAGAAAAATATAATTATACTACCGCGTGTCTCAATTTCTTCGGATAAATAATCATATTCTACTCCAATCGAAACATTTCAGTTGATTCGACAAATTCCAGTTAATCTCGTAGAATTTGAGTTCCTAGTTTTGCACTTTCGTGTTACAGTCGGACAACATTGACATTGGTCGAGGTCGTTTCGAAAATGACTGGCGCCTCGAGACTCTGGCAGTTACTATAGATTCTCGTGCGCTTCCCTCTCGTAAATGCATCGATTTCTGATTGAAGCACGTATTTGTCTTGCAGCATAGATCCGAGCTCTCAACCACCAGGACAGCAAATTCCCATAGGCAACACGCGATCGTTGCCCGACCTGGTCCACTTCCCGTCGGATCAAGAGGATCACTCGAGCAGTACACCATTCAGCAACGTAAGTTCGTCCAATTACGTGTCCTTCACGCGGCTCAGTTTCTTCTTAAACCTTACGAGGCTGCACATTCCTAAATCACCTTTTATTACAGTCGTATCTTTCTTCGTTATTTTATTTATTTATTTGTTTATTTTATTTTATCGTGTTCATTATAAAGGAGAATTTCTGTCTTTGGTATTCGTCGGTCTAATCTCTTAAGCTGATTCGTCGTACACTACCGCTGAAAGATATGCGGGCGCTTGTTTCTATCCGATAAAATTAAATTCAGTTAGAAAATTGCAAACAAGAAGACCAAGTACGGTTTTATACTTTATCAGAGAATTGTAATATGAAATTTATTTTTAAAAGATAACTTACGACGAAAGAACTGCCATTTGTAAGCGTCAAACGTTACGGAACAGTTTTATTATTTTAGAAGCTCATTGTCTTCGATTTCGTTTCCTTTGGACAAAGTCCTTTTAAATTAATAACTGCCATTTGTAAGCGTCAAACGTTACGGAACAGTTTTATTATTTTAGAAGCTCATTGTCTTCGATTTCCTTTCCTTTGGACAAAGTCCTTTTAAATTAATACAGAGAAATTAATTCTATCCATAAAATTAAGGACCCGTTCAAATTCCCACGAATCGTGTGAATCCACCGATCGCGTTAATTTTAATACATCATTGATAAGGTTTTGAATAAAGAAGAGTATCTATATATAATTGATTGCACAAGATATAAACTATTGCTTTTAATAGTTCGTTTGGTATTAATATTTATCGTCACACATATTTCACGTGTTATCTATACAAATCGATCGAAGCGTTCATATATTTACCAATGGCTGGGTACAGTGTACAGTTCAAACGTCCCCTTTTCTTCATATTTATTTCGGATATAATACAAGATCATGTAATTTTATTTGACTTTAACTCTTTAGCACCGAGTCTCCTTCGTACTATAATCGAAACTTTCTTTCTTTATCTAGTTATCTAAATTCTATTGGGTTGGCAACTAAGCGATTGCGGATTTTGTCAATACCACCTAATGACATGTTACGATAGTAACAGAAGCACGTTTTTTCTAGCTTCTCGCGAAGGAGAAACAACGCAATATAAATCGATACCACTTTGGTCGGAAATAAATACATTTGTCATTTAGTTTTTTGATAACTCGTTCAACTATGATTCGAATATACGTAACATCGAAGATGAAAAGGATAAAGAAATCGCTTCGAATCTCCTAAATTCGCCCGAATGGATTATCCCTTGAGCCATTAGTTTCTGCAAATAGTATTTGCATAACTATCAGCTTGAGAGGCTAGTCTCTCTAATCCAAGACACGACTTTTCCTCGATAAAACTGTGAAAAGAAGAAAGCGATGCTCCGTTCGGATTAGTCAACTTACTAATTGCAAAGTATGCAATTAACTAACTAATATCATTATCGAGTTTCTATTCTCCTTCTCGTTAGTCAGATCATTTAACGTGAAGCAAGTCGACTAATCCTGACGAGGCATGACAAATTTAAATAACAGGTGGTATCCAGTTCGAAATTCATCGTATCGCCGTATCGTATCAACTTCGTGCAAAAATGCGTCCGCGGAAACGGTGTACGTGTCGATATCGGAATAATCGCGCGCGATTACGATATATATATCTTTTTTCGTCCTATTTTCAGCGCGTTCTCAACCCGTTTGACCGCGTCCACTTTTATTTTGTTCGCTTTTCTTTCTCTCTTATATATCCACTACAGACCGTGTCGTATCAGGTAGCGTCGCGTGACGTTCGAGTAACATAAAAGACTTAGGTAGCGTTTCCTTGGAAGAAAGGAATCTGTTTTGAAATGGTGGTACTGCTGGTGTATTCCAGAGTCGTCAAACGAGCAGTCCCACAAATCTGTCGCCGACCAGCTTACCCCAAGCTGGGAGGCTATCCTTTTCGCAGGATCAGACCAGCGCCCAAGTAAATATCCTCGCGATCCTGTACGGTACACAGTATCGGGTTCTTAGAGAATGTTGCTGCACCTGCCAACTCTATAGTCGACAGCGCTGTGTCTTTCTCCACCGTTCACTTTGATCGATCAGAGTACTGTTCTCTATTCTCGTAACTTTGATTGAGAAATTCGCTTTGAATTGATAAGACTCGATATTACAAATGCCGTAAATATTTGACTTCGGGTTTGAAACATAGAGAAAGACGCGGTCACATCGACTATGCGTATAATAGTATATTAGGTACTTGCAGATGAAATAGCCGAATTTTTGACAAGATTTTTAACGTATTTATAGCTTTTTAAAAATATCTGATTTCTAGCGATAATAATGAACTGTAAAGGAAGGGAAAAGATTTTATATATAAAGGAGAGAGCTTTGGAAATTATTTACTGTCACTTAGATTTCCATTTAGAGCTTCTTGAATGTGGAATTTAGAACGAGTCTATATTTGTAGCGGTTTGGAAGAATGTGGTTGACCGACTGTAATTGACAATTCCAAATATCACAAGTTAGTAGGTCAGATGTAAAAATTAGAACGTATAAATTTAATGCGACTAATTTTAAGTTTAATGTTCTTTATTTCTGATTAATCTTTATTTGGGAAATATCATTCGATGGTAATTTTAGTCGTTAAATATCGAATCAGATGTAGCAATCGCGAAATCGGCCATTTCATATGCAACAACCTAAAAGAGAGATGCCTGGTCTCTATAAAGCTAGTTAGTAGGAATCAGAACGTAACGGCTGGTACGTGCGTAGTGTTGCATGGAAAAAAGATGTTCTGTGCTTTTCTGTGCTTCGATAACCATCGCTGTGTTACGAGTACAACGTCACAGAGCTTTCGGGTAAACAGTAGCGTATCGTCGTTATTAAAACGAAACGTAATGACGCGAACTTCGAACGCGATTTCCGTACGACTCGACGAGAAAGAACGAAATCGACGATTGGATTAGCGATTTCGTTTTTCCACGCAGACTTATCGCCACCGACAGTTATGAAACACTTAGATCGCCAGCTAAAGTACTTTACTTTGTACGTAACTACTATGGCATGCCGCTCTCCACTCGCGTACAATTTCGATAGAGTGCCATTATCGTTCTCCGATGGAGCAATCACAGGCACGGTTTGTTAATCGTTATCTAGATTAGTCGTAGCCCGGCTGAATATCGATTTTATCCTACATCCTGGTCGTAAAACGTTAATGCACCGTGGCGAAAGAAGCGTAATGCCGATCGTTGCGTCGCGAGTTTCGCTACGAGTAAGTTCTCTCGCGAGACACGAGTACCTCGTTGTTCTAAATGCGCTACGAAATTACGAAAATATAATTTTATAATATAAATATCTTTTCCCTTTAATGCGGCGATCGTGTAGTTTGCTACGAAATGGTCAAAAGTTTTTAAATTGCCACTACTCTCTTGTATTATTGCTTCGAGTGAATTATAAGCGTTCGATGCATGCCCTCTTTTTCATTTAAAACGAACGATTCGATCAACGTTAACGAAAAACGGTTTGGCACGGTAAAAAAAAAAAAAAAGAAAAAAGAGAAAAAAGATTGAATTTGGTCTCGGATCGTTTGAGCGAATTAGTACCAGCCTCCTGTACGCTTAGCGGCCACCTTTAATTTCATTTTATTTTTATTTTGCCTTTGTTGTAGTGTTTGTTTGTGTTTGTTATTTTGCAGAACCATTTATCAGTGCCTGTTAACTCTAGGTTCCTTCACACGTGTAAGGTTAGTAGCAAATTTTTGTTCTTGCGCTTACGACAACGCCGCGCGTTTCACTACGATTCTCCTTTCATTCTTCGATCCGTTTTTCCCCATTTTCTTTCTTTCTTTCGTTTTTAATATCGTCCCGCTTCTTAATGGTATCCGTAGCTTGCGAAACAGAGGCAATAGTCGAACCGCACATGTAAAATACAGCGAAAAGTCACGGATAGTCGAACCTGGGACACGAATTCGGTGATCTCGTAACACCGCGTGTCAACGTTGCAAAGTAGAAAAAGTCTGGCTAAAAGTAGAAGTTTTGTGGAATCGTTGACACGCGATCGGGAGTTAGCTCGTGTACTTTTTCCAGACGAAAATACGCCGATAGAATTTCATCGATGAATTTCTCGCTGAGATCGTCGGGGGCGTAAACGTTCGATCGGAAATTTTTCCACCGCGTAAATGGAAAATGTTTGTCGTCCAGTTTCGAACTCGTTTCCTCGGTCCGTTTCTTAGCCGAGGGAAGGGTATTTCGCTCTGGCACGATGGTTAGAAGTTCCATATCGGAACTGGAGAACTTTGCCAGCTAAATGAATCCGATATCTTTGTGAATCTTGTTTGCATTCGCGAGGGCTTCGAGGAAAAGAGGAACTTTTATCGGTCGAGTCACTCGACCGGATAGACGTTAATTGTCCGCTTAAGAAGAAAAAGCTCGGCCGTCGCGGATGAATAACGTTTACCTGATAAAGCTCGCTGGTTCGTAATTAAATTGGAAATTGAAGAAAACGTCCGCCCCTCGGGCGATCTCGGCCTTTTCGGTTTCGTGTAAATACAATGGGACCTTTAGTATCCGAAGAGGAAAATTGCAATGAAAATGACGAAGAAGCCTTCTCAATCCGAAGTATTATTGCACTAGACAGAGACCTTAGACGATTTAAGATACAACTGAATTCAACGCAGGTCAGCGCTATTAAAAATCTTATGATTTGATTTATCAGCAGAATAGAAGATATACGATCTGCAAATATAGTTAACTAAATATTACACTTATATTACATCTTATCCTTCGTAATTATCCTTGTATTTTTCTTTCTGAAATATCCAATGCCTACAAACAACATTGGCGTACAATTGTGCTTGTTTCAGTATTTATATACCAACTAATTAGGTCCAAGTATCTCAAATTTACGTATCGTATCGTATCGTTTAATAGAATTTTCATATAATTATGAAAATTTGATATTATGAAAATGAAAAGATTTATTGAAAAACGAGAATGTATATGTAGAACGATATACGACTGTAGAATAATAATTACGGAGAAAACTAATTACAAGACCGTTCTATCTGAAAATTCCTTCAGCCGAACAATCACGTATCTCCCTATTAATTCGGATAATGGAGGTTTTACCGTAGCACGAAAAGAGACGAGCACCGCGGTCGCCGGTAAACCGCGTTTCCCGTGACTTTGAACGTTCGCAATCGGCATAGAAATCGATCGCGCGAGCCTCGCATAGCTACCGCTACTAACCATTCAGACTGAGGCTAGGCGAAGGAAAAAAAGAAACCGCCGACCGATCGTTAATAGCGGTGCCTATGAAACAGGGTGTGGCGCTAGAAAACAGCACAAGTACTTCGCAACAGGATCTTCAGAGTTATTCGCAACAACCGGTGCCTCAGCCACCGACGGCGACGTCCCACAGTCCAACTGGTCACTACATTTATCAGCAACCGCACAGTCCTGTGCCACCGCAAAGTCCAGTTAGTATATCACGTTATTCGCGTTCGTTTCTCCTTTCCTCTGCTCGATTCCTCGAACATTTATACCCTACGAGGATCCCGTTCGCAAGCTTCCAGCTTATGAAACGAGGCAAAAAACGATCGGATGGTAGCTTGAAATTGTTTCGCAGTCGAAAGGTCGACCGCGTCGTTTTTCTTTCTTTTTTTTTTTTTTATTTCCAAGTATCCTGTCGGATCGAATGATTTAGACCGCCACGAAGGTTAATTGGTTTTTAGTCGCGTATTTTGCCAAGGGTAGAGGAATACGGAGTATACGACGTGCGATAAAGAAAAAGAGAATTTGTTGATATAATGGTTCTTCTCGTGGCTGTTCTTAGAAGTCGTCGCAGACACAGCAACCGCAGCTCAACTCCTTAGGCTCGTACAGATCCTCGCAGCAGGTGAATAGGCCGTCGCCTCAATCGTCACCCGGACTAACGATTCAAGTAAGTATTTTTGTAACAAGTATTTATAAGCCAGCAATGGAAAAATAAATAACGATTAAATAGCGGAAATATAATTTTACGAAGATTCAACATTCCTTTTAATTATTGTTTTATAGTTACGAGCACGTTATATACAATATGCGATAAGTAAAAGGCAAAAAGTACATAGAATTCGATCGAATAATAAAAAAAAGTAATAATCGAATAACAAAAATAACAGGAATGTAAATAACTGGTGTAATCTGTGATCGATCGCAGGGCAGCCCGTTGAGTTACAGTAACAATCCATCGGCGCCTCCTAGTCCCACGGGTCATCCAGGTCCACCGAACTTAACGTCAGAGAACATCGACCAAAACAATTACTTCCTGAACCAGGCACAGGCAGCGGCGCTTCAGCAGGACTTCGAGCAGTTCACGATGGTTAGTAAAAGGAGTCCGTCCTTATCGTGGAGTATCGTGGTTGCGTATTCAGCCACCGTTTCGTGTTCTCTTCCTTTCACAACGATCCAACGCGATGCCTCAGGTTTAAATCTTTCAGACAATTTCACGTTGTCTTGGCGAGAAAGTATCTTTGGAAACGACTCGACGAATCGTCCCGATCGTTCCTTCGATTTTACCGGATTCGAAGCGTCGCTCGAGGGATCTTCGAATATCTCCCTTATTACCAAGAGTGGCGCTATCGACATCACGTTGCGTTTCGGCCGTGAACAACGGCTTCGCCGGTGTTGTTTTATTGCTCGTAACGCGGAAGCTAAATCGATAGCACTGCGGTTGAGACATTTTATTTAACATCGCACGGCAGTGGAGCACGCATGCTTCACGTTCGACTCGTGCTACTTTCCATTATAATTGGTCTTAAATTTATAATTGTCGCGAAAACGATGATCGTCAAATTTTTCGACTTTTTCTTTCTTTCTACCTCTTTTTTCTTTCTTTCTTTCTTTTTTTTATAGTAGCGTCTTTTGGTACTCGGAATCGAGATTATGATAAATGATCTACAGTGGCTGATAAAAGTATATCAACGCTTAAAAGACACGTATGTAATTGTACGTGTTGCGTAAAACATTTTGAAATACAATCAGCACCGTAACGAGACACGATCGTCATGATCGTATTGCTAAATTTTGAAACCAGTCTGAAAATGTATATAGGAATTAAAAGACACACGTGTTATATGTATTCGTAAAAGATTTCTACAAGTGTTCGAACACTTTTGTAAGCTACTGTGTACGTGCTAATTTATGGTCAAATGAAAATTACACGGTTCTACGGAAATAACTCTCGTCACGGTTCCACGCCTTCGTTGTTTAATCAGGTACCTTCTACGATATAATTGCGGATACGCTTATAGTAATCGCGCAATACGAGCGACATTTTGTTTAAAAAGATTCGAATGAGATCAGAGACTAAAGACATACAGAAGTATTCTTTCGAGAAAAAAAGAAAAAAAGAAAAGAAAGGATAAACATAGACAAGGATACACGAGTCCGAGTCCGTCAATTATTTTTCGTCCAAAAAACTTCATCCCGTGTTGCGTCGCTTTTCCGCTTTCCTTTGGTCGCTAGTTTTCCACACGAGGCGTATCGTTTCGATCGAAAAATTCCTGGCGCACCAAAGTACATCTTATCCATCGAATAATTCTTTCACGGAAACTTCTGACGATTCGTTCGAGAGAAGCGCAACTTTGCATCTCTGTAACGTAGATCACGCGGACTCGACAACAACTACGTTTTAATTGGATCGTAATTATCTGTTTGTGCATACGGAAGGGAGTGGTAAGTACGCGAACAGTTATCGTTTCGTTTGCGTAAGATTTTGGGAATGCCGCTGAGTATGTATGATTTTCGACGATCCTTTACGTAGAAGCGATCCATGTAGACGCCACCTACGGTCTCGATCTGCATGATACGCAACGTCTTGTCGACGTTCGTCGACACTTTTTCTCTTTATTTGTCGAGCGCGTGTCTGATTGCGATGAATTTTAGGTTCGCTCGTGATGAACGCAATTTCAACATATTCTTGGCGCTTAGTTGCTCCTATGATTTACTGCGTTACGGTTCTCATTCTTTCCGAATACGTTTGTTTTTCTGTGTTGCCTTTAGGTAGTTGGCCATTTGTTGTATATTCGTGTATCGCGTCGAACGTGCGTTAAATCTTTGCCTATCGTAATTTGATATACAACTAAGCCTAACGCTTATAAATATAATTTGATATAAAGAACCTGCCGATCGTTTATAATCTTGATCATGTAGGAATAAATAGAAAAGTATAATAATTAGCAATACAATAAAAGCAAGAACGACGATGCTGGTTAAACGTGGAACGTCGTAAATAATTGGAACATCGAGTACGAAATTTTTTTAGCGAAATCTATTTATTTTAAACTGTTTGTTTGTCCCTAGAATAGCCCTTACGGTATCTGGAAAATTCATTTGATATAAATGGACCTTTGCATACCTCGTCTGAAAAAGTAAAGGCAAATTTTTTTCATTATTAAAATATGGTCACGTAATTTTCATTATTTTTCGTTCCACCCTATTAAGTATACGCTATTATTAGCATTGTGGCGTATTATTGAATGGTATGCAATCATGGTGCGAGACAAAAATAGACAACAAATGGATACCGGCCTCATCGTTGCCCGAAGATCACGATTTCCCCTCGATCGTGGCTCATGGATATCCGTGCATAATTTTTCGCCGTGTTCCTCCACGATGGCTGACCTTCACAAACCTAGACGATATGAATTATTCCACGTGCACGTGTTACCACGAATTTCTCCGTCACTCACGCTTTTGGTATGCCGCTCGTTTTGGTCGAGCGTTCCGGCGATTAAAAAGGTCGGAAATTATGCGAGTTAATAATCCATGAGCCGCCTGTGTCGTTGTCGCGTGCATTGTTAATCGCCGCTCGTATCGACGAGCGATTAACGATCTCTCTGTTACAAGTACGGCTCGCTTTGCTCGCTTCGAATTCTTCGTCGTTGGAATTCTTCCACGGTTTGACAAAATCGCGCAGACTGGAAGAACTACGTCGCCCCAAAAGCTTGAAATTACTTTCCACTTGGTTTTCTGCATGCGTCTGTAACTTTCCTTTGCCGCGAACCAGCGTTTTCATTGCCGTTCGTAGCGAAGTACATAATTTTTCATTGCGCCCGATCGATAGACGCAGCGATTCTGCGGTGCATCTTTTCCAACACGCGCTTCTTTTTTTTCGAACGACTGCACCATTAGAGTCTCGTATTAGAGAGACACGATCTCTTTTCCCCCTTTAACCTTCGCATTCCTGCGGCCGGGTTACTGGATGTCCGACGAATTTAAGCTGTCAGCGCGCATAATGACAAAATTCTTTGTGTCAGTTACGAAATGAAATAATTATCCTAGCAAGAGATCGATAAACAACGCACTACACGAGCCTCTTGGAAGACAAATTGATCGACTATGTTTCTAATTTTTACATAAACATATACATAAGTATTTACGTGATTAGTAGACTGCGGATATTTATGCGTTTGTACATAGAATACATACGATATATAAATACAAAATATCTAAAGTAAATTACTCAATGGAGTATTCAGTTCTTACTTGGGATTCGTCTCTTTCTGACTTCGGTTATATTTGGGAAAAATCCGCGGTCTAACGATCTATGTTTGAATCTCTTGGAGAACGAAAGAACTTTTTTATCGATTAGAAACGCGAATCGTCAGTCTTCGCACATTCATGTATTACATCTTGATATTTACTTCTTCTACTTAGAGTATCATCGCAATCCTGTTATTCGATACTTTATTGCCAATAATTTTCCTGTTATTTATTCGGAAATATCAGATACACGAGTATGTATAAATCATATACGGGAAGCAATAATTTGTTCAAAATAGGAACATGATACACGTATTAGCGATCTTTCAGCGCGAATCTCAATGAACCCGGCCACCATCAGCCTCTACAGTTTACATTTCGATGGTTAATTCTTCACCCTCGCATAAGAAAGAAAAAGAACAGAAAATACTTCTCTTTTTTAACTGCCTCGTTCTGCGAATACGATTGAAATGTTAAGCCTTGATGTTTATCTGTTGCCCGCATCCGTCAGGATTGGCCGAAATTCGCGCAGCAGCTCATGGAACTTGGTTGCACCTGGAACCCGCAGATAGAGGTGACATAACGCCCTTGACAAACTATATGAACTTGATCCTTTTCTCACAACCCCTCGACACGACGAGCTTCCACTTTATTCTCGCAACTTCCGCGTTCTACGTGCCGTCATCCGTTCTCCTACTTCGTTATCTTTCTTCTTTTTCTCTCCTTTTTTTTTTTCTTCTGTTCAAGCAGCGAACGATTGATCGATGTCTACCGGTCGCGTTAAAAGAAACTGACGGTGTTATCACGATGTGGTCGTTGGCGCGATAATTGGCCGTTCTGGAGGCAAAGAAACGCAGCAGGCGGTACTACGATTTAATAAGAACCGATCGTTGGAGCGTTTACGTTCCTATACTTCCGCCTTATCTGGCGACCTTGTCGTTGAACGTCGCCATAGCACCGGGTCCCGTGGTAAAATTTACGAAACGACGTCGTGATGGATTACCGCACGCTTTACGGCGGATATACCGAGGTTCTAAAAGATGAATAAGACGTACGAACGTGAAAATTCCTCGGTTCGATTCGTGTGGCGCACGAGGTCCATTTGCTCGGCCCGCGATATCCCAACGAAGTTGCCGCGTTGTCAGGATGGTCATTTTATTATGTAAGTTTCGTATATTCGCTCTAACGTAAGTCGTTCTGATGTATCGTAACGTTCGGCGAAGGAAAATTCGAACGCCAATTTCTACGAACGAAATGAGCAAAAGAAGGAAACGAAGAAATTGCGGCATTTTTTCGCGAGTGGTTTCGAACGTTCCGTTAACATCTGAAGGAATATCCGCCGGAATTTTCATCCAGAGTGATTAAAAGCTGGTAAAGTCGTTAGAACGAATACAGGCTAGAAACGGAGGAACGGTAACGACCAATTCCACTAAAGAATGAACGTATCCACGTGGCGAATAAAAGCTCTTACGATTCGATCCGCCGATCCGCCTTTCGTTTCTTCGTTTTTCTCTTGCGTTTTCTTGCTCCCGCGCCCTTCCTTCTCTCAGCCTGTCCTCGTCGTTCGGCCGCACCCTACCCTTCTTCTTCGCTTCGTCCTCGCATGGAATCACCCTCGAGCTGATCGACTACGGGAAGAACGCAGTACGTGCCGATGTAATTAATACACGACGATCGAGCGGATCTAGCGTCCACGGATCGGCTCTTCCGCTTCCATCCTCCCTTTATTTCTTTCTCTCTGTCTCTGTCTGTCTGTCTCTCTCTCTCTCTCTTTCTCTTTCTTTTTCTTCCGATCCCTTTGTTCAATTCACCGGAAGAATTTACATCGACGATATATCGTAGCGTTACCAACATAGAGATTCACTCGTTTTTATTCTGTGTTTTTCGCTTCAGATGGACACGCCCGTGCCGACCAACATGATTGGAACGTATATCGGTTCGCCGAATCACACCACGAATTACACACAGGTGAGCAAGATTATTCAACGTTGCCGAACGGGCGAATGTTTCAAAGATTGTAAATTCACGCGTTTCTTCTTCAGCAACGTTTATTTCCGTTCGCACGACAACCTCGTCGTGTTCGAACCGCGTTAATTGATTTAGTAGAGTACCGACGTGCCTCGTAGGTAAACGAACAGACGCCGCGAGAATCTGTTAAACTATAATTGACGTGCTCGCTGTACCGAGTGGATTTAATGGTAAAATAGTAGGATTTCGAATGCTCGACGGAGTACAATTCGGTTTGGCATTGATTTGCAGAACGACACGATGAATGTGGGAGGTGAGTTGGGCAGCGCAGATGCCGGGTACTTCAGCACGAGTCCCCAAATGCCGTATCAACCTAACACAACGACCACTACTAGCAACAACAGCACCACCACCCAGCAACTCACGCCTCAGACACCGAACACCCCAACGATCATTCTCACTGGTGTGTTCTTGTAAAACTTCTATTTACGTCAAGAGACACGTGTTGCCTTTTTCTTCTGCTACGTGTGTCGATCAAGATTATTCGCTCATTTTCGATTTAATCATATTTTGCTGTCTAAACGATTTCTTAAATACGTTCTTAACACTTTATCGATCGATAGCCTATTATTGATCGGCTCTTCGTCGCCGACAAACTTTCTCATTATTCGAGCAGTAATTTGTTATTTAGTACAAAGGTACCTTGCTCAGTTGTGTCAGTTGCGTTGCTTTGTAAGCTCACACAGTTTTATACCAATTTGAAAAAATTACCGTCCGCGATGAACGAAGAGAATGGCATTGGAGAGTCTAAACCGAAACAGAGCCGGCGCCAGGGAGAATCTGCGCCCGAGCTGCCGGTCCGACGTGCGTATGCTGTTGAATCGCTAGCGATCGGTAAAGTGTTAAATGAAGTAAAAGGATACGGTAAAAGTCGTTACCGATATACGTATGATAATTCGCGAAAATTGCAGAGAACGTACATGACAGACACTTTTCTCTACAGTTGCGCGCTAATAAAATACGATGTATCGGTTAAGCTTTATCGAAATGCTAAATGTTAAGATCAAGAGGCAACTAAAATGCGACTATCGAAGACCTGAACGATTCTTCTTTCGCAGACTTCTCCGGGGCAGACGACCTTACGAATCCAGAATTCGTAAAAGATCTCGGGACGGCGATGATGGGCGACTTCGACCCAGATCTTTTTCCATCGGACGATGCTTTGAGACAGGGTCTCGATCCCATCGATATGGATGGTCTACAAATGCTCACCGACCCGACGATGGTTATATCCGATCCCAGCGCCGAAGCCCATTTTAGGCGGGATCGACTTTAAGGCGAGACATTTTACTCATTTTCGATTATGCGCTGACTATATTACGTAGGAAATTTTATCTGTCCTGGTGTCGCGATTTATTCTTGGGACACTTTGACAAATGGGACGAGTCTTGTTCGCGGCCGTCGATGCGCTTCCAACGGGAAATCGTCTTTCTACGAACGGAGCAATCGCTACCACCGCCATATCTTCGTCATCGACGTCGGAAAAAAGGAAAACGAGAACATCGTAGATCGATTAAAAGTAAATAGGTGGGAACGCGATCAACGAATTAATTATGCGATTCGTTCTATCGTTCTCCGTCGAAAATGTTGTAATATCGAAGACGAAAGCAACGAGAAATTACGATCGTACGTCACGAAGGCGAACAATCGGCCAGAAAACGTGTTCGCGTTGGAATCGACCAAGCGACACTGATGTCCCGTTCGTGATAAACCGTTAATTGAGGATTAAGTAATACAAATCTTTATTAATCCTTTTTTTATTTTATACTACTTTGTACATTGTATCATGTATGATCTCTAAGAAGCACAAAACAAAATGTTTACTGATTTATACATGCTTTTATCATATACGATCCTAGTAAGGTAAAAAAGAAAGATACTACTGTTTAGGTGAAAATTAACGTTTAGCGAAAATGATAAAAGAAAAAAGAAAAACAAGAAAAAAAAATACAGAATATGGGTTGGTTATACTCCTCATCGACGTACGGGGAGTACTTAACGGGGAAGAAGCTATCAAGCATGTGAAACGCATAAAGACATAGACAGTGGAGAGAGGAGGGAGACACCCCTCGGTGATATCTCGCCGAAAACGATCGAGCATTTGAACACTTTACTCTCTATCCTTTCCTTCGTTGCGCACTCGCGCTCGATTCAGCGTTCACCTACATTTCGAATTTCCTTTCCTGAACCGCTAACCGATCGATTTCGCCGAATCGTTGAACAAAGACGATTCGTTGGTTTCCACTTTGTACGTTCGAATTCGAACGTAGGCGAGTTCAATTCGATTCTATATCATTTTCTTCGTTCGCAGTGTCGCTTCACGCGGTAGACGTTAAACGAAGAGAAATGTAAAAGTAATTACTACAAAAGAATGGAAATGAAAAAGAAGAGAAGAGAAGAGAAGAGAAGCAAAGAGAGAAACGAACAAAAGGTAGGAAGAAGGAAATAAAACCGCAGAGACGGATGTACCTTCGGCGGTCGTCAATTGTTTTTTGAAAGTAATACGCTGTACTTTGTATACACGTAAAATATTTAAATTGGATGCCAGCGGCCGCGCTTGTCGCGTTAGACTTATTCGATTACTATAATAATTGAGAAAATAAAAAATATAAAACGACGCTTATATCTGTATACAGTGTACGTAGTGATAATCGATCTTTTTCGAGCGTCATTCGCTCTTTGATTATATAAGCGAGCAAGAGGAACGACCGAGCGAAAATGAAAAGCGCGTGCACGCAGGAAAACTTAGACTACGACACGTTCGAAAGTGTTAACAGGACTATCCGCAAACTATTCGAATCACTGAGATGTTTTGTACCTTAGAATTTTATTCAACCACGCATTATATCGTATAATTGTATATTGTTAAACATTCGTCGTACGTGTTAAATAACGATAAAAATGTAAAAAAAGAGAGCGAAGATGAAAACGAACACTTTACAGCGACCGCTTTATAGCCGTTCAAGTACAAAAACGAGGGACGCACGGTAAAGATATTGGCTCTAGCGGAGGCCGCGTTCGCACCTATCGAATCGATTCGTACGCTCGCGGCGCTACGACCATACTAGAAATCGGTCGAGTAATTCGTTTATTCGAGGCAAACGGAGAGGTTGATCGGTCGAGACGGTCGCTCGAGCGCGAACAAATGGCGCGTGATCGAAAGCCTGACACGTTTGTCGAAACTTTTTAATAGAGTTCTATCGAAATTGAATTTCGCAGAAAGTTACTCTAACGCTTGTTGACAATTTTCCAGAGTTTACGACCGGCTTTATTTCCACGCAACGCACCCGATCCACGCTGTGTCGCCGTTGTTTCAGGTTCTGTACCGGTTCTCGCTATACAGTCTCCGTACTGTACCGAGTATACTGCCTGTTATCGTGCCTAAGCACAGCATCCGATCGTTTCCAAGTTAATCGGCAACGTGCGAAACTGGCGACAGGCTTGTGCATCGATCGGACGTGATATCCTCGTGAACGACATTACAAATCATTGAACGAACGATCGTGGTCGGTTTCGAGCGATGATTAGTTATTAACGCAGATATCCTTAGACTCGATATCATCGATTAATCTTCATCGTCTATCCTGCGATCCCGATAAATAACATATTTATTCGCACCTTTTCGTGTGACTCGTGTATTAACTGTAAACTTCAAAATACGTTGTGGAATAACGTAATTATAGGATCTTTGACGGATGAACTTCCGCTTCGCGAACGAATTCTTTAACATTGTAGAAATTAATCCAGATACGGCTGAATTCTTCTCGCAGCATCTTTTTAAATTAGTCACATTTTCTCTTCGTTTGAAGCTTAAATCGAATACGATGAATACATTTTTGTACTATTCTTGGCTACTTTTTATAAATGGATTTACCCATTCTAAACGTTTTTGGGTAATATTGTAAAAATCGCGAAATGTAATAAAAATACATTGCAATCGCCGTTTTGCAAGCTTGATTGGCATATCCGAGTTAACCCTTGAAAACTATGATAATAAAGGAAGGTCTGAAATGGCTGGAACGACTGAAATTTCAGCGCAGTACATAGTTTAGAAATCGATAACGTTAAACACAGCAAACATAGTTTTTATTATTGTCACGTTCGATATCAAGCGAATATGTTCAAAGCAGTAATTCGATATTATATTCGATATTGAGTTAGCTATGTTACCGATAGTTACAAATAACGTTGCTCGTTGCGTTATTACGAAACGATAATGTTAGAACAATATACCCGAGGGATAAAATTTCACCCCTTTTGGTCATAGTTTTCGAGGGTTGCGATTAAACGATGAGAATTTGTATCCTTGGAAGTTTTGATAAAATTTTATTCAACGATAACGAAAAATCCGATTCGTAGGTTGAAAGCCCGTAGGAATTAAAAATTAGTATCTTAAATCTGTACGCGAGAGTTTCGTGCTTAGCAACGATTTTTGCTACATCGTGGCAGAAAGTTTAAGGGCGATCAAAGGAATCAGCTTACACGAGTCGTAAGGGAAACAGTTGCGTATTTAAAAAAACCTGTTGCAATTTGTAACCTGGTCCGGGTGAACGATCGATAAAGATAGAAAGAAAGGGAGGAACTTCCCTTCGATTCGTTCACTTTTGCCACGAGAAAGTCTCGTTATCGCGAGATGGTGCCAAAGCGCGTAGATATTTGTCGCCCCATTTTATAGATTGTAAGATCGTTCTGATCGATTGGTGGGAACGTACAACGTAAACGAGCAACGTAACGATCCCCGACGATCGTCCGAACACCTGTACAAACCACCCTAGATCCGAGTCAACCACGTCAATTTTGGTGCCGCCTAGATCGAACGATCTACGACGCGCACTCTTTTCCACCGTACGCGACTCTTTAGTTTTTCTAAGTCGCAGTACCTAAAGCGAGCGATCAGCGATTCGCGCGAATTCCGCTTCGACTCGCCACAATGTCAATGTATTGGCGAGTCAAATTGTCAACGTGATCGCGGTAAACAGCTCGTTATCGATAAGACGAAGGTCCGATACCGAAAGGTCGAGGGATATGCGCCGATATAAGAGAGAAAGCGAACGTAACGGATACATTTGGTGGAATTGTTGCGGCGTGCGTCGAGTCCCGAAGGATGTCGTACCGTACTCGATGAAATCAACGAATTCACGTAACAAAATCTCCTCGGTATCGGGAAATTCGTGAATGACCGGCGACTCGGCTCACGCTGAATCTTGTTTCGTTGAGAATTTTCATAGTCTATGAATCTAGATAGCTAGACAAATACAGCGATCGAACGAGAATTTCCGGTTTCGAGGAGCAGTTAACGCTCGACGACGCGAGGAATTATTTTGTTTGTTGATATTTAACAGAGACCTGCGTGATATTTCAGGGCATTCTCTCTTCTCCTCCTTTGCTTTGATCCTTCTCCTCCACTTTCTTCTCTCAACGTACATCTCGTACGAATGAGAAAAAAAAAACGCGTAAAATATACCACGATCGCAATCCTTGCTCTCTTTCTCCTTTTCCAACTGTTTCTCTTCCGCCCACACCACACACACACATACACACCGCCCTCCTCCCCTCTCTCTCATAGACATACGTATACACGCACGCTGTTTCTGCGCTAAGAGAAAGAGAACGGTTGAAAGGATGAACGCGTTGATTTATCGGCGTAAGAAACGGAGATCTGGTGTCTGCGTGACAAGCGCGCCGAAACTGAAACGAGGATACGTTTTCGTCGCGACCCGTGCGTTTAAAAAGGTTGACAGGACGATGAGAAACGACAGGAGAGAAATGCACACAGCGGATGTAGGGAAACGTCTCGACCTCTGATCGATCGTCGCATCGAACGCCGCATGCGAGGATTTTAGGAAAGAGAAACGGAAGGAAGGAAACATTGTAATATTTGTATATAGCCATGTTATCGTGGTAAAGAGAATTACCTATATTATTATAAATATTACGCATATATATACATATATACGTGTACGTATATGTTTATATATATACATACATATTATAATATATATGTGTATATATATAACGCATATTTAAGTCTGTAATGCCGTTACGTTGTTGTACCATAATTATTGTGAACACCATTTCTCAGACATCGATTTTTTTAAATAAAAAGAAAGTCTCAATATCGACATGCACTAAGTACCAAGCAGAGCATCCGTCGGAACAGAAACATCCACCGCACAGAACGTTCCGGTTTCTTATCTTACAACAAGATTAGCCACGAATTTTTCGCCTCGTCTCGTCTTCAATCGCGTCGCCTTCTTACGCTCACCTACTACAACGTTCTCACGCTCGGATTTTCAACATTTGCGCTCGTTTTAGTCCTTACTCGACTGCGCGCGTACCGCGAAATTGTCACGCGTCCCACGCCGACCTTCCAGAACGCTTGCAACAAAAAGAAGAAACGTCAATTTTCCTGGCTCGAGATTTATCAATTACATCGCGTTCGGAAATCAACGAGAACTCAACCACGGTTTTTCGCCCCGCAACGAAACAGAATCGAGAAAGGACTGGATGACGGCGCGGCGACTTTTGTAACGATCGGTGCCTGAAACGTTTCACCAACGAGCCTTTTTTCTCAGACTGATGTTCGTCTTTAGATCTATCTAACTAACGATTGGCAGCGCGCTGTACACGCTCTCGCACGACCAATTCACGAAGTCAGTCTGCGACCAGAGACGCGACGAAGGAGGCTTTGAGCGCGATGCGCGCTCGGTATCGCGTTTAAACTCGCGCGAAACAATCGTTTTTGGCGATGGAAAGTTAGCACGCTTTCCCTGCGACGCTCCATCAACCCTTTAACGGTGTAGCTCGAGAGAGATTCAGGCAAATCGTCTAATATAGCGCTGCAAGTTAGACCACCAAAATTGATGCAACGTTTTGTTTACAATTTTTTTTTTTTATTAAGTCGCATCGTTGAATTCTGTTCTTTAACGTGACGGTTACGGAAGGGGACTTTGTGGATTTATTTAGTATTTCTCTTTATTATTATCTCTTCTTTCACCTAGATCTTATATCAGTTATGGAAAACTTGTGACTTAAACCGTGGACGGTTTCTTACATTTCTGATTTACTTGATGGGCTTCTTTGAGACATTTGTTGTTTTAATATACCTGGATAAAACTATATGTAAATTGCCTTACATATTTCTCTCGAGTAGCAGTATCAAGTTTGGCGATAGAACAAACGAGGCTTTACAAATGAGTTTCATAAATCGCAGATCTTTTGGTTAACCAATTTTACATAACGTGACAAACTTGTAAAAGCGAAGCCTCTGATGTGTGACTGGTTAATTTAGTGATATTATTAGTTGATAAATTATTATGCAAAATGACGCAGAAACGTGGAAAAGGAGGTTTGAAGGTAAATTTCCTCTCGTTACACTGTCAAAGGGTTAATAGAATTTTTATTTCCAATCCTTTCTGCAAAGCCTATTTTCCAACAGTTCGCAGAGCCTGCAATAGCGATTTCTCTGCGAAATACGAGACCAAAATATCAAAAAAGCATTCGCGTGAATTTAATCGCGATCGATCGAGCGAACGCGGCCAAGAACGCGAAACGAGCGAATCGAGATCGAAGTTCTCGCGAGTGAGAAACGTTCGTAGTGAAATTTCGATCTCGATGATACTTTCCAGTACGTTTTCGAGTTGCTAGCTGAAAGAAAACTCTGCGCATCCTAAATACGGCGGACATCGGCGCGATGCACGTACGAAACGAAAAGAAAAGAAAGCAGAAAAAAGGGGAAAAAGAATAAAACGCATTGAAAGATTTCTCACACGACACCGTGGTCCTTCTGCCCGTCGATGTGTAAATAATTGTTTCATATTGTTGTAAAGTAGAACGGTGATAAGGAGAGATGGATGGTACAAGTAGGAGACGTCGGTACTCGATTGCCGAAAGTTTAAAAGTCGAAAAGTCTCCCCCGTAATGTAAGCGCACAAAAAGAGGGTTAACGATCTATGTGTCTTCTTCGTGTTTAATCGTATCTTTGTTATTAAATCTTGAACGTCTTACGAATGTTTATCTGTGTATTTGCCTAGGCACCTGTCTTTCTTTCTCTCTTTTCCTTTAGTGCCGCCATCCAACCACGTGGATCGTCCAGGTAATTGAAACATATATATCTTTTTTCTCAATAAAATTCCGATATAAGAATTTTGATTTTTATTGCTACATTTCGTCTACGACGCGCGTCGCTTGTCTCAATGTTCTTTTCTTTATTATTTAACGGAATTGCGCATGGAGGTCCGAACAGCATCGACTCAATCTACTTAATCGGATCGAAGGTGCAACAGGGCGCGTAGTTTATTCATCGGTGGAGGATTAAATATTCGAAACTGTACGTCACACGACGTGACTTCCGTTTTAAAAAATGATATGATACGGTATGGGAAAAATATTAGAAACGCATTGTATTCCAAGGTATTCGAAATACCAAACTGTATCAACGACTGATTATATGCACCGACTACCAAAATCAACGTTTCTCTATCAACCATTAACGCTTAGTCTTCTTACTAAATTTCTCTGCTCTTGACAAGTCTTAAATAGACTCACGTGTACTCTATAAACGAACCTCTACAGCTAATTAATGTACCTATCGTTTGCTAATATCGTTTTCCATCGAATATCTTTCGATTAACATCGCTGCACGCGACGTCGATCGAATCGGCGTGAAATTTCGTATCCTTTTTAAGTCTAGTGCTAGGTCTTCGAAGTTGGAGGTCCGAGGACTCGTTTGATCCTTTTAAATCTAGCTAACGCCATCCCTGGATCTCCATTCAAGCCGCCGAAAGCTTCCCCGTATTCCGTCGCCAGTGGCCCCATCTCTTCGTTACTACCAGTTAGCGACGCCACGGAATCGGATCTTTTCTCTAACAAAGAACCCTCTTCTGCTACTGCCTTTTCGTCTTCCGTCATCTTCGACGCGCTCGACTACCGACGGAACCATTTGTTTAATGACGCTCGTAGGAATTAACCTGTTAACCGGGAAGACGAGTTAACTCGCCGTTCGAATAATCTCGTTATTTAAAGATCCCATTTTCTCCTTTTTTTTTTTTTTGCCGAATTATAAATTACATCACGTTTGTACGAGAGTACTCGCTGTACAAATTTTCCCTTCCGCAAAGACTAAGACTCGTGTCCACCGTCAATTTTTAATTTCGTAATTCCACAAAAGTTTAAAGAACAGCCCGGTCAACAAGTTAATGTATTACCAGATTAATTCCCTTCTTTCACCTTTGCATCAGCAAGCGCCCCTTGTAAGTTCGAGTCCAACGTGTAATCAGCCGGTAGACTTCCCTCCAGCTTCACGTTACGTTGTTCCGGGATCAACATGGAATTTTTAGATCTTCTTTTTCTCTTCTTCCGATCGATTCTCGTCAAAAACGCCTGTCGCGCGTGTTTCTTTGGTATCGTTTCCGATTGCATTATCGATCGCTTCTTCACCGTTCTCGGCCAAGATTTTTTATTCGAACCCGTGTCACTAGCGTCTCGCGTCTTTTCCTGACCGCTGTCTTGTCTCCTTTTCCTCTTTATCGGCTGCTTGTCCACGTTATCACGAACCCGAGACTTGCCAGAATTTCTCTCCGCGATAGATCTCTTAGGCGCGTCATCTCCAGTGAGTGCAGCCTCCGGAGCCTGTTCTTCCTCGTCTTCTTCCAACTCGCGCAATTCGTCGAATCTCGCGTTGTTCTCCTCGATCTCCTTAAGGCGCTGGTTCTCCTCGATCTCTCGTTTAATCTGCTCTTTGATCGAATCGATCTTTCGCTGGATCTGCTCCTCCACCCGTTTCTGATAGTCTTCGTCTATCTGTTCCGCAGTCTCGGCTTCGTTCTTTGGATTCGCTAATTTCTCAGAATCATCCGCGGCAGATGCTTGCGCCGCGTTCGCCACAACTTCCACTTTCGCCGCGTCTGCACTGCTGGCTACGTCGGCAATTTTCGACTCCTCGGCTTTCGAGGTTTCTTTAGCGCCAGAAGCATCACCGACCAAGCCGTTGGCTGCCTTGTTGTTACCGGACAAATTAATTTCCCGCGTTTTCGCGTCACCCGTAGCCTCTTCGCTTCCTTGAGCCAAGATTTTCGCAGTTTCGCTGCTTTCGATCGTTGACTTTTGGTCGTTTGACGGCTGCTTCGAATTATCCGTTTCGCGATCGCAATTGATCTTCGACGCTTCGTTCTCGTTCTTGTCAACCACGTTCCTTTTCGATTGATCGTTCGAGTCCTTGTCAGCTTTGGTTACTCGAGCATCGGCTACCTTGCTATCCTTGTCGGTAGCGGCGTCTCGTTTTAAGGACGTCTCCGCGGTTTTTTGATCGCTAGACAGGTCGCTAGACGTTGCAGCATTGTCTGCTTTCCCAGCAACCTCGGCGTTGTCCGTTTCTTTCGAATTTTCGTGGTCCCTCTTCACTCGAACGTCACCGTGCACCTTTCTTTTATCAGTTTCTTCGTCCGATGCGTTATCTTCTAAGGCTGCAGTGTCCTCTGCGACTGCAAGAGCGTCGTCGTCCATCTCTTCGTAGTCCTCGGAGCCGGAAATTCCTCTTTTCACCACGTCTTTCGATTCGAAGTCATCGTACAAGTTAGATCTTTCTTCCTGATCGATAAATCTCGCAGAATCTTCGTTTACATGGTCGTTGCTCTTGTACCTGAACATTTTACACATAAGTTAACTTACATCATACGCTTTACGTATTTTACGACGACGTCGCATGTATTTATCGTATCGGGTCGAACAACAAGTTGGTTCGTCTTCGAAGAAAAGAAAGTTATATTTCTATAACTTGCTACGTGACACCAATCTTCCGCCAAGATTCTACTTTCTAAATTATATCGTCAAAAATATACATTTCCGTTACGGTCCACGGTCTACTGGCAATCGTTCGTCCTACACGCGAAAATACCTGGTCTCTTTGTGTTTTGAACCAACTGCAGACTCGTCTTCAGCTTCGTCCGCGTACTCGGATTTTTCCTGATCAACGGCAGCCTCGTAATCTTTGTCTGGAAGCTTCGGAAGATCTCTAGAAGAGCGATCGATTCTCGAAGCACTTTTACCAGCTTTGTTAGAAGCCGAACGTTTTTCGTCCTTCGCCGCCTCGTTCAAAGTCTTCGTATTGCTCTTCTTAACGGCGTTATCACGTTTCACCCGTGCACGCTTGTCACCACCGTCCTCGATCTGCACTGTTTTGCCGCTCTCTTTAGCGTCGATGTTGCGTTTCGAATTAATTAGATCGTTTCTTTGTTCACCGGCTGACCGAAAAATTCGCTCGATCGATGGATCTAACTTGCCGTTTTGGTTCTCGATTACGTAACCATTGGCTTGCGCGTTGCTGAGAACACGAGAGAAGCAACCACAAGGTGTCTAATGGAGATCGGATATAAAGAAAGAATTTATGGGTGACGGTAGAATTCCATTTGTATGTAAACCTGTCGAGTCGTTCCAAGCATTCCATTTAATTGGAGCTCACAAGTAAAATAAGTAATTATATATTCTGATTATTTATATTTAATTGTTATATAATTTACTGTATTATACATATATATAAGTAAATCGATAGCTGTATAATAAAATATTGGTGGCTGAAGCTATAAAAGCTTGTGTCAATTTGCCAGAAACTAGTTGTTATTACTATTATTTTATTAGTTATTAGCTTCTGCTCGCTTAATTTACGCGACGAAACCATTCGTAATATGATTCTCCGTTTATTTCGAGCAGCGTATTCTAAATTCATGTTCAGAGAAGCGAACTCGATCGGCAGAGGTTCCTTTCATCTAACGGTAAGTAAAAATTTCGTTGAAACAGATGCTGCGGTCCGTACGAACGAAATTCTACCGTATGAAATTGGAGAAACATCAACGGATAATAAATTACAGATAGACGAAGAAGAAGCGCGTAAGGCATACTTCGGTACCTGGATGCGTCTTTGAAAAACTCTGGATAACAGTAAGAAACGAAGGATTGAAGTATTATCGACAGGACGAGGATGCAGGCACAGTTTAGCTGGAATCGTTCGTACATGGTGTGGCAAAAGGAGCATCGTAGTGTAGATTTCTACGAATAACCGGACGTGCGAGCTACTTTCATATTTGGATTTCTACTGATTTTTAAGGAAACGTATCGGACGACGTTGCTGCTGCGTGAATATGGAGCAGCATTCGATCGAGTTCGATCGAGAGGCTGCTTTTGTTACGATCGATGCCACGTAGTCATGGCAATAAATCACCTAATGATCAGTGAATCCTCGTTTTAACACTTTGACTGCCACGCCGAAATCACGTGTTTCGCTCAGGGCGCCACGGGAGTATTTTTATTATTCAGAGCAAATAATGGCAAAATAATAATAAATTAACGATGCGAGACAACATTCTTCCCCGATGGACCGTTTATCTTATTGGTGGCTCCTTGGTAACAGTTGATAGCGACATATTATAACAAGCATCGTTTATTTCAACAAATCATTCGCATTCGTTATTTCGTCGTAAGCAAAACGACCAGAATATATCGTTGAAACGTGTAAAAGATATTAGTAAACGGTATTTGCTCGTTCTATATATTATAGTAAGGTATGTTTACACTTCTAACTTCAATTATATGATCATAAAGCAGCATTTACGATTATTTTCTAAGCTGTGTTTGTCATAATATTCCTAGATTACCCATCAAAGATATGAATGCATACACAGTGCACAGTTAGATGCAAGATTTGTTCTCATTTTTTTTTTTTTAATTGATGTTCTAATAGAAATGTTTAATCGTTCAATGAGGCACTTTTTATTTCAAAGTATCTTCTATTTATCGGTTATATTCAAAATACCCTAAGCGTCGATTTTCATTCAATTTTTACAATCGTAAGAAGTTCAAGCCCTCCGGTCATCAATGACCACCGGTGGTGGTTCGATTGGAAAGTTTTTTTTTTTTTTTATTTTGGTTTCTTTAGAATTTGTCCTGATGGACATTTGGTAAAGTGTTATATCTTATTGATGAAAAAAATAAAATAAAATACAAATAAATATAGCATGTGGGTGGCTACCCCCAGCGGGGTGCCAGCTTCGTTTTTCTAAGTTATATCTTTTATGACGATTGGAAAGTGTCGGCGAATTTCGAAATTTGACTTAGGCGTTGATCGGAAATATTATTTACTTATTATTATCGTAGAATTATCATAAATGTTATCGTTTCAGCAAACACTTGAAACTTAACTTTCTAATTATTCGAAGCGAAACGACTGTTCGTCTGTTATCGATGAAAATTCGCCTCGATGTAACTTCTATATGTGTATAGTTTGCGAAGGTTGGATTTGCGAGAAAGTAAATTACGATACAGAAAATAATTTCTTTATTAGGAATTAGACACGATGACACGTTATATGTACTTATACATAAACCATATTCGAACGATGTTTCTCGCTTCTCTTCCACTTGTCCGCATTGTTACAATCGTTAAAAACTCATTCGACAAAGTCGCGATAATAACTTCGGATACAAATATTTCATAACAAACGGTTGCCTTCTAGTTTCGTCAACAACGTTGATAAATTCGATCGCACGTATTTACAACATCTTAATGCGATCGGTGTCATCGTGATCCTGTTTGCTTCTGTAAGTGTTACGATAGAATTCTTTCACTCGATGATACGTAAATCTTAGTATACATACTCGAGTTGTTCATCGTTCGCTGTAGAATTAGTAAGAAAAGACTAAACGCATAAAATATAACTTGAACGTGTAATCATTTACTTAAATCAGGTTAACAGAACGAGTTAGTTATACGTGTAGGAAAACGAAGAGCACACGGGGAAAACGTGACAAGTTTATTTTTGCCGAGCTCTTAGTTTCTCGATGTCAGCTGGCGGCTAAAGAAGCGACACAATTTCTCAGGTTTAAAGATATACACCGCTTATCGTATTCTTTCCACGTGGTCTTCGGACAAAGTAAAAGAAACCGTAGCCAAGTCCATGGAGCTCTCGTTGTTCACATTCCTCGCGAACAGCTCTTGGTCTGGTGAAAAGAAAATCTTGTTTCGTGACTCGAGTGCAGTTACGTGTAACCATACACCTACGCGTATAATCTATCACCTACCAGACGATCGTCTATTACGATTTAAACGTTATCAAAAGGACTAAATGCAACGATTATATAAAATACAATTGAAAGAAAAGCCAGAGAATAACGAAAGTGATACTCGAGGAGGGGAAATGCAAGGTCAAGAAGTAATTGCGAAACATTTTTATTCGATCGAAAACACATAACACCTGGTGTAAACGGATCAAAATAAAAAGGCGAAAAAATAAAAAAAAATAGGAAACAAGAAATGAATAATATAATAATTAGTTCCATAATGGGAACAAGCATCGTAGCGTCGAACGAACCGATGAAACCGGAAAACGCTCGACTTCTTCGCGAAGCCCTGCCGGAAATGTTAACATCACAACGTACATGACTCGTCTATTCGAACGATACCGAAGGTTAATGTAAATCACGGGGTTGTTAAAGGAAACATAGAGGACGGGGGATGATACGGTTATCGGTAGACTGTGGATGTTTATACAGTAATTCATATTTTCATACTTTCTACGAGCACAAGTAGAATGACGCAACGTAAGATTTCTTTTTCGTTCGTTAAATACGAGGACTACGGGGGAAAAGTATGACAAGTCCGTTCCCTTTTTTTTATTTTCCGATTTTTGTCATACGATTTCATATATTTTCTAAAACGAAAAATCTCGTTTCGATATGAAATAATTAAAGAAAGGCGTAACTTGATATGTAGATTCGCAGATACGCGTAAGCTTCCCAATGATAGTCGATGGATGTATCGTAAGGAAGGAAAATCAGCTAATTTAACCGAGTTCCAGGAAAATGACAATAGCCTGAAAATCATGCGCGAAGGACAGTTTTGATATAAATTTGCTTTATTATAAAAAAACCGATCGTATTTCTCACCTGTGACGGATATGCCAGATGTTGCCGCGCGTTTTGTGCATTTCCACAAATGCATAAGCATCCGCAGTCTATTTGTCAGCAAGGCGAAAGAAACGGTTAAATATAAAAACGAAGCTGGTCGAGAAAGAACGCTACGTGCGACTCGAAACGTCGCATCTATTCTAAATATCGGTCGAACCTAATGTTTCAATTAGATTCGTCCGTATCACGGATTTAAGCTCTAGTTATTGCTTTGTAATACACGTGGCTTAAGGTGAAAATAAATCTTAACTCGATTTTTCATCTGCGTGTCATCTCGCATCCGCATCTCTCGGTCCAAGTATCATTAGCCATTTTTTTTTATTTTTCTTTTTTTCTTTTTTTGTTCGATAACCATTTTTATATCGACGAAGAACTTTTTTCAACATCGCGCTCACCTTATCCTTCTCGAAGGATAAAACTATTATATTGACATGGTACGGATATATGCATATGTGTGTATGTATATATTTTACGTATGTATATGTTTACGCGCATAAAAGTGTACTTTTATAAGTAATTCACACAGTTCCATATGTCAGTATCGATCCTCTACGAGCACGCCGATTGCAGAACGACGAAAGGGATATCTAGAGATTCTTGACGAAATAAATATCGAACGACACGAGTTCATCACAGCCCGCAAATTTAGCTTAGACCTAATCCCATTCGAGACGTATAACGAATCTCCGATCTTTGGAGCGTACGCTACCGATCAAAAATTTCGAATTACCTACTTTTTTAGTTGCATTTACATCGAAGTTTTCGCTAATTTTCATGTTACTACAATTTCCGTTATTTGAATAAATATTTTGCGAAACAAGTTTTTAAAATAATAGAAAATTCTTAGCCGAGATTTCTTTTCAAGTCTCGGACTCTACCGGTTTCGATATCCATTCGAAATTAATACTGTAAATATCGATAACGATTCCTTTCGCTTCGGTAAATCTTTAACGACAGAACTTTCCCGGTTAACGCAAAATTCTTAGTTAACTTTCTCTTAAATCATTGAATTACAATGATTCCAAATTTCCGACCAGTACCGTACGCTTCATCCAGAAGAAAATACTAAGTATTCTGAAAAACCTCGCGAAAAGAAACAAATAATATCTCGAGACCCTCCGACTGTTACAGTTGCTTTTATAATATAATCTCTATGGCAGAAAAGGAAACTTATTTTAATTAGAGATGACGGGCATATAGAACTTGTGCTTCTGCGTGTCTCTGGTGTGCTTGAAAGGCGTCTGTTTGGCCTCGATAAGCGCCGCAGGACAGGGTCCTTTGTGTCTGGGCGTGTACTCCTTCTTGTACATGCTCGAAGTGACCATGCTTCCATCTCCTAGATTGATGTGCGATACGTTCGACTGTCTCTGCACTCTTTCTACCTTCTGACTGGTGAAATTTCCATAATTCTTCGCCTCGCTGTGCGAATAGAACTTGCCACCTACTGTTAAATTGTCCTGTCGAACGATTCTCTGTGGACGTTCGTAGGTCGACGACGCCCAAGGATTTCCTTCTTTAGTGCTGCGATGTAAAGAGGTCAAACTACGTCGATCGCTGCTCTGACTCGAATTGCTGATGTACTGGCCGCTCTCTGCCAAATTCGAGATACTCTTCTTTTGATCAGCGGCTGTGGAAGAGATCGTGTGAAGAGCCTCCGTGGACGAAGTGGCTCTGCGTCTGTGAAGAACCGAGTTAGTAACGTCCGCGGACGACGAAGAGATTACGTTCTTCCTGTGGTGGCTGGTCTTCGTCACAGCACCGTCCATTTGCAATTTCTCCATAGATTGGCCGCTGATGGCTTGCCTGAATTCGGCACTGCTCGTCTGGTTGGAGTTATAGCGAGCTTGGCTGGAAACTGTGTGCTGTTCGTGTTGTTGCTTCTGTCTGGTTGCAGTCTGTCGAGACTCGATGTGTTGAGTGTTAACGTAGTCCCTTTTGCTTGTCTCTTGTTGATGTTTTTCGATTTGCTGCCTCTGTTGTTCGCTGTATCTTCCATCGACCATGACACCCTGGTGGTTTTGCACATCCGCGAGAGACCTGTCGTCGATAACTCGTCGCGTTTGAGTCACGTTCTGCGATCTCAAATGTCTTTCGCTCGACTGTGCTCTTTGATGGTGTTCGCTTATGTAGTGCTGATTGCCTGAAACAGTTGACAGAGACTTTCTAGAGTCTGGCTGAGGACCATCGGGTTGTACGGCACGATGATCCGTTATCACACGCTGAGATTGGTGCTGAACGTTCTGAGCCGATGAGAATCTCTCTCCACTCGTTCTCTTCGTAGTCGTAATCGTCGTTCCATTTTCTACGGTCTTCGATTCAGTAGAAACGCTTCTCCTGGTGTCTGTTTCCATGCTGCTCATCTTTGCGGCAACTTCCTTGGCAGTGCGTTTGGTGAAAGTGTTGTAGTTCCTCTGAGTAGTCGTAGACATCGTAGAAGTGTCGTCTCCTAAGGTAATCGAAGACTCCATGTGATGTCTGCGAGTCACGGCTCTACCAGGCGTAGGAACTTCTTTCTTGGCCGGCGTAAACGTGTCTCTGGAAGTTGTCTTCGTTTCCATGGCACCTGTGCTCACCTTCAAATTATCCTCGTGACGTTTAATCTCAGCGCGTTCTCCACGAACCACCGTATACGTGGATCTCTGAGAAGTGGAGTCTTGGAACTCGCCGATCATCTTCAAGTTATCCTCTCGACGAATTACCTCCGCTCTTTCTCCTCTCTTCGGTGTGAAATCGTCGCGAGGTCTTCCGACAAAGTCTCCTTCTGGTTTCAAATTGTCCACATGACGAATTGGAGATCGACGTTCTATCGGACCAACCTTATCCGGTGTTCTACGCTCGAAATCACCTTCTGGTCTCAGATTATCAGGATGTTTAATAGGCGAACGTCTTTCACCCGGTCCCAGAGGAGACTTTCCAGGCCTTTCGAAGTCTCCTTCCGGTCGAAGATTGTCAGGGTGCTTCTTAACCGGCGTACGTTCGCTGATTACGTACGTGTAATCATCTTTCCTGCGTACATCGATAAATTCACCTTCCATCTTGAGGTTGTCCTCGTGCTTTCTAACATTCACCCTTTCCACCTTCGTGATCTTCTTGTAATCGTCCCTGGATCTACGAACGTCTATCTCTCCTTCCATTCTCAGATGATCCTCGTGTCGACGAACTTCCACTCGTTCTCCGTTCACGTGTCTATAGTCATCTTTAGAAGATGGACTGACATCCATTTCGCCTTCTGGCCTCAAATTATCTTGCGGCTTTCTAACTGGCGCTCGTTCGCCTCTCTTAGGCGTGAAATCGTCTTTAGGCACCATATAGAAGTCTCCTTCGGGATGAAGGTTGTCCTCGTGGCGAATCGGTGTGCGTCTCTCGGCTGGACCAACCTTCTGAGGCGTTCGTTTAGCAAAGTCACCTTCAGGATGTAAATTGTCCTTTGGTCTCTTCACGTCAGCACGGTCCCCTTTAGTTGGCGTGTCTTGTCTTGGCCTTCCGACAAAATCTCCTTCTGGATGCAAATTATCAGGATGTTTAATCGGTGTTCTTCTCTCTGCGGGACCAACAGGCGCCTTCTCGGGTCTGTCGAATTCTCCTTCGGGTCTAAGATTGTCTTTAGGTTTCTTCATCGGAGCCCTTTCTCCTTTGGTTGGCGTAGGAACTTTAGGACGTTGAGCGAATTGGCCTTCGGGTTTCAAATTATCAGGATGCTTGATAGGCGTTCTTCTCTCAGCTGGACCAATCGAACACGTATCGGGTCTCTCGAATTCTCCTTCGGGTCTCAAATTATCTTCGTGTCTGATAATCTCGCTGCGTTCACCGCGTGTCACTCTGTAGTCGTCTCGTCTTCGAATATCCACGAACTCACCCTCCATCTTCAGGTTATCCTCTCGACGAACTACATCGACTCTTTCCACCTTGGTGATCGTCTTGTAATCGTCCCTTGACCGACGTACATCCATATCACCCTCCATTTTCAAATTATCTCTGTGAACGACTATCTCTGTTCTCTCGCCCTTTGTAGGCTTATAATCGTCCTTAGGCTTGCCTATAAATTCACCCTCCGGTTTCAAGTTATCCTTTGGCTTCTTCTGAACCGGCCTGTCAACCCGTTTTGGAGTAAAGTCGTCTTTAGGTCTTCCTACGAATTCTCCTTCAGGATGAAGATTGTCTTCGTGACGTATAGGCGTTCTCTTCTCGGCTGGACCAACAGGCGATTTCTGCGGTCTCTGGAATTCCCCTTCCGGTTTTAGATTATCCTTCGGCCTGGTAATATCCGCACGTTCGCCCTTCAATGGCGTTTCTTCCTTAGGACGACCAACGAATTCTCCCTGTGTTTTTAAATTATCCGGATGTTTAATTGGACTGCGCCTCTCAGCAGGGCCCATCGGCTTCTTCTCTGGCCTGTCAAAGGTACCTTCTGGTTTCAAATTGTCCTTTGGCTTCTTCACGTCTGCTCTTTCACCTTTCTTCGGTGCCTGTTCCTTCGGACGTCCGATAAACTCACCTTCAGGTTTCAAATTGTCATCGTGTTTTATAGGTGAACGTCTTTCCGCTGGACCAACAGGTTTCTTTTCAGGTCTTTCGAATTCTCCCTCGGGTTTCAGGTTGTCCTCTGGTTTCTTTATCTCTGGTCTGTCTGCTTTTTTAGGCGAGTAATCGTCTTTCGGTCGACCCTCGAACGGACCTTCCGGTTTCAGATTATCCGGATGTTTCACGATATCCACACGCTCTCCTTTCACTACCTTGAAATCGTCCCTCGTTCTGATATCAGTGAACTCGCCCTCCATATGCAAATTATCCTGATACTTAGTGACCTCGGCTCTTTCGCGAATTAAGAAGTCCGTATATTCGTCTCTGGACCTGTAAGTCTCTATATTTCCTTCCATTCGCAAGTTGTCCGTACGTTTGACGATATCTACTCGTTCACCACGAACAGGAACAAAATCGTCTTTAGGACGACCTTCGAATGGTCCCTCGGGTTTAAGATTATCCTCGGGTCTTTTAACATCGGCGCGTTCTCCTCTAATCGGTTTGTAATCGTCCTTTGGTCTGCCAACGAATTCTCCTTCGGGTTTCAAATTATCGGGATGTTTAATCGGAGATCTTCTCTCAGCAGGTTTCACTGGAGATTTTTCTGGTTTCTCAAATTCACCTTCCGGACGTAGATTATCCTGTGGTCTCTTGATATCTGCGCGTTCTCCACGTTTAGGAGCTTCTTCTTTTGGCTTTCCGGTAAAGTCACCTTCTGGCTTCAAGTTATCAGGATGTTTAATAGGAGTACGTTTCTCAGCTGGCCCCAAGGGTTGCTTCTCAGGTCTTTCGAAAGTACCTTCTGGTTTCAGGTTATCTTCCGGTCTCTTAACATCAGCCCTCTCTCCCTTAGTCGGTGACTCTTCCTTTGGTCGCCCAATAAATTCTCCTTCAGGTTTCAAGTTGTCTTGAGGCCTCTTCGCAACTGGTCTCTCGGCAGGTCTGAATTTTTCAGGTTGCGGTCTTTCGAAATCACCTTCAGGGCGCAAATTATCCTCGTGTTTGATCGGTGTTCTTCTCTCAGCTGGACCAACAGGCTTCCTCTCTGGAACTTCGAATTCTCCTTCAGGATATAAATTGTCCTTTGGTCTCTTTACGTCCGCTCGTTCGCCCTTTCGCGGTGCTTCCTCTTTCGGCCGACCAACGAAGTCTCCTTCTGGTTTTAGATTGTCTGTTGGTTTCTTGACGATTGGCCTTTCAGCGGGTTTAAACTCTTCTGGTTTAGGTCTTTCAAATTCCCCTTCGGGTTTCAAATTATCAGCATGTTTGATCGGAGTTCTCTTTTCAGCAGGACCAACGGGTTGCTTCTCTGGCCTCTCAAATTCCCCTTCGGGTCGCAAATTGTCTTTAGGTTTCTTAATCGGAGCCCTCTCACCTTGTTTAGGCGCTTCCTCTTTTGGTCTGCCAATAAATTCTCCTTCTGGTTTGAGATTATCTTCTGGTCTCTTTACTTCCGGCCTCTCTGCTCTCTTAGGAGAATAATCGTCCTTTGGACGACCCTCGAATGGTCCCTCCGGTCTCAAATTGTCAGGATGCTTCACGATATCAACTCTCTCGCCTCTTACAACCTTGAAATCGTCTCTGGTCCTAACATCGATAAATTCGCCTTCCATGCGCAAATTGTCTTGATACTTGGTAACTTCGGTTCTCTCGCGAATCAAGAAGTCCGTATATTCGTCTCTTGATCTGTAAGTTTCGATGTTACCTTCCATTCGAAGATTGTCCGTGCGTCTGATGATATCCATTCGTTCGCCATGAACCGGTTGATAGTCGTCCTTAGGCCTGCCCTCGAATGGACCTTCTGGTTTCAAATTGTCTTCGGGTCTCTTAACAACAGCTCTGTCGCCTTTAGTCGGAGTGAAATCATCTTTAGGCTTACCAACGAATTCTCCTTCGGGTTTGAGGTTATCCGGATGTTTAATCGGTGTGCGTTTCTCTGCTGGACCAACCGTAGGCTTTTCTGGTCTCTCGAATTCGCCTTCAGGATACAAATTGTCCTGAGGTCTTCGAACCTCGGGACGTTCGGCTGTTTTTGGAGAGAAATCATCTTTTGGACGACCTTCGAAGGGTCCTTCAGGTTTCAAATTATCTTGAGGACGTTTTACGTCGGCACGGTCTCCTCTAGTTGGTTTGTAATCGTCTTTAGGTCTTCCTTCGAAAGGACCTTCTGGTCTCAAATTGTCCTGAGGTCTCCTCACTTCCGGACGTTCAGCTGTTTTCGGTGAGAAATCATCTTTAGGTCTTCCTTCGAAAGGACCTTCAGGGCGAAGGTTATCATCGTGCTTAATAGGCGTTCTACGTTCAGCTGGGACGAATGGAACACGTTCTCTGTCTGTAAAATCGCCTTCAGGAAACAGCTCATCCGGATGTCGGACAATCGGCGCTCTTTCGCCCGGACCATAAGGAACAGGCGATGGTCTCTCGAATTCTCCTTCGGGATACAAGTTATCTGGATGTTTAATAGGTGTGCGTCTTTCAGCAGGAGTATATTCGTGTCTCGGCCGATCTTCAAACTGTCCTTCAGGTCGAAGATTGTCCTGTGGTCTTCTGACTTCCGGACGTTCAGCTGTTTTCGGTGTGAAATCATCCTTAGGACGTCCTTCGAATGGACCTTCTGGTCTCAAATTATCTTGTGGTCTCTTTACCTCTGGACGTTCAGCTGTTTTCGGTGAGAAATCATCTTTAGGTCTTCCTTCGAACGGACCCTCTGGTCTCAAATTATCTTCTGGACGTTTCACGTCCGCACGTTCACCTCTGGTTGGTTTGTAATCATCTTTAGGCCTTCCTTCAAATGGACCCTCCGGTTTCAAGTTATCTTGAGGACGCTTCACATCAGCACGTTCACCTCTCGTTGGTTTATAATCATCCTTAGGTCTACCTTCGAAAAGTCCCTCAGGACGAAGGTTATCATCGTGCTTAATGGGCGTTCTACGTTCAGCTGGGACGAATGGAACACGTTCTCTACCTGGAAAATCGCCTTCAGGAAACAGCTCATCCGGATGTCGGACAATCGGCGCTCTTTCACCAGGACCATAGGGGACAGGCGATGGTCTCTCGAATTCTCCTTCGGGATACAAGTTATCTGGGTGTTTAATAGGTGTACGTCTCTCACCAGGGGTATATTCGTGTCTTGGGCGATCTTCAAACTGTCCTTCGGGTCGAAGATTGTCCTGTGGTCTTCTGACTTCAGGACGTTCAGCTGTTTTCGGTGTGAAATCATCCTTAGGACGTCCTTCGAATGGACCTTCCGGTCTCAAATTATCTTGTGGTCTCTTTACCTCTGGACGTTCAGCTGTTTTCGGTGAGAAATCATCTTTAGGCCTTCCTTCGAACGGACCCTCTGGTCTCAAATTATCTTCTGGACGTTTCACGTCCGCACGTTCACCTCTGGTTGGCACATAATCATCCTTGGGTCGTCCTTCGAATGGTCCTTCAGGTCTTAAATTATCCTGAGGTCTTCTCACTTCTGGCCTTTCCGCCGTTTTCGGCAAGAAATCATCTTTAGGTCGACCTTCGAACGGTCCTTCCGGTCTCAAATTGTCCTCAGGTCTTCTAACCTCTGGTCTTTCACCTAGTTTGGGTGTAAAATCATCCTTTGGACGTCCTTCGAACGGACCTTCCGGTCTTAAATTATCCTGTGGCCTCTTCACTTCCGGACGTTCAGCTGTTTTAGGTGTGAAATCATCCTTTGGACGTCCCTCGAACGGTCCTTCGGGTCTCAAATTATCTTCAGGCCTCTTAACATCGGCTCTTTCGCCTCTGGTTGGTTTGTAATCATCCTTTGGCCTGCCTTCGAACGGTCCTTCTGGTCTCAAATTATCCTCAGGTCTTCTAACCTCTGGTCTTTCACCTCGTTTTGGTGAAAAATCATCCTTTGGACGTCCTTCGAACGGTCCTTCGGGTCTCAAATTGTCCTGTGGCCTCTTCACTTCCGGACGTTCAGCTGTTTTAGGTGTGAAATCATCCTTTGGACGTCCTTCGAACGGTCCTTCGGGTCTCAGATTATCTTCAGGCCTCTTAACATCAGCTCTTTCGCCTCTGATTGGTTTGTAATCATCCTTGGGCCTGCCTTCGAAAAGTCCTTCTGGTCTCAAATTGTCCTCAGGTCTTCTAACTTCTGGCCTTTCGCCTCGTTTTGGTGAAAAATCATCCTTTGGACGTCCTTCGAACGGTCCTTCTGGTCTTAAATTGTCCTGTGGCCTCTTCACTTCCGGACGTTCAGCAATTTTTGGTGTGAAGTCATCCTTTGGACGTCCTTCGAACGGTCCTTCCGGTCTCAAATTATCCTCAGGTCTTCTAACCTCTGGCCTTTCACCTCGTTTTGGTGAAAAATCATCCTTTGGACGTCCTTCGAACGGTCCTTCGGGTCTCAAATTGTCCTGTGGCCTCCTCACTTCTGGACGTTCAGCTGTTTTTGGTGTGAAATCATCCTTGGGTCGTCCTTCGAAAGGTCCTTCAGGTCTCAGATTGTCTTCAGGTCTCTTAACATCAACTCTTTCGCCTCTGATTGGTTTGTAATCATCTTTAGGTCTACCTTCGAACGGTCCTTCCGGTCTCAAATTATCTTCAGGTCTTCTAACCTCTGGTCTTTCACCTCGCTTCGGTGAAAAATCATCCTTTGGACGTCCTTCGAACGGTCCTTCCGGTCTCAAATTATCCTCAGGTCTTCTAACCTCTGGTCTTTCGCCTCGCTTCGGTGAAAAATCATCCTTTGGGCGTCCCTCGAACGGACCTTCGGGTCTCAAATTATCCTGTGGCCTCTTTACTTCCGGACGTTCAGCTGTTTTCGGTGTGAAATCATCCTTTGGGCGGCCTTCGAACGGTCCTTCAGGTCGCAAGTTATCCTGAGGCCTTCTTACTTCTGGCCTTTCCGCTGTTTTAGGCATGAAATCATCTTTAGGTCGTCCTTCGAACGGTCCTTCTGGTCTCAAGTTATCCTCAGGTCTCTTAACTTCCGGGCGTTCAGCTGTTTTCGGTGAATAATCGTCTTTTGGACGTCCCTCGAACGGTCCTTCGGGCTTCAAATTATCCTGTGGTCTCTTCACGTCTGCTCTTTCGCCTCCGATTGGTTTATAATCGTCTTTCGGTCTTCCTTCGAACGGTCCTTCAGGTCGCAAATTGTCCTTGGGTTTCTGCGGTTCCGGTCTCTTCGTTATCGCTGGCACAACGTAGTCGTCCTTAGTGTGAGGTACTCCTTCAAACGGTCCTTCCGGTCTCAAATTATCGTCTCGTCTAATCACGGCAGTGCTTCTATAGTCGGTTTGATCGAAAGTTTGATACTGTTCCTGAGTCGTTGTGGTGCTTTCCACGATATCGGTCTTGCCATAAAAGCGGTCATCCTCGTCGGTGTAGTCGATTCGTCGTCGAGGTGTCCTCTCAACTATGTCGTACGTGTGGAAATCCTCTTTATGATGAGAGGTACCCTAAAGCACATTTCGTACTAGATCAGCGATTAGTGTAGAGATAAGAGTAACTGGGACAATGGACTCGCTTTCTGAATATCGTTTTAATACGGAGCAGAGGGAAAGTTAAAAGGAGACGAGATAAATCATGCTTTTAATAAATATTTGTCAGTTTTTCAATATTTTTTAATTACAAAATATCAAAAGGTAACAGAGATAATGACGCGTTTAAATTTACCATCGAAAGTTAATATACAAATAAAAAAAGATTGTCATCCGTAATTTCCAATTTCCAAAATTACTTACTGTGAATTCACCCTCTCCCACTGTGAGGTTATCCGTACGTTTAATGATCTCGGCACGTTGAACCGTTCGATGATCGACGTATTCGGATCTCGTAGTTGTCGAGTCGATGAATTCACCCTCGACCTTTGTGTAGGTGTTGCGACGTACTGGACTGGGACGTTCACCGGGTGTACCGGTGAACACCAGCTCCGTTGTGGTTGTACCTGCACATACAAGTTAAATGTTACGACAATACGAATTAAGTATAGTAAAGAGATCTAACTACAATAAGAAAGACAAATCAAAATCACACGAATTTTAGATTTTAAAATTTCACGATGATCATCTGATCAGATGAACATATTTGTGGTATCTTTAATATTACGTTCCTCGAAATTTCAGATTTGTCTTGAAAAAGTGATCTTCAATGTTCACACAATGTCGAGAGAAATTGCAAGTTTCTATTAAAAAGGAACAGTCGATGTTCTAAATCTCAGTTCGCGCTATATCTTTCTCTATAAAATCAGGAAAAATGTACAGCGATTATTCATAATTGATAAAGCAAAAATTTTTTTTATAGTCGTCAAAAATTTCGATCTCGCACGAGTCAAAAAATTTATCAGAAACGAAGCTCACTGTCGAAGTCTCCTTCCGGTCTGAGATTATCCTGAGGTCGCCTGACAGGCGTTCGATCTCCATATTTCGGGGCTTCTTCCTTCGGTCTTCCAATGAATTCGCCTTCTGGCTTCAAGTTATCCTGCGGCTTTTTCACTGGAGCTTTCTCTCCTTTCGTCGGAGCTTCCTCCCTGGGTCTACCGATGAACTCACCCTCCGGTTTCAGGTTATCCTGCGGTTTCCTTACCGGTGCTCTCTCGCCCCTCGTCACCACATAGTCCGTTCGCCTCTCTCCGATGAATTCTCCTTCCATCCGAAGATGGTCTTCGTGGTGGTACACGGTCTGCTTGTCGACGTGTTTCTCATCGAATTCCTCGCGATAGGAAGTCACCGCGTGGACGGGCCCGTCTCGAGGAATCTCAAGGTGATCTTGTGGCAGATTGTGCGGACAGCGATGTCGTCTGAAAAATTCCAACATCGACGATGATATAGAAAAGTTAGAAGAGTTCGTTGCACGTCGTAGCTCGATAGAATATGGTGAAAACATCGCGATACGATCGTTGGCTCATTGATAAACCAGTAACTCGATATTTTTTAATTGCCTCAACCAAATCAGGTGGCTGTGTTTTGACTTTGCAACGAATAACATATATAGCTACTATAATAAAATATGAATTTGAAATCGACGTGTGTCGAATTATGTATTTCAATACGGCTAAATAGCCCAAGTCCGTTCGATATAATTCGATATTACCTAACGACAAATTATAATCGGTGAATTTTGAAAAATTCCGTTTGAAAAATTAGAGTATCTTTGCATTGAATTATCTTAACTGATCGTTACATCTGTTGACTTACGGATTTATTGCTGCTACGTGACTTAGGGCTGTTGCGCAGGATTTGCAAACATCCATGTGGAAAATTTTTAATGAAAATATTTATAGAATGTCCCGTAATTTTAACGAACAAAGAGAAAAATAATTAATTGTTCCGTGAAACTGAAATCCTTGCCGAGTGTAACGACTAATCTGTCGTCAGTAGGGAATCCTAATTGGACATCGAGCCTGATTTCAACGTGGCTCGCGAATATTCATGCACGTCGGCCGTGCTAGATTAGCAGCGTTGGCCCATTGATAAACTGGCTGGTATTGCAGTCGTGAACGTCACCGTAGTCACGCACGTGATCATTGTCGTACCAGCACGAGTTGCATGTTCCTTGTTCACGACCGCTTCGTTAGATTCCGTGTACATAGTTCATCGGGCTAAGTAATTGAAATACGCTTCGAATCGGATCCACGTTCCTATCCATCAGATTACTCGTTCATCACCGTTGGTCGGTAAAAAAATCTATAAATCCTCGTGCCATTATCGAACCGTGCTTTGTCCCTCGTACGTACGATCGTTCCATGCGACCAATCGAACATTATGGAAATGTCAACCTTGATGGAACCTTTTGTATCCTGTCCCGTTTGCGACACGCGCGTTTACCAGTCCAAGTCTCACACCACCATCCGAATAATTACATTCTGTTGTGTTAATAACGGATTGCCGTAAGACGCGGCTGGTTTGGTTCAACGTCCTCAGACGAGTTTCTCAATGCGTTAAGTGTCGTGGAGGTCATTCGTATTAGATGAGTCTATGACGCCGTTTAAATCGTTACATCGGTGACACTTTTATACCGTACGTAAAATTTCTACTACTCTGTACGTTATAAACGTTAACGTATAATAATAATATCGAAATGACGATTGTAAAATACGGATTGCGGTGTAACGCGTTAAAACAATTTTATTCCGCTTACACGTGGGATTTCGATCCTTTTAGAATCGAATTTTTCGAATATTCCAATATTCGCAGAACTAGAAATTTTAAGAATAATACGAATATGTAGTGTACGTTTTGATTTTCTGTAACCAATGTATTTTTTGTCTACTCGGCGTAAATACTTTTCGAAATTGCAGTTCGCAATTACAATAATAGATCGGAACGAGACGTCGTGCATCGAAATGAACATACGGCATACGATATTGAATGTGTAAATGTAATTAATCGATACATTTAAGGGGAACAAATGAAAATTACGTTTCGCATTAGCGAAATCTCGCATGATTTTCGACCAATTTCATCAGTTCATGTAACTAACCGAACATGATTCGATAATATTTATTGTTTCAGAACACCGTATTTGGTAATTAACGAGCGAAGGAAATATCGACATCGTTCGACGTTCGCGCAACGATACAGCAATCTCCATGTCAATTAAGGCGGGCGTAGCTTGTCAAAATGCCAACGCACGTTCCTCTTTCCAACCCCCTGGCGTGCATTTAATATCGATGACAGACTGACGCGGTGCGTAACACAATCAACGATTAAAAATGTATAACATTGAACATCATAAATGCACCTTGATGCGCGATCGTTCCGAAAATGCTAATGATTAATCGTACGAAATGCTTCTGTTCCAGATATTTTCTATTTTCATACAACACCGTACTATCTTCAACTTTTACACGGGCAACAAAAATGCAGCTGTCATTCGACAAGCTTAGAAATAAGTTCGAAGCTTCGATATTGATAATTTTAGCAGACATTTCGGCGTGGAAGATACTAATCATACAAAATGATACATGTCACGTAAAAATAACATAAAATGAGAATTCGGAGCGGTTTTTCCACGCTTTGGCTACAAAATACAAAAACTTTTAAAAGAAACACAGAAAAAGATTGGACACACTAAGGTTAATTAGAACTGAAAATTAGAGGTAAGTTCGAAGCTTCGATATTGATAATTTTAGCAGAAATTTCGGCGTGAAAGATACTAATTATATATACAAAATGATACACGTCATGTAAAAATAACATAAAATGAGGGTTCGGAGCGGTTTTTCCACGCTTTGGCTATAAAATACAGAAACTTTTAAAAGAAACGCAGAAAAGCGTACTCAAGATTGGACATACAAAGGTTAATTAGAACTGAAAACTAGAGGTAAGTTCGAAGCTTCGATATTGATAATTTTAGCAGAAATTTCGGCGTGGAAGATACTAATCATACAGAATGATACACGTCACGTAAAAATAACATAAAATGAGGATTCGGAGCGGTTTTTCCACGCTTTGGCTACAAAATACAGAAACTTTTAAAAGAAACACAGTAAAGCGTACTCAAGATTGGACACACTAAGGTTAATTAGAACTGAAGATTAGAGGTAAGTTCGAAGCTTCGATATTGATAATTTTAGCAGAAATTTCGGCGTGGAAGATACTAATCATACAGAATGATACACGTCACGTAAAAATAACATAAAATGAGAATTCGGAGCGGTTTTTCCACGCTTTGGCTACAAAATACAAAAACTTCTAAAAGAAACACAGAAAAGCGTACTCGATATTGGACACACTAAGGTTAATTAGAACTGAAAACATTTTATTAGCGTGTTAAAGTAAGTACACGCCCGGTGCAAAGACTTTATCTATTCAGTTTCGCGGCAGGCCATTTGGAAATTGGAAACCTGTCAAAGAGAGATTTCGCAAGCATGCTGCTCGCGATTCACCGCACGTATCCGATGCGTTCGAATGCATCGGCTTTGCAAAAGATAAAAAAAGCGGAGGAAAAACAGAAAAAAGATGGAAAGAATACACAGCAGGCGCGCGTGCGCGCGCCAAATTTCGATGCAAAACGTTGGTTTAATCGAGGTTGTATCGTGCCTTTAAAGTTTCGTTTAGATCAGTCTCGTTGCTCGAACTCGAACGACTTGAAATCAAACGGCGTAAGTAATAAAACCGAGTATGGAAACTCGATGAAATATTTTATTCGCTTTTGCATTCCGGTCGAATTAGTTAACTGCGAGCAATTTGAAACCACTAGTCCAGTGTGAACCTGTTACGTATTTCGCTCGCTCGAAATATGAATTTCAAGTTTCAAGTGAAATTCAAGTCCTTCCAACTACTCAGCTTTATATTTGTTTTATATTTGTATTATATATAGTTTCGTATTTATCGATACTGGTTCCCTAAAAAATTGTCAAAGTAACTGTTATTTTCGATTCGCTACATATACCAGGTTTTTATTATTATTATGTAACGATTATTTTTATTATAATGAAGTACGAATAAAAATACATTTAGAATCGTGGTATTAACGTTTAGCATTCATACGTATCCACTTCCTTCCAAATTAAATTATTTGATCTCGGACTACTACAATATAATTCAAGTAAATTGACTAATCGTAACAGGATGCTGGATTTGAAAAGAAAGAGAGAGAGAGAAAGAGATCCAATTGTCGCGTAATTCTTTATTCAATGAGATAAAAGAATCGTGCAAACGGGATTTCTTTTGCCAGGATTCGATTCGATATAACCAGCTTCCAATTAATCCTGACAACACCTCGGAGAATAATGAGCACCGAATAATCATCGCGGCTTTCTGTTTTAATCGGTTCGAGCGCGTGCACACACGCTAATCGCCACGCAGCCCGCATAAAATTGAATATCGATTAAAATGGATCGTCGATAATCGCGGTTCGCGTTTGCTAATTTTATCGATTCGACGCGCAATCACTTTGTATTGGAACAGTCTATACTCTTGTTTCTATTAATAACAATAATAAATCGTTTTCATATGTTTAACGATATTCTACGCACCTAGAGAACTTTAAGAAAATTATTCGAATATGAATATTCGAGGACTGGAATATCTCAAACCATCGAACAGCGAATGAAAATTGTAACATTTCTTACTACGTTGTATTATTAATTAGCCTTTGATCTATATCGTTGAGTATTTCATTTTCTTTTTTAATATCAAAACGTACGTATAATAACAGCGATAACGATCATCGATCATTTCCATCGCGCCGAACATGAAACATCAACCGATATAAAATACCTGAAAAATAAGTATTCTAATGGGAAAATAGCAGTGAAGCGTTTGAAAAAGCCAATCTGCATTATTAACTGTGCAGAGCAATTTTCATATTTTTCTCTGGGCAACCACGGCCGAAATTCGTATCTTGCGTAGGTGTATCACCAGGAAACTCTTAATACAGTACAAAAAAACACGATGATATCATGGCCCATTGAAGTTAACACGATAATCTTTTTCCGTCAGAATGCGATTTCAATGTCGCGACTGAAGGCTTAATTATTATGGATCGAACGTGTAATAGATACTGTTGGTATTCACGATATTCCATAGGCAATATCAGGTACAAGAAATCATCGTTGCGGAAGACTATCACTGGTTAGCAATCGAAGCTACTCTCTCGATCATAAGCGCTCAACCAATTTTCCCCGATCTCGCGGTTGCATTCGGTTCGATCCGGGTCAAGCGTTTCGATCTAGCGAGAACCAAGATTACATTTATCGGGTGCAATTTACCGCACTCCCAGACCGATCTTGTTTACGTTCGCGGAGAACAAATATTAAAGCGTGCCGCGTCATCAAACTTTGGCCATGCAATAAGCAAATTGTTTCTCAGGAATACAAATGGATCGAGAACTAACGACGTTGGTGGAAAAAGGGCTCGTGAAATAAGAATTAACCCTCTGCACTGCTACATCGAGTGTGACTCGACATCAGTTTTTATCTGAGGAGCTCCTTTGTCGTGTCCCACTCGACGTTCTTTCAAGTCCCACCTTTTAGTGCGAATAAAACTGGTATTTAAGTGAATTTGTTTCTTCCTTTATTTATTTAAATTGTCTTATTTTTTGGTTAAAGTAAATTTCAGATAAAGCACTTAAAAGCGTTGGGAGCTGCTGGTAACGAAATTGAAATAAAATTTGAAGTGCAAAGGATTAAATAAAGCGATGGATCGAGTAGATCATGTTGCGAGTTTTGAGTCTAATCTTTGGATATTAACGATGTTTCATTTGATGGATGTAACGGTTCTTAAACGACTTTGATCTTTTTATATTTGTAAAATAAACGAGATAATAATTTAAAGATTGGACTGGAAAATATATCTGTTTACTGTTGTATATCATACAGTTGTGGATCATAGACTTATACTCTTTCTTATTCTTTTACGTCGAATTTACGTCAAATGAGATAATAGATGCTTTGTTATTCGTAAATATTCGTTAGAAAATTTCGTTTGATTCGTTAGCGAACTTGTTAACGTTGCATGAAATTTTACAAACAACGTTAATTTAATTGTGCGAGAGAACATAGCGGCGAAGTGACAGGATTGCAAAAATAGCGCGAGCTGCTCGCGTGCAATACGCTTAAGCTGTGCTCGAAAAACGTTCAATTATAACGTGATAAATTAAATAAATTGATCTACTCCAAAACATCGTTTACCATTTACTCTACATTTTACAACGTACAAGTGAATATCTCTAATATATTCCATATTTATCTGTTACCATTTATTTTACCATTTATATCTCCGTAAACGCGTTCAACACCGAAAGGTCGTAATATTCAGTTGATAAATGACTTAGAAATACATTTTTTTTATCTCTATTTTTCGCTTTTTGACTGATTTATTATGAGAATAATTCTAAACGAAGACAACTGACTTGACCCAACTGATACCGTCTTTCTGCCGCGTGATTTCTGATCGTCCTTGACTCGATTAAAGTTCGACTCGATCGCGAGAAACCGCTTTCGACTTCATTGTCATCCGGTTTTCAATCACCTTCCACGTATTCTATGTATGGTAAAACGTAATTTATCGATTATGCGCATCGATATCCTTGATTTTTGGCTGAACAATGGATACCCTTGGAGGATCGCGATGAATCGCGCCGGTTGTCCCAAGCTGATCACCTTAAATTTGTATCGCGATCACCTTGTTATGGGAGGACGCGGCACGTTTTTCGAATAAGGAAGAAAAGAGAACAGCCGATCGCGATTGGCTAGAAACAAGCTCCCATAGAAGGGCTTGTCTGCTGTCCCACTTTTAAGCGGCGCTTACACGCGCCTGTTCCCTTCATACGCATACGAGCTGTTTCATAATACGATCAAGGTCCTCCAGGTTATACCGTACTGGAACACGTCCGAGTATCGTCATCGAATTCGAAAAAACGTCCGCAGCAAGGATACCGTTGACGTTGCATTCGAATTTTGTCGTATACCGTTGGAATATCGTCGTGACAAGCGTTTAAGATTTGTTCATATTGGTCAAGCAAAATTACAAGCAATTCGGAATGACTCTTGACCAATTCGGGCTTGTTAAACGTTATTTTGATCAGTCGTGTTACTCAAATTTAAGCTCGTACTCGTATGAATCGTGTAATTTGGACGCAAGCTCGAATTGAAGGAACGAAACGACTCTTACAATCGTTTTTAAAACGTCGTGTGGATCCATTGCGGGATGAGCGAGACGTTATACAATACGTTCGGATGTCTCGAAAAATGTCGACGATGATCATGGTCACGATGATAAGAGCTCGATGTAAGGCAATGGATTTCGCGGAGCAAAGAATCGAGAACGACCGTAATCGATAGAGCAAACGGCTAATAATTCGGTGAACGATTCGCGCGAATAACAATTCCACCTTCCACGAAGTAGATTTCAATTGCATATATTTGGGAAAAATGGCAGATGATGCTAATAGATCGGATGTTCTTCCGTCTTAACTTTCTTCGCGTGACGCGGATGTGATGAGATTTTGAGTTAAAAATTTATAGTTAATTGAACGAAACGGCTAAGCTAAATTGCGACGTGCAACGACGCGACGTTAATTAGAGTTTTTATCGGTGTCCGGCCTTCATTTATAGAAGCTGAAAAAGCTAAAAAAGCAACTCGCTCGGACGAATAGCAACGGGAAAGATTCAAATCGTTGCAAATGTTCGCGTTAATTTGCATCTTCAACCTCGTCACGTTTTGTATTCCAATGTCGTTAACTTGCCCCGAAACTAGGTCACGTCGCAATGTTCAACCGAAACGAACGTTCCTCGGATGAAATAAATTTATTCGTGAGTTCTTTGTATACCGATGTTTCAGCGCTGTCGTGCTTTGATATCGAGACTTCAATATCATTTTGCTAATTTTGCTATTTTTGCTACTTTTTCTTCAAAGCATTTCAATATCTTCGTCCGACATATGAAATGCAAAATTCGAAATATAAAATTATTAAAAGGCTAAAATAATCAAAAGGTTCGTAGGAAAAACGATCGTTATTCGCGGTTGTCTTTCTCCAGGAGACCAAACGAACACTGTAGCATCTTTTATTTTCGTTTAATAGAATTCAACGCTTGAAACATGCCACCATACCTCAACTTGGAAATTTCAAATCTTGAAATTTACAGATTAAAAGATTGAAATCGAAATGTAGAAATTTTGGAATTAAAAATCCTCACCCGCAGGTGCAGAGTTCGCAGATGCATTGCTCCTTCAGAGGGATCTTGGACAGTATGTAGTTGGGTAGTTTTCCGGGCTGAACATCGTCCTCCTCGAGGGAGTCAGGCGTCTGATCTCCTCTCTTCGGCTTGTCATCAAATCTCTCCGGTTTATCCTCCGGTCGGCTCGGTTTTCCAGCGGCTGGCCTTTCATCGGGTTTCCCGGGTCCCTTTGGTTGCTCATCGGGTTGCGTCGGTTTGCTGGCGCCTGGCACCGTTTCATCGGCACGCGGTACCTTGCCAGGTCTTTCCTCGGGGCGACTTGGTTTCCCTGCCGCGGGCACTGGTTTTCTTGTCGGGGATACATAGTCACGAACTTTTCTTGGAGTCTGTGGCCTAGGCCCAGTATATCTGGAACCAAATATTTGGAACGTTTAATAAGTTTCATTTTGCTATTTTGCGAGGAATTTTCAAACTTTCATTCGTCTCTTTCTTGACAAATTTGATTGGAAAAGAAGAGTTGGCCGCGAGATTACAAAATTGTTATATTCCGTATGGACTTTAAAGAAAATTCGAATCAAACAAGCAATACATAATAGAAGTTGAACGGAAGAAAAATTTAGATGTGAAAAATGTATAAAATGCATACAATATAGAAAAATATACGAAAGTGAAGTATTAAATTTAATATTTAAACGATGAAAAAGTTCGTATCTTTAGCTTCTATTTCCTCACTGGTACGAATAAAAATCTGAATTTGCGTAAACGTTCGTAGTCCAACGATGACGCTCAAAGAAATACGTTTCTTCGTTTATACGCAATCTAACAAGCGATATGTATAATATCGATTTTGGGAAGTATCTATAAGAAATTCGTCGTTTTGCACCAAGTTCCCCCGACCTCCTCCCTATAAAACAGCCAAGTATACACTCGAGCTGGCAATTTATAGAATACTCGAAGCTTCTACGCTGCTCGACTTTAATTAAAATCAGTTTGAAATTTCAATATTTGCCAAGCCAACGTCGTTTTCTATGCCTATCGACTGCCTCGAGTCGATGCTGCCCCAGCGTCCTCAAAAGACGCAGCAATTTCCACACGCTCGAATAACCTATTTTCTAGCTAACTTCTAAATCTGTATACCAACCTTTCCCCGGGACTCTGTTCTCGTTGCGGAGGTCGGCTCGGCTTCCCAGCTGCTGGAATCGGTTTTGGTCGATCGTCTTCTCGCAGTCCAGGGATTCCTCGTGGATAACCAGGTCGTTCCGGCGATCCTTTCTGTGGAGTACCAGCTGGAGATTTGGGAGTCGAGGTGGTGAATCTGTCGAACCTGGTGTCATCAACGACATCCCGCGCTACCATACTAGTCACCTGCTCGTTGTCGATGAATTCGGTCGTTGACTTGGTGACATCTCTCTGCAAGCACGTTAGAATGGATCACGTTAGACAAGGTTGCAGGACGAAACGCGCGAGACACGATTAAGTCTTTAACGTAACGCGAGACGAGTTAACTCGTCATCTCTCGGATACATGATCTCTTGGATGCAACAACTTCTTTATTCATACACAGGCTCGTAAACGTACTCGAACGGTTTCACGCAAAACTTTTAAGAACATATTATGTACGTTATACGATACCTTTTAGAGTTTCGCTAGTGTCGTAACGAGACACGAGCGTCGCGATTCTATTAGTAAAATTTCAAACTAGTCTGAAAATGAATATGCATAGACGACGTTTCAGCCACGACAGGTTTCTTATCAAGCGTACACGTTATAGCGACCTGACAAAACAAACGGCAACGATATTTTCTATTTACTGCTGCACCGGTCAAGATGATAACACAGTTTCATCGTACACACGATTCGGTGGATGTCGAAGAGGTATACAACAGATCCAGCAGAATACGCCTAGCTGGTTTTGGAATCGCGGTGCCTGGAATATGTCTTCGTGGTTCACCGAGAAGAGTACTCACTGTGTCGTCGTCGGAGAAAGGTCGATGAAGTTAGAAACGTTATTAGCGAGAGCTGACGTTGAATTCAATTAATTCAAGTGGCTGTGTGCAGTTAATATAACCATAGATGACTCTCTGCGAGAAGATTATACCAGGAAGTCACCTAGTCTCCCTGTGTTCGCCAAGCGAAGGTAAATTAGAGCGTATCGTAATGTTATTAGTCTGAGTGTCACTCTATCTAATGGGTAGTCCATTTCAAACTTAACGGAATACACCAACTTCTAAAGTTAAATTGCATAATGTTTTTAAACGCGTGCGAACATTTATGAATCTTGAGCGGTTCCGTTGCTTTTAGCCTGGAACAGGCTCGGAAGCTAAATAAATTTCCCCGGAGCAATTTCGTTGCGCTTTGTCAAGGAACTCGGCCCTTCGTCACGCGTCTCCGACGCTGCAGACAATTACCGGAGGATTCCGCTAATCAAAACGGTTATCACCTTACTAATTACAACTACTTTCACGGCTGGCTCAAAGCAACCGCGTTATTCGCCAAATGGATCGTAGCGACTGTTCTCTCGCGCTATCTCTTGTCGCGTTAATATCTCGCTTAATTATTAACTATTTTACGACGATCATTACAACAGCATTTCACAGAGAATTCACGGTAATGACAACGAAAGGAACATTCGCTTAATGTTAATCGCTGTTTTGATTGAAACTTCACAGCATGTTTAGAACAGGACATAGCAAGGTGTCATAATGTTATCCTTGGGATTAAGGATTGGACATGATACCAAAGACATAACGAACGCACGAAGTAGCAAATTGTCGGACTTGAGAGTACCCAAGTTAAACACGAAACTGCTTAAACTTTTTGGGCTTTCGAACTTTCCCATTTCTACAAACGTTTCACATAGCAACAATTCTCGAACTATAAACTAAACGGCACAGGCTTTGCACTTGGAATTAAATAAGAACTTTTGTACTTTGAGATATTCGAACTTTAAGAACTCTACGAAACGCTAGAACTTTAGAACTGTGTACTAGTCGAGCGTTACACATATTAAGCATTAACAAATTTAATTCGTTTGTTAAATATCCGGCTTCGCGAGCCGTGTAGAAGTCTTAACGCACCGAAGATAGAATTAACAGGGTAGCAATTAATTCACACGTAACGGAAAATTGCTACGTTATTTGATCACGGTTGAAGATTTACGACACGAAGAGCACCTTGTTCGACCGATATCTACGATTTATGCAGCTGAAGTACGTTCGTTTGGATTCGCTGGAACGTAACCTTTTGTTTGACTTCCGTCCTGCACCGATCATTTCCGATTAAATCAACGAATCGCGATTTAAACCGATGTTATACCAGGACGCTGTCGATCTTCCTCTAGGACTTTTAACGACGTTAACGAAACGAGTTTGTAAATTATCGTTTCTATCTCTTTTTCTCTTTCGCTTCAGCGTGGATCAAACGTTTGTACAGAATGATATTTGTTGGATAAGAGTTATTCGAGTCAAAAAAATATTTGAGGTAAGCTAAGTAATTCGTAAATTGCCAAATTTTATTACTAGGAATTCTGAACGATTTACATTTGTAAAAGGACTATTTATCTCGTTATTAGTGACGTGATAAACGATGAAATATGTCCTGTAATAGGCAGCTCAGCTACCGTTCCTTTTCTACGAGCATGTAACTCCTATTCATCGGAAGACAAGTTTGTTCAACTAATGTTAATGATCTCAGTTGTGACTATCGCTATTCAGTAGCATGCGTGTACTAGTTTATTTCTGCAAGTTATTTCGCTGTTCATTCTATTAGTTCATATACCTATGGGCCGTTTATTCTAAAAGCGGTGTAAGTCCATTTTCCTTTGTCGTGAAGTACCAATGTGTTTGCGTTTCCATAGATTGAAAGATCCTAATCTGCTTACTTTGTCTACTACCCTACGGTGTTTCGACTGATGTAAATTCGTCGTAAAAATTCTTTTCTCAAGATAAATAAATTATAAATACCTTCTTCCTGATTCGAAACAACTTTATCATAGGATTATTCGAATTATCTTCTCATCTTTCTTTTCTTTTTTTATTTCTTCTTATTGCATCTAAGGTAGATATTTTTCCATTCTTTCCTTATTACGTCAAATGGTGTTTCGTAATATATTACAAAATTTGATTATTCTATGAAAAGTTTAAGATTGAGTTTTAAGATATTGATAGTTCGATTATTCAAATAACTATATCTTATCGTGGACTCTACACTGTTTGCAATATGCAACGACTGCGACATAACAAATGGTATCTGGTCGTTTCCTCAGAGACGACGCAACTTGAGGGAACAAAAGATGAAAATCGCAGAGGAAGAAGCGATAATTGAAAGTCAGACGGTCACGGTTTATGACGCGATTTCGCAGTAGGTTGGGCGGAAATCGATAATAGGAATGCCGGCTCGTATTCTATTCCATTGTTCGTTAAATACCGACATTAAACGAACTGCAAAATACCATAGCTATGTACTTAGATTAAAAATGACGATGCGACGACGCTTAGCTAGACGGAATTCAGGTAACGTGAGAGCGGAACAGATGGCGTTTATGCACACGTCTGCATCGTATCGCATAGCCCGAGCTACTTTTGTACCCTGCACCTACTTCTTCGAGGATTCGGTTTCCGCGTTCATAGACATCGAAGGTGTCCTTATAACAGCTGAATAGCCAGGCGCGCGTGAAATGCTCCAAAACAGATTTACGTTTCGAGTATTTGCACGCTGAAATTCCGTTCTTGACGAAATCTCTTCCTAGAAGATATCGAAGGAAATTAGAATACCGAAACTCCAGTACTGAAATCGTTTAACGTTTTAGCGGTCAAAATCATCGAGGAAATCGATCGATCGATGATAATTTTACGTTCCTGCGAGATAATGAGAATGTTTTGTAAAAACAATTACAAATGTATAACTTTATGAAAATTAGTTGCGAGGGTTGTAAGAGGAACGTGATAAATTAAGAATCACATGTTGACACTGACAATCCCCTGGGTTAAATTAAATTAAACAATTTTTAATAAATTAAATGCAAAGTTCAGGGAAGATTATGTTACTAAGGTTTGGACTAAAACGTGAAATTGAATTACCACAAACAGCCGCTGTATATCTAAATAACATGTACGTATGAAGAAAAAATTAGAATAAATTTCGACAGAGCACTCTTACGGTAGAATTACTTGGAAACGAAAAATTGTTCACGGATTTTCAGCAAACGCTCGGCGTTGTGAAAACCGGCATTGTTCAAGGGTATGCCGTATAATTAGTTCTCGAACCAATTGTCGTCGATTCCACAGCGTTAGAGGTATTCTACCATTATTCGGTGACACAACGGAGGTCACACATAACCTGGAGGATCGCTTATCGACCTCCGTGTGCACGACGCGCGACAAGCTCGCCAAAATCGCTCGTTGAATTATTTAATGCCACGCAACGAACAATCGCGCGTTCTGCGAAATTCACGGCAATGGCTATCGCCTTTCACCATCCATGCCATCGAAAACGATTCAATTTAACAAACAGGAAATCCTAGTTATTTGGAAAATGAGAACTTCTCGTTGAGAAGTAAACGATATATTTACGATAAGTACGAGCGTGTTGCATTCGTATGAAATTTTCTTGCTCCAATACAGATTTCCAGAATCAAGCATTTTCTTCTTAATTACGTGACTATTGTATAGTCGAAGATATAAATGCGTAGCCGACAGCCTCTGTTTGCTTTGAAATAGCTTCACGTATACCTCTTTTCGGTTCGTTAGCGTTGATCATTGTACTTGGCAGGCACGTTCGTTCGGCTTAACGTTGTAATTCGATAACAAGGTAAGTAAAATTCGCTAATAACGTAAAGCGGTCCTGTGTGCCGCCTTTCGGCCGTAGGTTCTCAACAAAGAGAACTTTTGTCGTTTACCGGATCAATTTTCAACGATTTTCATAGGGGAGCGCCGAACGACCCGCACGATAATCATCGTCATCATCCTATTCGTTCCAGTCACTGTGACGAACGATCGTGTAATTAAATAAAACGAACAACAAACACGTACACTGGCTAATCGTGTAGCTGTATGTTGGAATTAAGAAATTAACAAAAACAGAAGTTAAATCAGTTTGGATTTTCGGAGGCTCGTGACGAGTTTTCCTGTCGAAAGCTCTTTGCAACTTTCCAGATAGTAACGTGTTAAGCGAACGAGTACAGCGTGAAGCAAACTCGTAGCAACAGCACGAGTCGAGGGAACACGATTATGCGAGTTTGTGTATACGCCGACTAAAGCGTGCCTGGATGCAGGCAAAATACACCACACCGTCAGCGGCTGTTTGCACATTGAACAATCGAAAACAGGGCTCCTTGCACCTACTTTCAGAAGGACACCTGTCGTCACGCGACGAGAAATTCTGTACCATGTTTGAGATGAACACTAGGTTATTTCCAGAGCCAAGATACAACGATTACGTGTAAAATATTCAGAATATACTCTCGATAATTTTTAACGAATTTCTACGTAGATCCGACTTCTTCAGTTATGCTCAGAAGAATGAGACATTTCACAAAAATCGGCTGGTCTACTTATTACAATTACCGAGTCTAGTCGTCGTCGAACTTTACCAGTTGTATCGTAAAATGGTAATTTTCATAACTAAAAAACATAACAATAACATAACAATACGTTGGAGTAGTTGTAAAGATTATCGCAATGCCAGACATCAGAACTACGATGAAACTGTTCGACTACAAGCTCTCTTTGTTTATTGCGAGTCCAATTTATTTGCCAAGATCTTTTGTCACGGCGTACACAACAAACAAATTTGATAAGAAATAGAAAACAGATGACCGTTAGATGGTTTCGAAACTTCTACTGTCGTCTACAGTAGCTCGAGTGCGGTATTCTTGATGATAAATTTCCTAGCAGATCGAATGACCATCGTCTAAGATAGAAAATATCGTTGCTCTAATGTAGTTTCTTAGGCGGTCCGAAAAAGCCCATTTATAGCGACGCGGATCGTTCCATGATGAAAAAGAAGGCCGAAGGCTCGAAATTGGCGTCATTAAATCGGTCAGAGTCAGAGCGGAGCGTGCATGCAATTAACTCCAGTGTTCTCGTTAAAGACGCTCAAAGAGTCCGGTTTCGATTGTTACGTTAATTGGATGGAAAAGAAAATAAAAGGTTCGCCGTGAGCGGCGGTTGAATTTCGCTCGGCGTATGTATACCTGTTGAATTTACCCTGCTTGCCGCCACGATGGAAGAAATTGATATTCATAGGGATATACGTGTGTGTGTGTGTGTGTGTGAAGAGAGAACCGAGTGCCAAGTATTTCATCGACCACCACGAGACCTCGAAACCGATGTCACGGCTACCAAACGAATCAACGCTATCGATAGAATCTATCTCCACGTAACTAGACTTCCATATCGATTATTCTATGAACCATAAAGCGATATACAGTGTGACTGACGAAAGTATTTGAACGCTCATAGAATATTTTTATGTAAATAGATAAATTTAAATTTGGAAAAGGAAATGGGATCTGTAAATTCATTTGTAACAGGATCTTACACAAATTATTATTACCCAGCAATATTTTTAAGCTTATCTTGTGACTATATCGTCCTGTCAATCTCGAAAAATTTAATCCGGTTGTAATCTACGAACATTTATATCTCAATCTCGCTATCATTTTGGCCAAAAAAAAAAAAGGAAAGATTTTCTACGTTTCTACATCAAAATTGAAAAGAGAACTTTTATGCGTACGGTAATAATTTTGTTACATCTTCGTCGAACTTAAGATATGTTTTAACGTTAGAAAGATGCAAAAATTACGAGATATCATGACTGAAAGACGACAGAGATCGCTACTATTTATTTACGTTATATAAGGTATTTTCGTGACCTGTGTATATTTGCAGCAAATCTGTTTTGATATCCAACTTTATCAGTATAATCACAGTAATCACATGTCATTATCTGCTAATGAAGTTACAAGAAATTTTGTACTATACGCATAATATATCCATAAAAGTTTTCTATAGTAAGACGTTGAACTGCTTTCGTGGATCATTATATTTCGTTTAATCTGAAAATCATTCTAATCGTTCTTTTGCACAATGCATGAAAAATTTTATCGAAAAATACGGTGGTTTACGAGAAATCAGGTCGATAAGACGATCCAAAATAAGATTCTCTTTATCGTCTTGCTGAAGACTGGAGATTGCGCTTTCACAAAGTTTCAATCCACTTTGGCGAGATCAGTTTCGTCAGTTTTTTCTCTCGTAGCGAGAATTTCTCGCATCACATGCAAACTTCAGGCCGTTTTTTAATTTTCGATACTTTCTAGTCTTTTTGTTCCTCTTCTTCTTTTAACGCGCGTTTCTAATCGAAGATCAACCATTATATTTTTCGAATACATCGTGAGCTTAAATCAACGGGATGGTACAAGCGAAATCAGAGAAATTTTATGGTTCAAAATAAGACGAAAATCAGGAATAACGAAATTACATGTACATATCGTGTGTATTATATAAAATATTTTGAAATTTCATTAATACTGTAGCGAGATACGACTGTCGCGATCGTATGGATCAAATTCGAAATTAATCTGAAAATAAATGCAGCAGGTACGAGTTACAAGACTGAAGGCAAAAAATTAGTGTACGGCTACTTTACGTAACAATAATAAAAACATAACAATGTATTAAAAATGGCCCCACTGAATATCGCAGCACGTACTAGATATGATGTAGCTCCTATCTATATTCTCAAACTTCTTTCAAGCTTCATCGTATTCGTGATAATTATCGGGTTTCATTAGAGTGGAATTTCAAAATGTTTCTTATAATATAATCATAGTTCGTAATATTATATTATTACTCACATCATCATAGTTGAAATCTATCTCGAAATAATTAAATATAATTAATACTATAAGTAGTCTCATTAAGTACATCGACGCTAATTAATGTAACTGTTAATTTACTTAAATATGTATGTAAATTTTACGGACTTTATGTCATAGTAACGAATATCTAATTTTGTCACTCTCATTTCTCTTATCTCAACATTTATTTTACGTTTCCCAGGTACTGAACAATTCGATTTGTTTTAAACTCTGTTAATGTAATTATGACACTTGGATCTCGGTACTAATGAAATTTAAAATTATTTTACGTAACATACATAACATATTGATAAAAAAGTTTCGTCAGCCTCTGTACATCACGAAGCAGATTAGATCTAGGCTTTTTAAACAAAAATCATATATTTCTCCCCACGAATGAACGCTGTTGCACGCGTAAATACCGATCACGTGAAACAAATGAAAAATATAAAAATAATCGAAGAGTACAACATGATTTTAGTTGATGCCTGAAAGGATATCTTTATGTGCTGTTACACGATGCAAATGGTCGTTCACAAATCTAACGATCTGTGCACGATGTTTGCATTTAGTGGCGCGAATGCTCATAAATTTTACAGCTAGATTCTCGTTTGATAATGTGTTACTGAAAAACTGGCATTATCAACCTAAGCAAGGTTACACGAGCAGGTACGGTATATTTTCTTGGAATTCCATTCGTTATACGCAGGCTGGAGATCGTAAACGATGACATCATTCACGTTTGGGCATTGATAATTCAACGCAATCGGAATGTTCTGCTTCGATTATACAGGAACGTACGTCGTTAAGCATTGGTGAATACGTTACTTATCTGCCTATACGTAAAATGTTGAATCATGTGACAGGCGATCATGACTATTCAATATAGAAGCAAGTAAGATGAATCGAGATGATTGTGGCGTGAAATACAATTGGTTTCGCGTTTAACGACCAATGACATCACTTCCAAACTTGGTCACTGTGTTTCACGGTGATTGTTTGTTACGTATCGCGTGTGTTCGTCAAAGGCTATCGCAGGTGATTAAGATACACGCGATCACAATGTATAATGTACATTAACGTTCAAAAGTATTCGAATTCTTCGATCATTACGAAGAAAATGGGAAAAACACACGTTCAGTTCCAACATCGAATAATTCAGAAATACGATCCATTGACAACATATTGAATGTTAAAACTTTCCCTATAAAAAATAAACAAATTGGAAAAATGTCACCCCTGCGAAGATTATCATCTTCGTATTGAACTTGGTCCCGTTATTAATCGCGATCGTTTTCATAACATGTAACAACTGTCTTGTTCGTTAGAGGCGCTCGAGGAAAGGAACGCAACGCGAGACGAAGGAACCGGGTCAAAGGTTGGCAAACCAGTTAAACGACGAGCGTGACGAATTGACGGACAGATCGAGGTTCGCAAACGTGGAACTCGGTCGGTCGATCAGAGTTTAAAACGAAGCGAAAATCGAGATGAGATCACTTCCAAACTTGGCCACGCTCGATGCCAATTATTATCGCTTTACATATGCTCGACCGAAGTCGATAGCAGGTGATTGCAATTGCGTGCACGCGGCATACGTCACTTGGTATTCCGTTGCCTCTTATTAGCCAAATGCAAGAACAGATATATTCATACTCGTTTCATCGAGGTATTACTCGATTGAGTTAATAACTGTTTACTGCCGTGGAGTTTGAAATTGTCGTGCTGTGAACGTAACTTGCCTCGGGGATTGCGGCGCTCGAAAGTGCTCCGAGCAAGAAAATCATTATGCGGCTGGTTCCTGCATCAGGCTAAACGTTCACCAGCCCGCGAACGGAAATATTTACGGTGTGTCGCGAATGTCGCAATGAAAACGAAATCACGGTGTTTCGTTTAAGTGCTGTCGGTGGAAGAAGCGAGGCTGTACAATTGATTCAAATTTACGTCATTTAAGACAGACAGAAAGTATTCTGACACTTATAGAAACCTTCCATAATATTTTTAGACTGATTTCACATTTGATCGATATCATCACGATGGTCATGCGTCATTACGACGTTAATGAAATTTCAGAAAGTTTCGTATAATATTCGTAAAAATTTTACATGATATATCATGTATATAGTAAAATATATTATTGCCATGTTTTTTAATAGATAATTTAAATTTATAATTTAGTAATTGCATAAAAAGATAGTTAACGTTGTTTCTAGCTACTAATTGATCATTAGTTTAGACACTTGGGTCCAATTCACGTACTATAAATTCAGCCAAGTGTTCGAATATGTTCAAGTACATGCTACATTAACCAGATGACGAAATAAACGATTAGTCGAAACGTCCAAACAGTTGTTCGTTTTCATTAGGAAATGTTATTTAGCAACGAGTTGGACTACGTGTCGTGAGATAAAGTAAATCGTACATCGCCTCGTGCAAGCCGTTCGACGTTGTTATTGGTGTTAATTGAAACGCAAGCAAGATTTATCGGCAAAGACGTAAATGTTTTTGACGCGTTCCGTGATTGCAGAGGACGCTGTGTAACGTGGTACTATAATTAGTCGTGAGGAGAGACACTGTGTGAAACACAGATACAATTCTTTTTTTCATATTTTTTAACACTACAGCTGTCCTTCATGACAGAACAGCCTTTTGCATGTACGTCGAAGAATATCGATAACATAAAATGGAACAAGCACGTTACTGTAAACCAGCGCATATCGTCTTACGAAAGAAGAATCGTTATGAAACATCGTGAGTACGAAGCATCGCGATATTTTGGCAATTGGAATTGTAGAAAGAGTTTCAACTTTTTCGCATTGCAGATTGACCCTGTATCAAGAAGCATTCTCCTCGCTCTCTATGTTTCTCTCGGTGGTTCTGCTGGATCGCTGGGTTGCGTCAACTTTATTTTTAACCGAATAACGCGCGAGAACCTGCGACCTTCGCCTGGTTTGGAAGTGAAAGTACTCGACGAACTTCTTCCGCGACTGTCTTTGTATTTATTTTATTTCCCTTGAAACATCGGTAACTCGATTATATCATTCGCTACACTATGCTGAACTCACGCGTTCTACCGATATTTATTTACAGCCAATAAAATTCTTTTCCTATTCGTGAACTTAAGTACTTGAAAGAACTTCCTCGAAAGAAAGATCCTCGTTCTTACCGTTATCCTTCCTTATTTGATTCTCTGATTTACTCATACTTTGCTACTACAGCAGAATCTTAATTATCCAAACTATGTAATCACGACACATGCGCAGTCTTGATAATTCATTTTTGTCGAATACAGCGCCACGAAGGGGGAATATCTAAAGATTCGTTTCTATCTAACGCTATCTGTAATTATGGAAATACTTGCTAAAAGTATGGTAAATTTCCATTACGAAATCATAATTGTTAATGACCGAAAACATTTACACAGTATCGCGCATATATAAATGCTCTGGCAATCGATCATTCGTTCATTCATTAATCAATGTTCTAATAATCAAAGTTCTACTATACGACGATTTATCGTACTCTTATATGACTATTATTTCATCTTTACGTACTATGATTGAACCAAGTTTTACGCAAGATTTTGATTTCATAAAAGTACAAGGAAGCATCGTTTAAATGAAACGCGATTATCTTTCGAAGAACAATCTCCGCCATTCTATTTCCTTCCTTAACAAACCAAAAGATTGACCAATAGTTTCACGTTGTTACTCACCACATCTTTACGCGTGTCCGTTGTAAACTCGCTGATGACACGTTCCTCTAACACGTTACGAACGTCCTGCACCGAGGTGAACGACGACTGATCGATTACGTAAGAAGATTCCTGAACTATATCAATATCCATGACATCCTTCCTGGTGTCCGTCACATCGTGTTTCACGACTGAAATTTTCGTCGTATCATCTTTCGGCATGACAGAACTTGGTCTGTCTTTAGGTTCGTCTCTTGTGGGAGATTCTCTTGGTCTCTTTTTTTCGTCTACTGGTTCCTTCTGTTGGTCAGCCGGTTTCTTCTTCTGATCTTGCGGCTTCTCATACACAAACGAACCATCCCAAGTTGACGCGCCTGGTTTAGTCGGTCTCATAGATCTATCCACCGGACTTTTCTCAGGACTCTTAGGACGTCTTTCAGGAGATTTTCTCCCGTCTTCAGGTTGTTTTCCAGATGGTGATCGAGGAACCTCTCTTCGAAGTTCTCTTTCGGTATCCGCGGTGCGTCTTTTATCGTCGATTTCATGAAATATCGTTGTAGAGACCTTGGACGAATCAAAAACTTCGGAATCTGAGGCTAGAGTTCGTTCAAGCGTCGTCGACGTGACAAATTCAGAAGTCTCCATTGTAGAATCCGATAAAGTGATAGATTTTTCAGTGAGATATGTCGGTTTCTTATCTTCTGGCAATTTTCCATTATCTGCTGGCGACTTTCGAATAGGAGCTCGTTCATCGGTAGGACGACGTGAAACGTCCGTCGATGGTTTCTTATCGGTAGGCTTTTTCACGGATTTTTCGTAAACAAACGAACCATCCCACGTTGAAGCACCTGGTTTGGACGGTCTAAAAGAGCTGTCAGTCTTACTAGGGCTCTTAGGACGTTTGTCAGGCGATTTGGAGTCTTCTGGTTGCAACACTTTATGTTCCAACGTTTTCTTCTCGGGACTCTTAGATCTATCTTCGATCGTCACAGACTTCTGTATCGTCGTTGGAACGCCGTTACGAACAATTACTGTCTCTACGGAACTCGTGGAGTAATCCACGTTCGACGAATCGGTATAACTCTCGTGTGTGGTAGACTGCTCCAATACAGTGGAATTGCTATAGACTTCTGAACTAGTGGATACTTGCTGAGAAGTATCACGAATATCCAAAGTAGTATCACTGACGTGCTTTCTCGATTTCGGTATTGGACTTTCTCTCGGTTCAGGTCGAATTTTATCTGCCGGTCTATCAACGGATTCTCTGCTAGACGGTCTTTTCGTTTCTGGCGATTTCTCCATGACGAAAGTTCCATCCCAGGTCGACGAACCAGGCTTGGTAAGCCTGGTATCTCTTTCTTTAGGTGTCTTGTCGGGAGTTTCTGGCCTATTCGATGTTCTGCTCGATGGACGATCTTGGCGAGCAGGTTGCACGTCGTAAACAATCGTCTCGTGTACGGAAGATAAACTAGAATCTTTGACATCGGTGAAACTCTGTTGACTCGATGAATGTTCGACTACGTAAGCCGCTGATGAAATTTCCGCCTCGTTTATCGAATTGTCCTCTGTAACGTCGCGAATGATGATGGAATCGGTTGGCCTTCGGCTATCCGGCTTTCGACGTTCATGAACTTGAGGCTTTTCGTAAACGAAACTGCCATCCCAAGTGGATTGACCAGGTTTGTAACATCGCGAAGTAGTGTCACGGGTAACTGATTTTTCCGGAGTTAATCGTCGAGGAGAACCTCCATCTCCGGAATCTTCTTCCATAATTATTTCAGAAACAGAGGTCACCTTTTCGCTAGTCTTTTTCTTCTCGTCGGTGGATGTAGCGTATTCCACGACGTACGAAGACGAAACAGACTCTGACATACTGGAGATATTCTGCTCCTCCGTGACGTCTTGGACATCCACGGAATCGTGTCTTTTCGCGCTCGTTCTAACCACAGTTTTCTCACTCGATAATTTCTTACCGCCATCCTGTGGTTTTTCGTATACGAATTGTCCGTTCCACGTTGAATCACCGGGTCTCGTAATTTTTCCTCCTCTAGTAGACGACGATCTGTCTCTCAAGATCTCCGTTTTACTAACAGGTTTTCCATCGATGTAAATTTCCTCTGTGACATCTTTGCGTTCTTCCGAGATGAACCTCGAAGAGTCCGTGCCGCCTTGTACCACGTGGACAACGTTCGAAGATTTCTTTTCGTAAGATCCGTCAGAACTTTTCTCCTTGAAATCCGTTCTCTGTGTTGATTCTATAACATTGTCGCCACCAGGATGATGAAAGACAGAAGCATCTGACACGTTTCTTTTTCTCGGTTCTGGTGTTTTTTCCACCATAAAAGTACCGTCCCACGTAGACTCTCCAGGTTTCGTGTATCGAGTCGATCCTTTTGAGTATACTTCCGTCGTAACTTGCCTCTGTCCTCCGGCAAAATCGATCGTGTCCTCAGAAACCTGTTCGTGAATGTCGCGACCGATCGAGTTAACGTTTCGATCGAAACTTTCGATGTTAGTCGAGCTAGAACGACCCTCGTCGATGATAATTTTCGAGTCCTGTATTACCGTCGACGATGAACGCTGATCGATAAACGAACTCTCAGAGATTTCAATGCTCGACATGCTCTCTTGTACATTATCGGTGTTAACTTTGGACATCAAGCGATCTACTTTTGTCTTGTCGAGACTGTCCCGGTCTGTTCGAGACGTATCGACGTTTCTCGAGATGTCCTTGTCTTTAGTCGGACTTTCGCTAATAAACGTGCCATCCCACGTAGACTGGCCAGGTTTGTTGCACCGCGTGACAACGTCGCTAATTTTGTCCGCTTTTACGCTGCTCCTCGCTGTGCTTTCGCTAACAGTGGCGTTGGAGGAAGAATCGAGGATGACCTTGTTACTGGCGATTCTGACATCATCCGTATGTTTAACTCGACCTACGTCCGAGGGTACGACCGTGGTCTCCTTGTCAATGATGCGACTCTGAGTGGCTGTTACTCTACCATTGTCATCGAGTTTTTCACCTGACTCGTGAATCCTCGAGATATTCGCGAACGTTTTTCCATCCTTGGTTGTCTCTTCGTACGTTTCTTTACTGGCTTGTTTGCTTTCGTACGATTTTGATGACGTATGTATTCTGGGAGCGTGATCACCGTTCACGATACCGTTGGAAGTCGTCGACTTTGATAGCTGATCGTAATAATCTCCCATCGAAGACGATGTTTCCACGACCATCGAAGAGGATATAGATTTCTGAATAGTTTCTGCTCGAGACTCGCTGCGACTCTCGGACGATCTACTAACTTGTTCCAAGGTTTCTCCTCGATGCCCATCCGAACGTACCTCGACGTCCTTAACATTTTGTGGACTGTCACGAACAGTTTTTCCCTGTTTAACGGACTGTATCTGTTCTTGCGCTATAAAGTCCTGAGAACTCTTACCCGTTCTATATGTAGACGTACTTTGACCAACAGTCTGAGGAGCAGACTCGATCACCTTAATTACGTTACCCTTGGAATCCATGATAACCTCGCGACTCGCGCTGGTTACCTCGACGACGCTGCTCCTAGATTCGCTCTCCATAATCTGTGTCGCTTCCTCGACCACGCTCGTCGACGATACCATCTCGACCGTCTCAACGGTTGTCATATCCGAAGAACTGGAAGAAGTCGTGGCGACTTCCTTCGAGCTCCCCTTGCTCTTTCCACTCGTCTTCTTGTGTATAGTCATTATAACTCACTTGTATTCACAGTCGTATACCGATCTTTCATGCGAGTGCAACAACACGAGGTAACGATTCAAAGGGCAAACTCGCGTCGCGCACCGAAACCGTAGGAAAATAGACAAAAACCGAGAACTATCCGTATGTTTACTTTCTATCACGATAGGAAACACGCGACTCGGCGATCACTCGAGCCGGACTGAAGCTTCACTACGACCGGCCCCGTTTGCAAACTCGTTTCTCTTCGTCCCTCAAGGCTCGGTCTATTATACCGTGTATACCAACGATTATACACACTCTTCGCCTTTTCCACTGTGTCTCTTTGTTTCTCGTTTTCTGCGTGTCTCCGTATAACGTATACGTGTGTTAAATCTGCGTGCCTCGGTACAGAACGCGTCGTTATAATGGTAAACGCGGGAGAAAAGATTCGTTTTGATGTTCTCCGTCCGGTACCGCGAGTCGATGTGGCATCGACGATGGCTCGCTGGCCCTAGTGACCACACCATACACCGTTGCTCTCCGTCACTACCATTGCCACGACGTACGCGAACCACGACTCTTTTGCCTGGAGAACGCCGATCCGGCCTCCCTACTTTTCTCTCGTATGTCGCCCGGCGTGGGATGTTACCGCGTATTCGCTCGTGTCTCGCGTCCGTGTGCGTGCACACGATCCTTCTAGCCGATTCTTATTGTACACCGTTCTCGAGTGAGTAGGCGAGATACGATTCTTCCTCTCTTCTTCTTCTTCCCAAACCGGGTCTTGTCCTCGTTCTTCTTTGCCCGCTTCGCCTTTGCCCGATCCTCTTTAAGGATAATCCACCTCCAAACGTTCTCTCGCCGTCTTTTCCTCCGTTTTGCATTTCGCTGTGCGAAAAATCTCACCTCGAATCGTTCATTCTGGTGAGGCATTTTTACCGAGAAGCAGAATGTTTCCCGTTTCTGTCAACGTCGCCAGACGACTAAAAGCGACTTTGCTAATACACCACGCACATACACGTGCTTATGTGCATTCGTTAGAAGAGTACACATACTGTATCAACAATATTGTATAACCGCCTGCAGCGCGAGCGTGTCTATCTACGTTTCGTTACGCTCTACGGTTATTTGTCTGCTTCAAATTATGAGTCTGCTTTGACTGATCGTAAAATTCGTTCTAGCTCCTATCGACGTTAACGTAGGAACGTTGACTCGTAAAAGGATAGTTGTTGTCGAAGAAAAATTTTTTTATTAAAAGTACATATGTTAATATTCTCGCATTCTTAATTTGTAAACCGCGAAAGACGAGCTGACTCATCGCTCAGATTGTATATTTGTTAGATATGACGATGTTTTTATTTAGAAATCGCCTATCCTTTTTACATTTTAATTAAAATGAATCATATCGTATTTACATTTACGAGTTACTAAAACCGACGTATCTAAGATATTTTGTTTTTATTATACTTCTAGATTCGTGATTCTAGAAATTTTCTAATCAAGGAACGATCCAATTAATACGTTAATCGTCCACGTGACGCTATGTACGCCGAATCTTCGATAATCATCTATCAACCGTATCTCGCTGATTACCGATATTCTATCACAAAAGTTCTTGATCATTACATAAACTCTCACACCGCTTCTCCCACGATACTTCATTTACAATCCAATGCCGTAAAATTCGCATCCAGGTGCAAGAAGTTGTCCGTGTTCTCGTCATTCGATACGCATACTTACCTAGCGCCGCAAATACGCGCACCGATGCATTGGTCGATTCGTTCATGCTACAAGTTCATCCTATTGTGTAACGACAGCTGTATCTGACCAAAGCTTTTCTGTGGATCTTTTTCATATAGAATGATAAATATGGAACGTCTTGGCGTTCCGATCGCTAAATTCCAAAGTCTGTTCAGTCGTACGATATTTGCCAACGTTGGACCGTCTTACAACAATTTTATGGAGACCCGTCGACCGAAACGGTCGCTCTGTTTCGTTCGCGGCGAATAAAGCCCGTAAACGCACACCCTCTATTTTTACGCGTCGCGTTCGCTCGCTGTAAAAGCACGTACGGTTTTCTCTTTCATTCGGAGGCTGACGTGGCGCATTAGGCGAAACACGTACAGGAACAAAACTCTCTTTGGACGCGACTTTATTCACGTGTGTGGCCGCGCGTGTACGGCTTCAGCTTCTTTCACGGCGAAAGATATTGCAACCGAAGCGTAGCCGACATTTACTCTTTTCGCTTTCCATCGTAAGAGATTACGTCGACGACGATACCACGTACGCGCGTCGCGTTACAGGTACAAATGCAATTTTCGCCCCCTCGCGTTGCCGGGCGTGTTCGCCGGAACACGTTCGCCTCTTCCACTACGATTCGGTATACACGGGAATCTGTAGCCGTTCTTTCGAGCAACGTATCACAGACAAGGAGAAAGAGACGACGATGTTCTTGTTTATAAGCATATAGCGATTACGACTTTGAATAGGCCCGTTGTTGAAGATAAAAATTTGTACTCGTACGAAGATTACACGAGCTATACGCTGTGTCTGTAGGTTCTTTATCCCTCGGACTACCTAGTTTCTAAGATACGAATCAGATAAGAAGAGCCTATGATCGTTTGTTTAAGTATTGTAGTAATATTTAAAAAATCTCTATGATACCAGTAGATACGGATGAATTGCATATCGAATTACACCGTACAGTTTGTCAATGATTAAACAAATAATTAAAACCTATCATTTACGTACATTTGTTGATGCTATTAAGGAGATCCGTATTACTTTTAGCTATTAGTTCGTCAATATAACGTTCGTGTACTGTTTCTACAAATCGACCAAAGTGTCCAGGGGCTCATACGCGATAGCGTATATTAGGACTGAAGCTTGCATGAACGCGAGGTTCGTCCATTCATCCATAATACCTTATACTAATCATCGCGTTTCGTATGAAAGCAGCAGGTGTTCTAATTCTTACGAACTCTACGTAACTATCTAATTACATTTTCTAAAGCTCTCTAACCGCTTCAACGCATTCATGTCACGACGATAACGAGCTTTCCCTCTAAGTGAAATTTAATTACACTTCCATAATCCATAATTAAGAAACGGACAAATATGTCGTCCACGTTTACATCTTCATTCGATCTGAATGCGCACGTTTCTCTCGATAAACCGCCTCGTTAACGAGCTTTGAACTTTCAGAACTCAGCAATGCAGTTACGTACGATGATAGCGACGAAAGAGAAATTACGTACATTATCGTTCGCGATACGATATGTTCGTTTTCCGAAGAAATGAGATCGGTCGCGAATAAGCAAGAATACGAAATGAACGTGTCTGGAGGAGAGGCAGAGCAGAAGGGGATAGTAGCTCGGAGAAACCGGTCCTCCGTGATGTCTCGATGTAAACCAGGCGATGACGTAGACCGTGGAGAGCCGCGATCGCGGCGTTCCCCTTGGAGGTGTCGGTCTGGCTCAGCAATGGCCATTATTTTCGCGTGCACTATCGCAGATATAGTGGTTGATTGCACCGCTGACGATGTCGTTAACGAGCTAGCAGAGTTGAAGGAATTATTGTTAGATTGCCCCGTGATACAAATGGAGGTGCGGTAACATTGAAATTTATCGCACGGAATTGGCTTGCCCTGGGAGACTTATCGCCAATGTCAATGCCGCGTTTCCGCCAGCCTCGAAATCTCCAAACTATCCTTTGAACGTCCCCAACTCGTTGACTCCCTATAATTTATCATTTATTAACTAGCATAAACGTTTTAAGACTCTGCTGTCTGAAGAATTCCGTTTGGTTCGTTCAATTCGTGAACATTCTGATCGTCACACGATTGAAACTTACATGTTTCGCCAGTGGATTATAATATTTAAAGTTTAGAAAGTATCACGTTGTAATAGAAGTACGATAAAAGCGAGTCTTTCATTTTATAATATTATTTACGCGTTATTCGACATTTCTTAGTCGATCTTATTTCATATCTTATTTTAATCGTTTCGAAATACTTAGAAACACTGGTTACCGGAATCTATTAGGTTGTCCGGAAAGTTTCTTTCATTTCATAAGGTGATAATAGATGAGCAACAATTTAGCGAAGGAGGCGATCCATTTCGTTCTATTTCTATGATCATATTCGTGCATAATTCGATAAACTAATATAAAACAAAAAACATTGTGCGTCTGTTATTTTCTTATAAAACGAAAGAAACTTTTCTGGCAACCTAATATTTTTTATTTTGTCTTCCTATAACGATTTCAACTATGACCAACTCTAACTTCTTGTACGCTAAAGCCTTTTCATTTTATCCGCTAATGGATAAATAACGCTCTTGCATAAAGACAATTTCCACGTATCGCGGAGTGACGTTACATCGTCGATGAGCTTTCTTTAAACGCGACATCATTGCCTGATTTGTTATTAAGTATTACACAAACCGAGTAAGAATCTGTCTGTCCTTGGTTAAAATAAATAACCCTATGATGCAACAGGAAATGCGACGTTAAGCAGGAACGCGTAACTTTGATGTCGCATCGATCGCGATCCAACGACCTTCGAATCCGAGACTCGCGATATTTTACTTCGATAGGATCTCTAAATCGACGTTGAATCATTAGGTAGGTAGTATCGCATACGATATAGAGGAAGTACGCTCTTTCTTTAGTATGATGGCCTTTGACGCTTTTCCTTCGACTTTTCGCTCGGATGCATATTTAATATGCACCTGTACGTAACACGCCGAGGTACGTTTAGCGAAAACAGCAATTTTACATCGATCAAGGAATTAGAACTATTTTTACAAGTTGTTTAACCCATTAAACACCAACGTTGCGCCAATGCCATATTCCCTTCGTAATTGATTTCAATTCGTTTAAATTATATAATACAATTTCGAACCTTAACATTATGATTATACACGTTCCGTGTACATATTATTCGTTCGTCAAATAATACTATAGTTTCGTTATTACTTATGGCGATCTTTACAAACTGTTTCGAAAGACGTAGGCAAGAAATGAGTATGTATTCTCGAAGCTCGAAGGAGCCGTTTGAAGGGATTCGTTATCGACAAGGGCGAAACATTTTTCAGGAGAAATTTTAAGTGAAATCATCGTAAATAGCAAATATTTAATTCTTGTTAAAATGTGTCTTAACTTTCGCTACGATTTTCCCAAACAACCTACTATTATTTTAACACGCTTTTTATCCGGGTAAAACAATACGTTACTCTATTTGCCTTTTACAATATCATTTATACGTTCTCGCAACTTTCGCAAATTATTTCATTGCATGATCCTTAACGGATCAAACAATGGGATGACACACGGCTGGTTCGGAGAAAAGTCGCAATGTCCTAATAAGGAAATATTTTGCGGTCGTCCCGCGAATCCATCATCGATTTCTGACCGGCTGCTGAAAAAAATCGAGGACGCAAAGTGCATACGATTGATCTCGATCTCGACGATCGATTTCGGTTATGGAGCGAAAGTACCACGCCCGTCCCAACGCATTTTCCGTAAAAAGTGTCGTCAGGTCATGGCGTGGGTAGGAACCGTGCAAGCGCTGCTACGTGAAACCAACTTCGATGCTCCGTATTTGGTGAATGCGTTGAAATCCGTAGGCGAACCAGTAACCGGTCGACCGCGTCATCCAGAGACCGACAAGTATACTACATAGGAACTACCACGTTCGGAATAGAAACGCCATTGAACAAACGTTTACGTTTACATATACGTTCTTTCAATACGTGCATTCTTCGTCTTCATCTTCGAAGTGGCAGACTAAACGAGAATTCCTGGAACTTCTATCGAACTATGAGTCATTTCTCTGAATCGTTGCTCATTTGTTATTCACGCATGATACTTGTCGTTTCTTTCTATTTTAATATCGATGGGACCGTGATAATTAAGCTAAGCGTTTGGACACTTTGGTCGACTTGTCGTAATGGTATGTGAATTTCAGTAGAACGTACAAATTAGTGACGAATTGGTAATTAGTAATTAGAAATGACACTTATACTATACCTTTATAGAACCAGCAGGCTATAAATTTAAATTAGTTGTTAAATAACGTTGATAGCAACGTACTTTATCACATATGCTGTTATAAATTATCGTTTGGACGTAAAAGTACCTACGCATTTACGAAATTCGCGTGTCCTAATTGTTAAAATCATTAGACAAATATCAAAAATTATCGTACGAGCATAGTTTAGCGTTGTCGCTTTCTCAAGAAAGCAAGAATAAAAACTGAATAGAAAAAAAATTGGGTGGAAAGAGTTAAGAATGAGTATACTTGGTATGGTAGCGAGGTGAAACTTTGTAAAAACGAAGGGCTCTATTTATTTGTAAATTCGCATCCACTCGTGATCCATTCGTATTTACTTAAGAAGAAGGACGCGATCGAATTCCAAGGCGCGGTTATGCCGCGACTCCTTGATCAGAAACGCTTTCCAGTTGCTAGTGTATCGCAATGTTACACGTAATGGATCGAGATCGATCGTTTCTCACGGACGTCCGTCGATCTTTATGGTTAACAGGGTTAAGTATATATGAAGAAAAAGTCAACCGCCTCGCGTAAATCAGGCTATCCTTTTCCACGTCCCTCTCAGGAGAATCGAAAGCTTGCCCAACTTGAAAGACGGCCCCGGCTGGCTCCTTTTATAATGGATAGCGCTATAATGAAGCACGGTACAGCGCGTTCTCTTATTAATTAACGTTAAAAGGGAAACTTTTGTAATTCCGCTTCTAAGACGAAGCGATGTACTCTACAACGACCCCTGCGCGCCATTCTATCGTCCTCAAGATCTCGACGTATCGGCCCTCCCTCGGAAAATAACGCATTCGTGGATAATTAAAATACCTCTTTCGAATTTTTCTCTAATAAAATACTCGTTTCTGTCTGCTTTAAGAGATCTTCCTAGTGTCCAAAAGCTCAATACACTTGAAATTTACGAAGCATACCTGCTCGGTAGACGTTGTTGTATCCTTCGAATTAGGATTTTACAAATATTCGCAAAATTCGGTTTTCACGAATAAGAAAACCATAATCTTCTTCGCTAGTCCTTTTATTCCTCGATATTTTTGTATTATTTTAATTCGGACGATAGCCACGAGTCTATGGATTGAGAACGTGTCGGCGCGTTGAATTTTTAGATAACTACAGCGTCTAATATTAGTTTTTCGTGTGCTTTGTATGACATTACGGAAATAGCATTTCTATGTATGGTCCTAATTCGATGGACAATGGATATTTTCCAGAAAATAACGATGGTTTCTAATAACGCGCCAATTCAAAAGTTCTTGGCCGCAACATTATTTGTTGTCATCAGTATCGCACAAAGCGAAACGAATGCACGGTCACGCATGGTTACCGTTGAATACATAAAATACGTCACACTCATGAAGTCACCAAAGCTATTGCCGCATATTGTTGTATAAATTCCATGCCCGCACAGTGTACGCGATACTTTCTCAGATTTACTTTTCGGTAAATTTCGTATTCTCGGTGAAATTGTCGTCAATGTCGAATTTTAATTAAGTTATAAAAAAACATATTGCGCGACAGGCCCTTTAGAAGCTACAGAGCGGATTATTCTGAAAGGATCAGTTTTGTCGAAGTGACAATTACATGACAGGGAACAGTGTTTCGATATAAATAATAAAGTATAGCGTGAAGAACGTGTAATAATGTGATCAACGAAGCGAAACGAAATTACATTATACCGAATGAAAAGATCGTGAAGCGGTTTAACTAGCAGTTTCCGAGCGTATAATGAAAAATTTGATGGTAATTTCATCAGCGAACCGACCATAAAAATGAGTACGCTCGAACACATTGATCGCTTTAATCCCACGATAATGAATAAGGATGCACGAAACGAGGACACAACCATGTATCGCATTGATTTACGTTAAAGGAAGCTGATGGTCCCGCGGCATCGGAAGCATAACGAAAAGAAAAGGGCAAGAAGAGGCGTCGTCTCTCGTTGCGTTCGCGGCAAACAGCCCATAAGCGGACATACCAATTTCACATCTCGTCTCGAATGGGATGGTAGGGGGATGATACGAATACATATACAGAATGCATATGATGTCATGGACTGTTTCGTTCGGTTTACTCATGGCAAGGGTAAAGTCTCTTCGCGGACAATCCTTAATACCGCGATAAATATTCGAGAGTGTTGGTAAGAACCACGAAGATACGAGTACGTAGCCAGCCGTACGCGTACTTAAGTAGACGACAGATCACGTTTCTCCGTATACGACCATGACACTAAATTACAGACTTATACAGTGGTTGTCAATCTGCATTTACAAGTAAGATCGCACCATATACGCGCGACGCGACGCAATTAATCATCTTTTTCGTGTACTTGAGAAACCAGACTGCCCAGACCCAATTCAAAGCGTCATTGTCATGCCGAGTGAAAAGGGAAGCCAGAATTAGGACACTCGATGCAAACACGGTGAGAAGCAAATAGTAAACACGGTACATAATTGATCGAAAAGTGTGCATGACGTTGATTAATCATACACCTTTGTGCTGCGGAAATATGTATCAAGGCAGATTTCGTTGTCACAAAAGGTGACAGTCACCTGCGACGGTGTTGATATCAATAGAAATGTAATTACGATCTTGATATTAATTTTGCGACGAATTGAATCATGGTCAGGGATGAATTGGTGCATGACAGCCGATACGATGTAATTTCGTTCGATGGTTCGCGCATAAGATGAGACCATATGATACGGAAAACTGTCGGGAGCTATCGATAACCGCGCGCGGAGCAAACCACAAGCGGCATTGGCACGCACGTAAGGGACCCCTTATCTCGGGAACAGAAACTACGGGGTCAATACGCCACCGCTTTGTAATCATCCGCGTACCATGCACGCTTAAACGGATAATCGTATCGATCGCTCGCTAATATTAACATTTTTCGGAAAGCCATTGCGAGGAATCGGCCTGCTAGCCTACATATTGCTCGAGTGCCCTCACACGCGAGCTCTATCTTCTTCGCATAGAGTTTTATCGAGATCAACGGAACAACGGGGATCGTACTTATACAAGGACGCATCCACGCGGACGGATACACATATACTCGTATATCTCTCTAGCGTTGCAGATGCGGTTACCAGAGAGAGAGTATTGATGAAACAATAGAAAGTACATGAACGCGGTACTGAAAGAACAGACCATATCGCGATCCACATACGCTCGGAATGCGAATGGTAGAAGTAAATGCGATGAAAATCGATCACAATTGTCGCATGAATGCACTCTTATATTCGAGGCACGATGTAATAGAGGATATATGTATAAGTACGATAGATTACCGTTTAAATATGAATGACTCCGTTTCTATTTTCGCTTTTTTTTTTGAAGAATAATTAATTGCGTTAATTGATCGATACTTCCGTGTACGTTAAGATCTTCAAAGGAAATGCTACTCTTATATATGAGGAAATCGGATCATGTGTAGAGCCCCTGTAAAGCGGCAACCGTTATTACATCGCTGTCGGCTGTACGGTAGCATCATTAGCGTTGTGTATGTCTTATAACCTCTCAGTGCAAAATTTAAATTTCAAATGTTAAATAGTAATTTTTCGTTACGCCCGAACGAGTAATTATGTAAGTAAAGATATTTTCTAGTTTCGTACGAATAAAATTTCAAGAAACTAGAAGACTGTAGAAATTGCGCTTTCTGGAAGACAGATCAAAGACGACCCACGTCCGATTTCATGTACCATGCACAAAGGCATCTGTATTACATCGGATCAAAGGGAGAAAAGAATTTACTTTACGTTCTTCGCTTAACGTACGATCTTTCTTCTATTTTGCATACGAGTTAAACAGTTGAAATGTTCTAAGATAAAAAACTATTCACGAATCTAAAATATCGTGTATTCAAATGTAACCAATATAAACGACATAACTTTTCAAACGATACTTCATAATTTTTCATCATCTTTTTCACTTTCAAATGACCACATAATTTTTATTAAAAATATTATAAGAATATTGATA